>NW_028274810.1:8327356-8630386 GCF_037043125.1 Eumetopias jubatus
GACAATAACGTATCTGAACCCTCAAAAAATGCCAATGACCTAAAAGCATACACCAAGTCTTATCTAGGTGAGAAGGTATCTCTAAGACCCACAGAATCTGACTCCAAAGATGATAATACATACTTTAAGAATGATGTTAAGATCTGAATCTAAGATTTAAATTTTTCAGTGGTGTCCAAGTCAAAAGTAATCTTCTATAATCCCCAGCACTTCGTATAATGCTTAGCACATAAATACTCAAAAACACTTGCTGAATAAATGAATGTGACCAATATTCTCTAATGGTAACATCATTATCACAAAGGAAAGGCCAAGAGATCTGTACAAGTGATAGAGGTTGATTTTATAAATATGTAAATGTCAAAAATGTAAAAGGAAAAACAATATACACATTGTTCTTTGTAGTCTCCAGATTACTTCAAATCCTTTTGTTTCTTTAACTCGTTATAGAACTTGTCCCTAAAGTTCTTGCTAAGATTTGGGGAATAAAAGAAAACAGACACTTTCAATGGCATCTCTCAATATTAAGGTTAGGAAATCAAAGAAAATTTTGCATCAAGAATAGTAAGAGTCTTCACAGATCTGAAGCCTGAATTACTCTGGGACTCTATTTTCCACAGCATTTATCCTAAAGACTTAGCAAATTAAAAGATGGAATTGTTCGGCGCCTCAGTGGCTCAGTGGTTAAGCGTCTGCCTTCGGCTCAGGTCACGGTCCCAGAGTCCTGGGATCGAGTCCCACATCGGGCTCCCTGTTCGGCGGGAAGCCTGCTTCTCCCTCTCCCACTCCCTCTGCTTGTGTTCCCTCTCTTGCTGTGTCTCTGTCAAATAAATAAATAAAATCTTTAAAAAATAATAAAAATAAAAAAATAAAGATGGAATTGTTAACTGGGCTCAAAAATGACACCTGGAAATACTTTTCTAAATATACCTATTACCTTCATCCAGGCCAGCACATAAAATGTTTCCAAAAAAATGTTCAATAGATTATACTTTCAAACTTAGGAGAACCAAGACTATAAAACAGTATTTCATTCATTTACACTTTTTAAATTGGTACAAATTTCATTATATAATCAGAATATTATGAAATGAATTATAGTCACATATGATATGGTTTTTAACCTTTATTTTTATATGTAAAAATGACACTGCTAATTCCTATTTAGAACACATTTTGTTTTCACAGTATTTGTAATATCTTGAAGTAAATTACTGCCACATTTTTCAGTTCCCTACTTCATGAAATTATTAATATTTCATATGTATGAGATGGAAGGAATCTTTAAAGATTCAATCAATTCCCTCATTTCATAAATCAGGCACAGGGAAGTTATAGCTTATCTAAACACATTCCAGGAAGAAAGGACAATGCTGAAACTAAAGCCCCTATCTCTTAACACTGAGCCTGATGTTCTTTTAAATATACAATGATCCCTTCCTTCTGGACTACATAAAATTCCAAGATAGACCACTGAAATGAATGCCCTTTGAAGATTTTTCTTATAATAAATCCTAAAACCTAATCTGTAACTAAATCTCCAGCGTATTCTTCATTATAGCCATGTTCTAAAAGGAAAAATTTCCAGCAGAGGTTCAATGGCAATCAAAAGAAACTTTTCTGACAGAATTTGCAAAATTCTGATTTATCTGAAATTAAAAACAGCAAATGATTGTCCTGGCCAATTAATATGTAGCATCAGCCCAAACCACAGGCTAATTTTTTAAATAATTTTCAAACAACAGTAAACAAAACATTTGTCCAGTTAGTTAATGTTTACCAGGTACTACTGATTTCAAAAAAAGACCTCCTTCTCTGTGGGAGATAAGTTCCAAGACCCCTAAAGGATGCCTGAAACCACAGATAGTAACAAACCCTGTATATTCACCATTTTTTCCTATACATACCTATGATAAAGTTTAATTTATAAATAATAGTAAAAGATAAACAACTCATAAGATAACAATATACTGTAATAAATGTTACATGAATGTGGTCTCCCTCCCTCTCTCAAAATACCTTATTGTACTGCACTCCCCTTATGATGATGATGATGTGATGATAAAATGCCTACGTGATGAGGTGAATGTAGGTGTTGTGACCTAGTATTAGGCTGCTACTGACCTCACACACATCAGAAGGAGGATCATCTGTTTCCAGAGTGCGGCTGACCGCAGGTAACTGAGAACCAGGCAAGTGAAACCGCGGATGTGGGGGAACTACTGGAGATGTTTAGTTTCTCAGGTGCCAACTTTCAGCATGATCTAATTTTATAGCTATATTTGTAAAAATTAGGTTAGTAATACCTAACTTACAGGTCTGACATAAAGACTATAGGTTAAATGTGTGAAAACATTTATCACATGCTCTCTATTATTTTCTTCCTTTTTTCCTAAAGAAGGAGAAATTCAATGTGGGGGCATGTAAAATAACTTAGATACATTTATAGGAATAAGTATGTTGTAGAGGGCCAATAGGAATCATTCCTTAATTTTTTAAATTATTTTTTATAAATGGCCTTTATTAAAGACTCTATGCTTCTCACTGTAAGACATCATTCCTCTTACTTCTGCATTTTACCTCTCAATTCTTCCTTGTGTTTTGTTTATACCTTCTCTTAGGGAATTTGCCACCTTGCCATGCACATCATTTATTCAACAGGTATATACTTTTATTAAGGGCCAAATGTACTTCAAGCATTGGACATATAAAGACAAATTAAAGACAGTTATTTGCCCTCAAGGAACCCATACTCTTTTAGGAGAGACAGAGAAGTAAGCAAATAGACTGTAAATATGCAATCACAGACATACATGAGAAAGACAAAGTACCTGGGAAAAACACTACCTACAGACAGGGGAGGTAAGGAAATAAACCCATAAGAGGATTTGGGCAATCTCAGCTGTAATGGATAAATTAATACTAACAAGAACCCTGTAGATCAGAAAACACTATTTCTATTTTAATCTTATTAGGAAATAAGATTAAATGCAAATCACTCAACGTAACTGAAGCACAGAATTACAATAAATAATGCTGATAAAAAATAAAATCTAATTTCAAACTACATGTTATAGAGACTACATAACCTACATAAGACAACGTTAATAATTTGGAAGTAATAATCTTAGATTGCTTGATCCTTTAAAGAAAATCCAAAAATATTAATAAGAGTACAGAAACATTTCATAGCCCTATAACACTTCTTATAAAACCCAAGAGAAATTTTGGAAAGGCTATTATAGCTCTTAAAGCAAATAAACTAATGCTCGAACAAATTTGATTTCCTTAAAACATTTAACTTGATCCAATAAATACTGTTAATATATTAACATTCAATTTCGGAGCATCATCTCCTAGAATTTCCAACACTCACTGACCAACATGAAAATCACAATTTATACCTTGGCATTCTGCATTTTAACCATACCATTCTAATACTTTATTCATTTCTGAGAATTAAAAATATACTGACATATTCAGTGATTTGATAATGCTGAACTAATAAAAGCAAGGTCACTGTCACTTGGTCTAGGATCAAAATTCGACTTTAAATAAGAATATACCAAATGTCATCTGGTGAGCAGTGACAATGCCAAAATACAGCCTCTTCCAATTCACTATCAATACTTATGAAAGATGCAGAAAATGATGAAAACTCAGACTATCAAAGAAATAAGAGCCATCACATCAGAATTTGGAAGAATTCTTTACTGACAACCATACTTAAGATTATACAGAATCAAGCCTCACCTCATGCAACAAAAAAACGCCCAAACTACTACGCTACCCCAACTGTAACTGATCTCAGAGACCAAGGGTCTGTCCCAATAGGAAAATGGGACAGAGACCTCCATACAGTAAGAGCACTCACTGTTCAACTTGCCTTTCCCCACTCTCTTCCCAATTCTTACCTTATTATCTAACTGATCAGGTTCAGTCAGAGAGCAACTCCTGGAGGATGGGGGAAGTATGTGGGAAACAATGAAAAACTGCTTTCTAAGTGGTAATGGACAAGACAAAAAGAATCTCAGTAGCTGTCCATGCAGCCAACTGTACTCTTAATTTAGGAATCACATAAAAATGTATTCTGGCACCAAAACAGTTGAGAGGACTAAAGATGCTAGTATCACAGCAGAGTAGAGGAAATTAGACTGAGAGGTGCACAGATCAACTTGTTCTCCAACTACAGAAGTGAAAAGGTTATTCACTCAATAAAAGTAAACAAAGTCTATATAAACATACATACAATCAAGGCATCTACATCAGAATGTTGATAAATATCAAGTATAAGCAGATTTCACATCTGAGTAAAGGCAAGTGGGAAAAATAACCATGAAACAAAGAGGGTAAATACATTACAAGGGAAAGCCCAGCAGACTTAACAGGATAAAATGATGTGACCTCCCCCAAACACGAGCAGAATTCCCTAACAACAGGATAAGGCGGAAAAAGGCATGGAGGAGGAATGAGATAAGGAAGGATATTAAAATTAAAATGATGACAGTGAGGTTTAAAATCTCTACTCTTGCAATAAAAAGCAAAACTGAATCAAGCAACAATGCAAATCATGACATGAAAATCTTGAAAAACTCTCACTGAAAAACGCACACTGCAATCTGGACTAGACACATTTCAAGTCCCACACTGACGTGTCATTAGTGACAAACACACTGGCCAGCACAGGTTTAGAGTGATTATGTCTAGTACAATGTCTTACAGCTAGTTAGTAAAACAAAGACGCAACTTTAGGTCCTTCTAACTCCAAAGCCTATTCTTTCTGTTTGAGGAAACTATCAGAAGTTAACGTATTTTCAAGTATTCAAGTTACACTAACAAAATGCTGACTCGAGGATGAAACTTACTGGCAATTCAAATAAATATTTAAAAAACAAAACAAACCACAAAGCCCATTTATATAAAGCCATTATATAAAACAAATGTCAGTTTCAAGAATGAAAGAAATTAGTAAAATTTCAATTAGATAGGTCTATTATGTACATAAATCGTGAACATACTTTATGTATATCAGTATACACTTGTAACAACATTCTTGTGTTTTACAACCAATACCTGTTTTGGTTACCTTGAAATCACAGATGCTAAAAATGACTGTCATCAACATCAAACCATGAACTTCACATTATTATCATCTGAGAACTATGGGTTATTTGTGAACCACTTAATAGAAGGGAACATACAGGTTTTCTCATGAAAAGACTTTATCTCAAATTCATGTATTATCGATTATATAAATTAAAGTATTAATCCCGTATGGTATATATTTCCTAGTAATCCATAGCATGTCACCCAGAAACTGAGAGTTATCCTGGACTCCCTCCTCTCCTACCTTAGCCCCTATATTTGATCAACTATCAATTTCTGTGAAACTTAACATATTAACATCTCTTGAATCAACCACTCTTCTCCACTAATTTCTCTCCTTCTCCATTATCACCACTGTGGTCTAAGCCAATCTCTCCTGTGGCCTAGCCTCTCCTAATTTCACATAACCTCGGCTCCTCTCCAATCCAGTGTTTATAATGCAACCATAGTGATTATTTAAATTTTTAAAAAAATGATTATGTCAGGTGCCTGGGTGGCTCAGTTGGTTGAGCGACTGCCTTCGGCTCAGGCATGATCGTGGAGTCCCGGGACTGAGTCCCACATCAGGCTCCCTGCTCAGCGGGAGTCTGCTTCTCCCTCTGACCCTCCCCCCTCTCATGCTCTATCTCATTCTCTCTCTCAAATAAATAAAATCTTTAAAAAAAAAGAGAATAAATTTAAAAAAATGATTATGTCATTGCTTTGCTTTAACGAAAACCCTTCACTGACTTTCCACAGTACTCAGGATAAAGACCAAAAACTTAACTAGACTCTCCAGGATCGTGCCCAGGGATTCCCAACTCAACAACAACCAGGTGAAATGCTGATTCATTAGATTTACTTATCTGGCAGCTTAGTAGTGGAGAGGCGTAAAATGAAGAGCACATACCCCTCTAGAGAGAGCAGCTGCCCAGATCCAGCTCAGGGCTGCCATGTGAAAATACCCATTTGGGTGTTGCCAGATCCTCCAATTTTTTCAAGAGAAATCAGAAGTCCAGACTTTCATGTGAAATCTGATATGTGAAGGCCTGCAACTAACTCATACTTTCTGAATAACAAGGAGGCCAAATCTGACCTCTCATGTAGTCTTTTCGCCTAGCCCCACACTGCTAAATCTCTACACCAGCCATACTGAACATTTCTCAGATCCTCAATGATGCCAGGCTTTTTTCTTAGGGTTCTCACAAATGTGGTGTCCTCTGCTTTGATCACTTTTTCCCACATCTCTACCTCACTTAGCGATCTATTTGTTCTAAGTCTCTGAGCCATTCATTGCTTCCTCAATGAAAACTTCCCTATTCCCATGGGCTGCCCCCTCACCCCAATCCACAGGATAAATCACACCATTATGTGCCCTGGACAGCACTGAGTACAACTCCATAACACTTAGCACACTTTGAAAATAAATGTATGTATTTAGGGGCGCCTGGGTGACTCAGTTATTAAGCGTCTGCCTTCAGCTCAGGTCATGATCCCAGGGTCCTGGGATGGAGCCTCGCATTGGACTCCCTGCTCGGCGGGAAGCCTGCTTCTCCCTCTCCCACTCCCCCTGCTTGTGTTCCCTCTCTCGCTGTCTCTCTCTCTGTCAAATAAATAAATAAAATCTTTAAAAAAAAAAAGAAAAGAAAAGAAACGTATTTATTTAATGCCCATCATCCCCCTAGATGAGAAGCTCCATCAAAGCAGGGCCTGACACGCAGTGGACATGCGATACACATTTTTTGCTAACTACTCTGGTTATAAAATGTTCCTTTAGACAACAGGTTTGGGTATACTTTTAAAATATTAATCTGTTCCTAACTTTTCAGAAACATGTACAGTATTTAAAGTGGTCTCAAAATTAAAATAATTCAATTAAAACTATAATTACCAGTAACAATAACTGCTAATCTTTACTGAGCACTTACTAAATACTAGGAAATATTTTGAGCACTTTACATGTACTATCTCATTCACTAGAACAATCTGTAAAGTAGATGCCAATGTCATCCAGAGGAAGCAGCTTAGACACAGAGTTTAAACATTTCAAGATCATACATCTAATCAGTGAAAACTAGGGCATAAATCCATGCAGTCAAGGCTCTAGAACTTAAGCACCTAACTATAATACTAAATTAACTCATTAATAAAGAAAAGTCAATTCAACAAGTACCCCTTAAATACTGTGAATAAGAAATAATGGCCATGATTCATGTTCCATTACTTCTCCATTAAAGTGAGGTTTCTCATCCCTCTACCCTGCACCCTTCTACATACACAAAATAAAGATAAATTATCAATTTGTAGTTTTCAAATTAAGATTTTTTTGAACCACACCCAAAATAGGTATGATTTTAGCACCAACTAGTTCTGTTGAAATATTATCTTTCTGAATGATTTTTAAATGAGCTAATGTTTCTACATTAGCTTGATGTTTTATGTCTCACATTTTAAACTTATTACTTGAATGATCTCTATTTTGAAATATAGTTTATTGCCCATGTTAGAAACTGCTACAGATTGTGCTTTCAGATATAAGCAACAACCGATAACATACCAAACAAATATAAACGGATATAACCTCAGAAATACGTACAGAGATAATACAGGGATCCCTCTTCACCGGAACCCTCACAATTTGAATCCTTGCTTTCCAAAATTCAGGAACTAAGCAGTCTGAATAAATTCTCACATGTATCATTTGATACCCGGGCTCTTAATATCCAAAACTCAGGATCTGGCTCACAATCCCTTACCATTAGACTCAATAACCAACCAAAGCTCCCAACTCAGTAACTCACTAGTTTTGGATAACAATACACAAAGCAAAATATTCACAGGTTATATAAACTTAAGAATTCTTGTTTAAGAGGGGCACCTGGGTGGCTCAGTCGGTTAAGCGACTGCCTTCAGCTCAGGTCATGATCCCAGGGTCCTGGGATCCAGCACCGCATTGGGCTCCATGTTCTGCAGGAAGCCTGCTTCTCCCTCTCCCACTCCCCCTGCTTGTGTTCCCTCTCTCGCTGTCTCTCTCTCTCTCAATTAAATATTTTTTTAAAAAGAAAGATTTCTTGTTTAAGAGATCTAAGTAGGCTTTTTAAAAATGTAAAAAAGATGGACATACCTGTATTCTCATTCAAATCTTTTTTTTTCAAATCTTACATTTTAACTACACTTAACTGAGAATTTTTTTTTTTTAAGATTTTATTTATTTGACATCACAGCGAGAGAGGGTGAACAAGCAGTGGGAGTGGGAGAAGCAGGCTCCCCGCTGAGCAAGGAGCCCGATGCGGGGCTCATTTCCAGGACCCTGGGATCATGACCTGAGCCCAAGGCAGATGCTTAACGACTGAGCCAGTCAGGCGCCCAGAGAGAATTTTTCTAGTGAATATTTTTAAACTAGAATGTTGCCATATATTGTATATTTTTTAATTAACCTTTAGACCACACAAAATATAAACTGTTTAGTACATGACAGATTAGTGTAATAGAGTTCAGTAATGTTAATGTGTGGCTCTCAAAGAAATCTGAAGCCAGTCTTAACACCCTTTATTCTCAAATATTTATCATAGCTTGTATAAAAATCATGGGAAATAAGGTTCTCCAGGAAAACAGTACTTTCAGTGTTAATTTTTCAGCAACATATTTCACAGATCACATCAGATTTTTCTCGAAGTCACAAAGAGCAAAGAGCAAAAATAAAAGAAACTGATGCAAAAAAGTACAGAAGTTGAAAATGATGGCAAAAAGTCCAAATTTAGTTACAAAATAATGGCTTGAAACAATTTTAGAAGTAACTACTCCACAAGGTTTGGCCAAAAGTCAAAGAATTGGGAAGCAAATAATGAATTAAGATTGAGAAAAAGGAAAAACCAGCTGTCATTACAACATTGCATTATCCCAAGTATTTAACTTAGGCTCACATCTAAACCTAAGCTTCTTCAACTCCTGCTTAATAAAAAGTGAAAACTAATGTCAGTTGAAAACAGAATTCAAGTATAGTTTTTTTTTCCACATACTCAAAAATTATTTTAAGAAACAGGAAAAAGGGGACTTAGCAGGTCAAAAAAAAAAATGTAGGTTTGAGAAAAGTAAACTACTTTCCCAAACTCTTCTTTTGGCACAAATTGCATAAACGATTTAAAGAGATAATCACTAGAGCTCCTATTCTATCCTAATTTGTCTTTACTCACCCAAGAGCTCTCCTCAAATTTGGTGATTTGAAAGAACGTGAACCATCAACCATATTGCAAAAGTTACTTGACACACTCCAACTCACATATTAAAAAAAAATAAAAAATTTAAAAACATAACCAAATCTTTCTACAAGACACAAAGTGAAATGACTGTAAGATTCGATGATATTTTTAACATAACTGATTTTCACATGCAGTACCAAAACAGATCCCCTGAAAATAACAGAAGTCAGGGTACTTTTGTACGCTAAAAAAGGACAGGTATATTCTGTCCATAGTTTGTCTTCCTAAAAAGGTAAGATTCACTACTGATCTTTAACTACAAGCTAGAGAATAAGAGCCCTTGGGAAGAGAACTCATAGAAGCTGTCAGGATTCAATGGGTCTATTTCACAGGGTGGCACTATGACTGAATGCAACACATTCTAATAAATGAAGACGTAGCATAGGTGATCATTTCTTTAGATTAAATTTTCCTACCTCCCAATTGTTCACATCAGACATAATATCGCTGAGCACAAATGTTTCTCCTATATAAAACAAAGGAGCTGCACTTTAGATGGGGCTCTAGGAGCCCTTCCAGTCCATGGTTTTATTCCACCAGTTTTGAAGTAACTACAACTCTAACGACTCAGGGAAAATTACATCTTACTAAAAAAAATAATAATAAGACAGATTTGATGCAATAAACCATACCCTGCTCTAACAAATGTTAATACCAAAACTTCTGAAATAAACAAACCTGTGTCTATGTTCATCAGGTCCATGGATGAGGAAGACTCCAGGGTTTTTAGCCCCTTTGCTGGCATCTACATGAGGAATTAACACATCTTCCAAACCCAGATCAAAGCGTTTGTGTTTTGAAGAGTCTGGAAGGAAGAAGAATGCCCCAAAACACAGGGTGATGAAGGCACTTAGAATAAGGAGGAGGATAAACTTCTCGGAAAGTCTCAAGGTAGCCCTGTGATGTGGGAAGGAAGGCGGCCCCAGGTTCAGAGGTGGTATCCTTCGTCCAGATAAGGGCAGCAGGGCCGGGGTAGTCATCGTTTACGCTCTTGAACAGAATATCTTACAAAGTTCTCATCTTATATCAAACGTACAAGACATTGAACGGTCTCCAAAATCTTGGCAAAAAAATGGAGAAACTCAATTTTGCTCCTCTTAAAGGACTCCTGTGCTTTTTAATAGGGCACCTCTTTCACGCTCGTCCAATTACATTCAGAAACGTGCGTGGCCCCCACACCGATCACTAGTTTGTGTCCTGTAATATTTTCTCTGCCATTTGGTTTTCAGTACCTCATCGGGTTATCACAAGTCTCCTCTTCATTCCTAAGAGTAGATGAGGCAAGCAACACTGCAGAAAGGATGCAAGGTGGGGTCTTCCATTCCTGCACCCCAGTGAGATGCTCCAATGTGGTCTCCCGCCCCAAAAGGGAGACTGACCAGATCCGAGGAGTTGCAGCTGATTCACTTAACCACCTCTGATGTTTCGATTCCAGAACCTCTTCACCTCGGTGGTGGAAAAATAAGGGGCTCCTCGGAAGTCAGCCAACAGGGAAGGAGGGAGGTCTCCCGCCTCGCCGGGAAGGCGAAGCGGCGGCGCCGAGCGAAGCCGCGGGAAAGGGGTCTCGCACGCCCGCGCCTCCCGACACCGCCCCCAGGCTCCACGCTCGGGGGAGAGCTCCGCCGCTGCTCCCTCGACGGCCGGCGCGAAGGGCATTCGCGCCCCAAATGCCTGCGCCCTCGCAGCCGCCGCTGCCGCCGCCGCTGTTGCTAGCGCACGGGTCTGGCGGGGAGCGGAACTTCCTCCTCGGGCGGCCACTGAGAAGCCCCGGCGTGTGCGGGGGGAGGGGAAGCGCGGCGGCCGCCCCCGCCCGGCTCCTCCTCCCGCTCGCCGCCGCCGCCGCCGCCGCCGCCGCCGAAGTTAACCCCGGCGCCTGCTCCCTGGACGAGGCCGCCGCTGACCCCGCCGCGCCCGGCAGCGGTGACCGGGCCCCCGCCGCTCCGCGGCGTGGGAAGAAGTCGAGCCGCGGCCCCTCAGTCCGAGAGCCCGGGGCAGGCGCCTGCTCATTCCTCGCTCGGCGCTGGGGAGGCGGCGGCCCCGGGCGCGCAGGAGCGGCCGCGCCTCGGGCGAGCAGAGGTCGGCTCCGTCTCCGTCCTCGCCGGCCGCGGGCCGCCGTGGGGGCCTCCTCGGCGCCGCCTCCGGTCGCTCGCAGCAGCTTACTCTGGCGGCGGCGGCGGGTGCGGGAGAGGCGGCGCGTCCACGCGGTGCGGGGCTGCGGCCCGGTCGTCAGCCCCTGCCTCCTAGGCCCGGAGAGAGCAGACAGTAGAGGGCCGACGCCCGTTGGGCACACGCCTGCAAGGGACCCGGGGGTGCGAGAGGGAGGGGGTGGATGGCCAGGGCCGGCCTGCCGCCCTGACTCGCGAGTGGGCGTCCCCGGGCGCCGGAGTGTGAGGTGCGCGCGCACGCTCCGGGCCCCGCCCCTCCCGGCCCGCGCTCTGGCCTCGCGCCGCTGCGGGCTCCAGCGCCCGCGCGCCCCCCGGAAGCGTCCGGCTGCCAGCGTCTGGGCGCGCGGTGGGCGCGAGTCGCCCCCAGCGCCCGGCTGCCAAGATTGCCGCTGCCAGGCGCCTTGCCATCGCCAGTTGGTGGCATTGATCCGGTCTTGGGGGGCGGGAGGAGGGCTCGGGTCGCGAAGGTTTCCCCACAGTTAAGGTTTAGTGGAATGAACGGGCTGTGGCGTTTAATCTTGCTCCATGGGAGTCTTGTCTTCTGGTATAGACCGTCGGTCCCTAGGGCCCAACGGCAGGATCTCAAACTTTTTCCATGTAGCCCATGTGCACATTGCTGGGCACCCGAGACTCGAGCACCGACCATGTGCCTGGCTCTGTGTTAAAAATGGCGACCTTGCCCTTTCCGTTAGATTTCCATTCTGCGGAATGGGTGACACCAGCCCATATGACCTTATATGAAAGCGGCCTCTTCATGATTCAATTTCTGCAATACGTTTTACAGTCATCTCACGCCTCACCACCACCACTCCCGTAAAAAAAGATAAGTGTGATCGAGGAGGTTCTAAAACCCAAAAGGGCAATATTGTTTAAATTCGGGCTTAACAATCTAGTCGATTCCTTCATCTATAATATTGAGAAAAACCATGTTGTGATTAAGTCCGAAAGAATGTTTTATAATATATATGTATTGTCGCTTGTCACATTGAGTTTTACTCTAATATTAAGATAAGTTGTCATTCCCTCTAGGCATCCTTACTGATGGCTGGGGATTGGAGAGGAGGCCCTTAAATGGCAGGGGAGAAAAAGACAGTGTTAGCTCAAAAATCAAGCAATAAATAAATAAATAATAAATAAATAAATAAATAAATCCTCATGCTCATTGGCACAACTCAAAGTACATTCCAGTCTGCACTATTTTCAGAAGCTCTGCGTATCTCACTATCTACCATATGACAAAAGAAGTCATTGTGGTTGACCATGCTTCACCAAATCAAACAGAGATAAAAATGTTAACCGAGGGTCCCCTCTCATGAGTTCACCCAGTCATGCTGGCAGTAAAGTGTGCTGAATCCAAAGTGAGGTTTGTGTTGGACACTTGTGAGGAGTAGCTATACAAAACGCCCTGCCTTCCTGAAGTATCTCTATAAAATGTGCCAATTTTATGGATAAGTTTCTAATGCTGAGCCTTTCTGGAAGCCAAAGGAGAAGAAACATGGGTTTCCTACTGGTCAGGTCATTCTTTCCCATGAAAAGATGAGGGAAAATAAATACTGAGCTATGAATGACATAGCAAGTTATGTGTCTTGCAAAGTAAATATTTAAGTTGACACTAAATCATTAACCACAGAGAGATCAATCATAGGAAACCTGCCACAACCTAGTGTGACTTTGGCAGGCTCAACCTCATAGCTTCTGGAAAAGTCTTATATGTGCCCCTTCTTTCTTGCCCTTGCCTTTCTGCAAAATTTATTTTTCCTTCATGAGAGTAAAAACATCATTATTTAAATTTGGGGTTATTGTAGATGTTTAAGTTCAGTCTGCAATTCTGAAGCCATTGATGCTGTCAGTTATTTTATTACAATCCTACCCAAGCATCAAAAAGTAGCATGTAAAAAAAGTCACATATATATTGAGTGTGTGCATGTATTCTCTTCTAGAGACTAGGTCCCTTTCAAATAAGTTGCAGAAGAATCAGCACCATTTTGCTGGGTTTCCTTAAAGCAAGTTGCAGATGTATTCATAAATATGATTACAAGTATATAAAAATATGCATATAAAAGATTAAAAGGGGGAGCGCCTGGGTGGCTCAGGTGGTTGGGCATCTGCCTTGCACTCCGGTCATGATCCCAGGGTCCTGGGGTCAAGTCCCGCATCAGGCTCCTTGCTCGGCAGGGAACCTGCTTCTCTGCCTCTACCTCTCTCTCTCTCATGAATAAATGAATAAAATCTTTAAAAAAAAAAAAGATTAAGGGCGCCTGGGTGGCTCAATTGGTTAAACGACTGCCTTCAGCTCAGGTCATGAACCCGGGATCGAGTCCCACATCGGGCTCCCTGCTCAGCAGGGAGTCTGCTTCTCCCTCTGACCCTCTTCCCTCTCGTGCTCTCTATCTCTCATTCTCTCTCTCTCAAATAAATAAATAAAATCTTTAAAAAAAAGATTAAAAGGGAAGATTTGAAAAAAGTATAACTGTTGTGTTAAGATGCTGGTATTATATTTGATTTTCCCCATGTGTTCTCTTTGTGTTCCTTTTATGGAATAATGTTAAACTGGTACCTGAGAAAGTTGAGGTCAGATTTCAAATAGGTGGACTCAGTTGTATCAAGGTGAAAACACATCTGGGGGCAATCAACAGAAAGCAGAGCATATATATAAAACAGGGAAGGATCTCATTCTAGAGAGTGCAAAGAGAATATCTCATTTTCAAAGAGCAGTTATGCTTTAATCAAAGGTATAGACAAGATTCCAAAGTGGCAGATAAAGAGATGATTTCCCTTTTATAAATCCATGTACATTAATTGATATTTCAGTAAATATGACTTATTAAATTACTAACAAAGCAAAATTTACCCCTACATATTTTGGATTTATAGGATCATTACTGAGATCCATTTACATATTATAGTGTAAAAGTTATTTGAATTTATTCAATCATATGTTAACTTTTCCATTATCAAAACAATTTTAACACCTATCACACGCACAAACACACACACACACACACACACACCACCTAGCTGTGTTTTCAGTTAACTTGAAGTTACATGCTAGAGAAAAAATATATATACACCTGATATGCAAAAAAAAAAAAGCAGCTTTTGTTTTACTTACATAACCTGTACCTTCTTAGTTTCAACTGGTTCCCATATATCCAAGAAAGATGTTAGAGGAGAAATTACCAGACATGACCACTAAATACATAGAGAACCAGGCTTTGGCATTGTTCTTTCTGTTTTCACATTATTCTTTGAAGCTTTCTTCCTCAGAGGGCAGGGATAAACTGAAGTTCAATGTTATGAAACTCTCAAGTTAGCTCTATGAAAATCAGCAAAGCCATAAAAGCTTCAGGTGTCTCACCGAGCCTAAGTCTTTGAGGTACATTTGCTCATAAAAGACATATTTGTTGAAGGACTACTATGCGACATACCCTACGAGGTGCTAGAGATTTGGAAAAATAAGTCAGAATCCCTATTTCAACCAACTCACAGTCTAGTGTGGAGAGAGAACTGAACACTGACAATTACAAATGGCGGCGAGGGGGGGGGACAATGATGTTAGAATAGAGCGCCAGGGGTTCATGGGAACGCTGAAAGGGCACCGGAGTGAGAGGAGGGAGATTGGGAGTATGTTGGGGAAGGTTCCTGAATCAAGTGCCACCTGAACTGAGCCTTTAACCAGAAGGAGATAGGGTGGTGCTTCAACCTAAGGAGTAGAGAATGCACAGGAACCCCTTGTTGCTTTTCCTGCCACTTATCCAGAACCCTTCCCTGCTTACTCTTCAGATAAATAGCTGCCTGGCCCTAATCCCCCAATACTCTCCAACTGGGAAAGTGAAATTTTCAAATTTTAGAAAAACCTATTCCTACGTAAACACATTGCTAGGGCCTCTCCCAGAGCCCAAGACAGGGCCAAGCAAGGAGGAACCCAGAATCTTAAGCTACACTGGGCTCATATAAATTACTTTTGCTCTGAATCCCACCATATCCAAGGCTAGTTCATCCTTTGAACTTCTCCGTTACACAAGCCTATACATTTCTTTTCTCATCAGAATTCATTTCTGCAGGTTGCAATGTAAAAAGAGTCTTGACTGATACACAGCCTGTCTGCATGGAGGTGCTCTGGCTGCCCATAGTATGCAAAGAAGCATCAGTAGTCTTACCAGTGTAAAGGACCACTCTTTCAGGTGGCCAACAGGCTTGGGCCAGGGACAAAAGTGGGATAGACCCAAGAGAGAACAACTGTCTTCTTCAGCAGCTGGAGGAGAAAACAAAATTGAAAGGGCTGGACACAAGTGACAACAGACCTTAGTAACCCCCACAGAAACCTTCCAGTGGATGCTCACATCCACCTTTATAAAAATCAGTCCGATGCTAAAGGAAGCTAAGCATTCTTTATAAATCCTCATATTAAAGTTGTTTTTAATCCACTCAAGGCAGTTAACTTGAGAATATGTTTCATTGATTTATATGTTCATTCATTAAATATTATTGAGCATCCACTCTCTACTGATGCTATGCCCTGTTCTAAATATCCAAAGGTGAATAAAATATGGAGGGCAGCTGCATATAATGAAAAGTATATAGGCTCTGGAACTAAGAGAACCTTGGGCCTAATCCTGCCTCTGCCATTTACCTGTGTGACCTTGGAAATATAGGAATCCCTCCTTATGCTTAGTTTCTTCATCCATAAGATTAAAATAAAAACACATACCTTACAGGGTTGTACTTCCTCGTCGTGGGGATTCAGTAAATATTAACTACGGTTTTTATTATAGGCATCAGGATGGGAAGGCGTTGGCTGGTGAAAGAAAAGACTTGGAAGAAGGAGAAAGAACATGGCATGTGTTAGGGGCACCTCCTTTCCCCTGGCCCCATTTTTCCAGGGAGTGGGTAGGAGGGTGTTCCATTAGAATATGACTTTTGGCTCCTTACAGCCCTATCCTTCACACTCAAGAGTGAGTTTCTTGATTGGTGAGTACCATTGCATTCATTGGTTCATAGGTCTTGACTGGATGGAGCTAATCTATTAAAAGGCCCTAATTAGTGAGGATTCAACCTCTTGTTCCCTTTCTGCCCCAGAGCAATGCAGACAATGATCTTGGGTAAACAAGTCTGCTTTGCAGACCCAACCTCCCCACTTTGTAGGCTGTTCTGAGGCTACATTCTGTGGGGATTAGGAGCTGGCACAGAATGTCAGCAAACCCTTTTGGGTTACAGATCCAGAACCCTGTTCTTTATTAGCTTATCTATAATAAAGCTGACATTTTAAAAAATCTCCACTTGACTGTCCTCTATGTCTTATTTCATCCAAAACTCAGGGCTGGGTTGGGGAGGAAGAGCATACAATTTATTGATCCTCTAAAGTAATTAAGTATGGCCAGAACATAGATTGTAGAGGGAAGGGTGGTGAGAGAGAAAGCCAGAGAGGAAAACATAGAAGGATTTCTGCTCAAGTGGCTGGTACAGTAAGGTCATGCTTTGATGATTCCCTTTACTCCACACAAAGAGTAATGATAATTAAAATATAGAAAGAGAAAAACCAAAAAGGCACAACCAGGCTCAAAAACAAATAAGCCTTCTCATAGATCAGAAATGGAATAAAAAGCCTAAAGCGGTCTGATGCCACAGGCCTACTGAGGTCTCAGGCTTGAAAGCCAAGTTCTTTGTCTCCTGCAAGGCGACAGGAACTAAAGATGCTCCAAATAAGGTGGAGGACAGGAACCAGGCTTGGTTCTTGAAGTCAGAAGCTCACGAAAGGAGGCTGAAAATAAACTGCTGCCAACCCACCACCTGGGGAAGCAGAAGGCCAAAGACACAGCCTTGAAATCAGGAACCAAGCCAAGCAGCTGGCCAAGTGATTGGTTCTACAATATCCCCAATATCACTGTGGGGTGGAAGCATCAAAATGCCAACGTGAGACCCAACTCTAAAATGGAGATCCAGGGAGGCAGGTGGAGACAAAAATCACTGAACATGGAGGGGTGAGCACGGAATGTGTGAGAGGGAAAAACAAAACAAAACAAAACAACACACAGAAAAACCAACACTAAGCTAAAACAAAATGGAAAACAGCAAGTGAAAACTTTCCACTCAAAATGAGCCTAACCACCAAGTTCCAAACACATATTGCTTATCTAATACTAAGAAAGATGGCCAACATAATGAACACTCAGAACATGAATTTACTTCAGATAAAATTAACTCTATGGAACTGACAGAGATTTTTAAATTAATATTTTGACATTCTCAAAGTGATAAATGACAAAAAATTAGGGACATTTGAAATAGACAAGAAATTAAGGAACAAATACAAGCTGAGTAAATAATAGATAAATGTGAAAAAGAACTAATAGAAATCTTAACAATAAAAATACAGTCACTGAAATGAGAAAATCAATAGATGGCATTAAGTCTGGAACTGGCCAAAGTTGAAGAGAAAAAGTAATGAATTAAAGGGATGTACTGAATAATTCACCCAGAACACAGCATAGAAAAATAAAGAGATTGTAAAATGGAAGCAAAAAAGTTAAGATTCATGGGGATTCTATGGAGTGGCTCCAACATACGTCTCATAGGAGTTCCAGAAGGAAAAAGTGAAGGGCAGCATGGAGAAACTCTACCTTAAAAAAAAGAAGAAATGACTGAAGGTTTTCTAATCAAAACATCAGAACACCTTGTGTAGCAAGCAAGATAAATAAAAGTAAACTCACACTTTTGTGGCATTATAGAGAAACTACAGGGCTGTAAGGATGAAGATAAAGCCTCTCAAGTTACCAAGGGAGAAACATTGGTTATCTACAAGTTACCAAAGGGAAAAACATTGGTTCTCTACAAAGAGACTATAACTAGAGTTCTCAAAGGCAGCCACAGAAACAAGAAAACAGTTGAGTATCTTAAAAGTTGAATGGAACACTATCAAGCAAGAATTTGATTTCCATTTAAGGGAGAGGTCAAGACAAAGACATCCTCAATCTAAAAGACTAACAGCATTTACCACCCACAGACCTACACCAAAAGAACTACAGAAGAAGGAAGAATGTCCTTTCCCAATAAGAAAAATAAGCCCAGAGGGAAAGCACAGGATACAAGACACTGATGAGGGAGGGAATTAATAAAATGTGATGGTAAAATTAAAAATAACTAGCGTTAAAAAAAATGACAAAAAGAAAGGAAATGTACAGTGGATGACTAAAGCATGCTAAATCTCTTGGGAAATGTATAGCAATAATGACTTTGTCTGACTGCTTTGTCTATAGGAAATTTTATATTAATAAAAAGCTGATCGGGGCGCCTGGGTGGCTCAGTCGTTAAATGTCTGCCTTCAGCTCGGGTCCCGATCCCAGAGTCCTGGGATCGAGCCCTGCATCAGGCTCCCTGCTCGGGCGGGAGACCTGCTTCTTCCTCTCCTACTCGCCCTGCTGTGTTCCCTCTCTCGCTGTCTCTCTCTGTCAAATAAATAATAAAATATTTTTAAAAAAATAAAAAGCTGATCTAGAGCTTCTAAACCTGCAGACAGAAAAGAAATGGCCAAGGGTTGAGGAAATTTGACATAGAAAACTGATTATTAAATAGAAGGCAGAGAAGGAGAAAAAAAAAAGTACACACACAAAATGGAATAGTAAAATTAAGCACGAATGTATCAGCAAGTACATTAACTAAACAGATTTAAATGACTTATTAAAAGACAGATTATCAGGTTGGTTTAAAATAACATTCAGGGGGCTCCTGGGTGGCTCAGTCGGTTAAAGCGGCTACCTTCAGCTGGGGTCATGAATGATCCCAGGGTCGTGGCATCAAGCCCGGCATAGGGCTCCCTGCTCAGCGGAGAGCCTGCTTCTCCCTCTTCCTCTGCCTGCCGCTCTGCCTACTCGTGCTCTCTCTCTGTCACTCTGTCAAATAAATAAATAAAATCTTTTAAAAAAAATAAAATAACATTCAGGTATACAATGCTAGCAAATGACACACAAACTAAACTACAGAAATACTGGACATAAAAGCATAAAATGCTATCAAAAAGAAAGCTGATGAAGCGTTATAATATCAGACAAAAAAATCTTTTAAACCAAATGAAATAAAGAGGGCCACTACCAAGAAGTTGAATGTACCTAATAACATAGTTTTCAATTACAGAAAGCAAACCCACCAGAATTACAAAGAGAAATTGACAAGCCCACTGTCTGAGTGGGAGATTTTAACGGATCTATCAGACACAGCGACATCAGGCAGACAAAAAACAGAGGTAATAGAGATCGTATCATGAAGGGCCTCTAAGGAGGCCACATTAAGGAGTTGGGTTTTATTCTGAGAGCAATAGGAAGCCATTAAAGGGTTTTAAGCAGGGGAATGATTAGATCAGATGTGTGTTTTTAGAAGGATCACTCTGGGTATAAAATGAAGAGTGGACTTCAGGGTGGTCAGATTACATAAAGGCAGGAAGACCATTTAGAAAACTCTTTCTACCATGTAGCCAAGAGATATTAATGGCCTGAACTACATGGTGGTGTTGGTGAAGAACAAGAGCAGGCATTTCAATAAGCGATCTGATAGTATAGCTGATCGGATGGCAGGGGAGAGATGAAAGACAGCATCCATACACCTGCCCTAGAAAACTTGATGCATGGAACTGAAAAAGAAGAGGTTTTTTTTTGGGGGGGGGAGAAGATATTATTTCCTTGTTTCTGATTATACCACTTAACATTCAGCCTCTCAGTTTAGATATTCAGACTGGTTCATTAAAAAGTTAAGTTATATTCAGGATGCCTGGGTGGCTCAGTCAGTTGGGCGCCCAACTTTTGATCCCAGCTCGGGTCTTGATCTCAGGGTCATGGATTCAAGCCCTGCATTGGGCTCCATGCTCGGCATGGAGGCTACGTAAAAATAAATAAATAAATAAATAAATAAATAAATAAATAAATAAATAAATAAGTTAAATTATATTCAATATACGAGGAGTATGTAAATCAATTTTAAATAATGTCTATCAAAAAGTATTCTACTTTTAACTATTGGTGCTTAGGGAATGTTTCAATAATCTGGGGGAAAATGACACTTTAACAATACCAGATGTGTGTATATTCTAAATAATCATTTTCCACATGATAATTGTCCTTTAAGATTATATTTTTATTGCAGATTTTCTCACTTTTCTATACATAATGGTTTTCAAACACACCTGAATGCCTAACTACTGAAGTGGTAAAGCAGTCATGGCTTTCTTAGTGCACAGCTGGTATTAAAAACAAGTAAATCCAATATGTTGACCTGTGAATTCTTACAGAGAGTCATAGGTTTCATGGCACATAACTTCTTTCCTTTTCCTGGGGGTCATTAATTACCTTAAACTAATGTTTCAGTTTACAATGTGTCTCTATCCTTCAGAGAACAATGATTTTGCATTGACTGAAGTTGGGAGGGGTGTATACATTATACGACCAAACTGAAGTTACTTATAAATGCTGAAAGCCAAGGAGCTATGATTGCAAAGGCAATTTAGTAGCTTCAAGCATGAAAAAGGTTTAAAGGACTTACAGATTTCCAATTATGAATTTTAAGGTTTTGTATTTACTTTACAGCCATTCTAAAAGGCAAATGAGATTTAATTTTTTTTTTTTTTTTTTTTTTTTTTTTGGACAGAGAGAGACACAGCGAGAGAGGGAACACAAGCAGGGGGAGTGGGAGAGGGAGAAGCAGGCTTCCCACCGAGCAGGGAGCCCGATGTAGGGCTCCATCCCAGGACCCTGGGATCATGACCTGAGCTGAAGGCAGATGCTTGACGACTGAGCCACCCAGGTGCCCCAAGATTTAATTTTAAAGTTCCAAATGTGTTGTGCAATTTCAGGCTAACATTCTAACCCACGGAGTGAAGTCTGAGCCTGTCACCCACCACAGGACTGCTCCAACAGCCGAGAAACCCTTTGGAGCCCTATAGGGAATCCGCGTGGGCGCCTGCACATGGGAAATTTCCCGGTTGTAATAGAGCCATAATGAGCTGTGTGACTCGAGGATTGTCTCTTAAATGATGGCAAGGGTGTGTTTTGAAAAGACAAAACCTTTTTTGTGTCTGATTTTTAAAGTGAACACTTATTTATTTGAGGGCAAATATTGCATTACATTTCACACATGGAGTCTGCTGTTTATTACAAGCCATTATCAGATAATTTCTCTTCAGACCATATTACTTCTTCAACTGCAACCCTCTGCATTCAGGGGCAATGCAAGCAAAACAGTGAAGTGGGCTCTTCTCCTTTAAGGACAGCTGGCATACCATTCAACTTATAGAGTGATTTGGTTACCATCATGCTATATACACACCTCTCCCTTCGTGGAGAAAAGCTAAAATCACAGAGGTCCTACTCTCACGATGCTGTAGGAGTCTTCTTCCCTATCATGTAAGCTGAAAGAACTGATGCACTATGCTTTTCTGATATTTTGCAAAATTAAAACTACTTGTTAGTTTTAAACGGCATGGAAAAAAAATGGGACATGGCAATAAAATTACAGTCTGTATTTCCAGTTGAGCCAGATATGTTAAAGGGGAGGGGGTTTTTGTTCTTGTTTTCACGTTGGTGGTAAGTTTTTTCTTCAAATCTTTGTACTTCGTACTTCCTGGAAACATAAATGCATGGAAAGAAGGAAGGAAGGAAGGAAGGAAGGAAGGAAGGAAGGAAGGAAGGAAGGAAGGAAGGAAGGAAGGAAAGAGGGTAGGAGGAACTGCTCTACCAGTAGATGTGAATAATGCTCAAGAATTACACACTGCACAGAAAGATTCATCAAGATTTGAAGACAGAATCAGCACCCAACAGGAAAAAAAAGTAATTGTATCATTTCCATAGTAGCAATGTTAATCATTATGATAACCTAACAGCAAGGAACCTGGAAAGGTCTTTAGTGTTTTCTCTCATTTTTTAGCAAAATACCCACGGTATAAGACACTATCTTATTTTATGATTTGGGTGAAAATGAAGATTCCTCAAATGTCTGTTTTGCTATTTCATACAAAGTCATTCTCTGCATCTAGACTAAACTTCTCTCCTGCCTTAACTTCTCTGCCAGTGATTCCTGTAGGCAGTGGGGAAACATGAGAGCCATAGCATCTCTGGGGCGGCAGGTTCCCTTAGGCTGATATAACAGGAGAAGCAGAAATTCCTCATATAGGTAAAAACAGGGCTAAGGAGTAACCACTTACCCCAAGGTAAGCCATCAAACTAAGTACTGCATAAATATAGAAAAAAGAGCACTGGGGAGCAATCTGAATAAAACCTGGAGGGAAGATGCACCAGAGGGCACAGACCTGAAGTCGATTATGGGTAAAGGAAACAGAGGTCCTGGGTTTAACTTTCCATAAAAGAGATGGGTCTCTTGATGAGACCATGGCTTGCAAAGGCAAGGAACTATATTTATTTCTGATGAAATAGCCAAATTGTCTGGGAGCACTTACATTCCAAGGCTTTGTGGAATCATCACTTCGTTCATTCATTCATTCATTCATTCTTTCTTTCATTCATTCAACTAATTTAATTTATCATCATCATCATCATCATCATCACTGATATCAGGCATTCTTCACCTTTCTCCATTAACCAGATTAATGCCTCCCCATCTGACTGACCAATTCCAATGGTTCTCAATTCTAGCCGTATATCATAATCACCCATGAAGGGTTGTTTTTAATCTGTGTGCCCCAGCCCCTTCCCTGAGCCACTATATTAGAATCTCCTGGGGTAGAATGTGGTCGTGTAATGAACCCTAAGGGGCTATACTAGGAATAAAAGGCTGCTACAGCGTCATGGCTATCCACCTTAGGCTCAGTCTTTCTGGAGCTCTCTGAGGAGGGCCCACAGTTCAGGCTTAGGTGAAAAAAAACCCACCTACAGGGTTCCAGCAAGAACTGCTCCACTTTGCTTACTGCTCCACTGAAGGTAACGAGGACGTCTGGTTGGTGAAGGTAGAGAGGTGATGAGTCAAAAGCACCGGGGGCGGTCGTGGGTGGTGGTAGATTTATCCATGAGATTGCCCATAAATGGTTTTAATTCATGTACTGCCGAAGAAAGGAACTATGGCTTGTCTTCCATAATTTGCATAGATGATTTCATGAGCTTTGCAAGTCTAATACAATTCCAACAGTTGCAGGGAAGAGAGGGTCAAGACTGGGAATAAGAGCACAGACTCTAGGGTCATGCCACACCAGGTTTACCTACTCGTTGTATGAGCCTGGGTATCTTCCTTATTTAAGCTCTCTGTGCCTCAATTTCCCCATCTGAAGCATTAGCGTCATTGTTCCTACCTCACAGGCTCATTTCAAAGACTCAGTGAGTTGGCACCTGTGCAGCTCAAGAACACAGCCTGGCATGAAGTATTAGGTATACAGGACCAACGGGTGTTATTTAGGGGAGATGTTTTGCATACTCCCCACCACCCCCAAGACCTGATGAGAAAACAGGACTTTGCACTGAGTCCACATACTGTGTCTTGCTTTGTTTTTTTTTTTAATTTCTTTTTATAGATTCGATTTATGTATTTAACAGAGAGAGAGAGAGAGAGAGAGAGAGAGAACACAAGCAGGGGGAAGGGCAGAGGGAGAGGGAGAAGCAGCCTGCCTCCTGAGCAGGGAGCCCGATGCGGGACTCGATCCCAGGACCCTGGGAGCCGAAGGCAGGCAAGCCTAACCGACTGAGCCACCCAGGTGCCCCCTGTGTCTTGTTTTGATCATTTGTTTAGTGAATTTGACGCGCTGTGACCCAGGCAGGGTTGCCCCTCAGCTTATATTGAGACATAAGAGCAGGCACCAACCCTGGAGAAACCTTGAGTCCCACCCTTTTTTGGAAAATTCTAATAGAGAAAAGAAACATTATCATCCTGAGAGCCTATTATTACTGTTTTGGGAAATGCCAGAGTCTGTAAAAAATACAACTTGTCAAATCAACTCAAATTCAGTCTAACTCTAGTGGGCCCCTTCCCCGAGAGCACCCAGTCCTCCACCCGTGCCTTCATTTATTATATAACCCTTAACACTTCAATAAATTCCTTGAAGTTCCCCCAAAGTGCCTTGTTCTTTTCGGCGCCTGGGCCTTAGCAGAGGCCTTTGCCACCCCACACCCTGTGGTTTTGTTTATAAGATTTTATTTATTTATTTTGAGAGAGAGGGAGGAGTTTGCATAAGCAGGACGGAGGGGCAGAGGCAGAGGGAGAAGCAGGCTCCCCGCAGAGCAGAGAGCCCGATGCGGGGCTCCATCCCAGGACCCTGGGACCATGACCCGAGCCGAAGGCAGACGCTTAACCGACTGAGCCACCCAGGCACTCCACATCCTGTGTTTTTGGACGTGGACTTGCAATGGCCTTTTTCTTTGTCAGCCTTCCTCTCAAGGCCGGAAGCTCCGTGGGGATCAGGACTGAGTCTGCCTGGCTGACCATTACATCCTCGGCACCGAGCGCTGCGAGTAGCATGGAGCAGGCACTTCACGAACACGCAGGGAGCGAACAGTGAGATCTCACTCTGGATGGACTAGGGCTCTGCCACTTGCAGTTGCACAACTTGGAGCAGGCTACTTGACTTCTCTGATCCTCAGCACAAACATTACTTCCTCATAGGTTCTTATAGGGACTAAAGAATAGAGCGGGAGGAAAGCCCCTGGTGGAGTGCCCGGAACAAAGCTAATGCCAATAGTTAAGACGTGTTTAAAAAAGCAGCACAGCCAGGTGCACCCAAGCCTTTCATTTTCCTAATTCTGTCTCTTTCCTTATTTAATAAAAATGGATGTTACAACCATAATTGTCACTGTCAAAACCCCAGAAAACAGGGGAGACAGGATGAAAGGTCAGAGGCTCCCACTCTGCAATTCTCTCAGGTAGACATTTATTAACACTGATTCATTAATATGCATTGGACAACTTGTGCAGTCCGGGTAGAGCATAAAGAGAAAATGGTCAGCTGAGGGCTCAGCCTACCTCCATGCCGGTCCTCCACGCAGAAATTAATCCAACACAAAAATCAACATTTGCAGAGCTGAAGCAAAAGACAGAAAGCCCAGCTACATGTGCCCCTCTCCTTGCCCATCCAGGAACCTGGGCTTGGGGACAAAAGAATCATCAGGCACATGTCAGATGCCACTTGAAAAATCTGTATTTGGCTTCGTAAAAAAATAATAAAAATGTGTTATTTTTTTAAATTTATTCCGTTTTCTCCAGTTTTATTGAGATATAATTGACACACATCACTGTATAAGTTTAAGGTGTACAGCATAATGGTTTGGCCTACATATATCATGAATCTGTTTTGCTTTTGATGACAGTAATACCTAACACTTATTGAGTTTTTACCGCCTGCCAGACAATTGGTACACGTTATCTCTTGTAATTGTCAGAACATCATTATTTCCGTTTTGGAGATAAGGAAACTCGAGTCTGCCATTGAAACTGCAGAGGTTGAGAAATGTGCCCAAGATCGATGGGTGAGTAGGAACCAGGCTGTCTGAGCCCACAGCCTGCACGCAAAGCCACCAAACTGCGGCCTGAGACACCAGCCTTCTCTCCCACCGGCCTGGCAGGTCTGGCCCCGTCCTGACTTCCCGTCTTGCTCTGGTTTCTGGAGGCGCAGCTCTTCTCGTCCCTTAGCTAAGCAGCATCTCTCTCAGTCTGATGAATCGGGGTGATGTTTACTGCTGTTCACATGACATCGAATTGTAGGGAGCCTGGCCCTTGCCCTTCCCGCAGTGAAGAGAATGCTGTGATTTCATGGCAAGATTACAATGGGGTAACTCCTCTGTCTGCTCCTTTAGGCACGCAGGCCCCGGCGAGGCCCCGGCAAGCTCCCCCACAGAGGGGATACGGCCACTCAAGCAGATGCGAGAGTCTATTAACTGACAGCACGAGCTTTGGGGGAGAGAGCGAGCCAGGAATAAGGCTATTAGGGACGTGTCACTGCATCAGGCTACAAGATGTGGATTATATTTGGTAGCAAGCGGCCGCTTCATTCTACGTGTGCTTGGGGTCTTCCCCACTTGAAGGCCCAGCCCCTCCTGATCTCCCTCCCTAAGAGGAAAGGTGCTCTGGATTTCATATTGCAGATGAAGGATACCCTATTTTGCAGAAAACTCCAGGAACCTTAATTAAGAGCTCTCAAAACATCGTACGTAACGACCACATTTCCTTCTATCTCATCCAAAACACGCCTAAATGGTACTTCTATCTGTGATGACAAAATTATAAATTGTGAGCTTCTACACATTTGAAGGCTATTCTCAAAAACAAGAATAAGAAGGCCCGTTCTCTAAGTGTCAACCATTTACCCACCCGCCACCCTTCCCCAGGCCCTCACTGATGGGAAGACGAAGAATGGCCATTTAATGTTTTAAGAACACTCTCTAAGCCATGTTTTGTACTGATTCTGAATGTGGAATGTTTATTTGCTAAGAAAAACCTCATTTCATTCCAATCATATGTTGCCTCAGTTCTATTTCCTAGAACGAGCAGGAGGAAATGGAATAAAATATCACTGCGTTTCCCATTTTCATTTTTTCTGCATGAGGTTAGCAGTGCCGGGAACCTGCTTTTCAAAGCAATTGCATCTGTGGCAACTGGCCGGTGTCTGAGCCTATCGGTCCCCAGCTGGCTTCGAGGTAGTCGCTGAAGCAGCAAGCTGTGGCCAGGACCTTTTCCTGATTTAGCTGTTATTCCAGAGAGGAAACCCACATAAGGAAGGATCATAGCAAAGGCAAGGGGAACAGATTTTTTTTTTTTTTTTTTTTGAGGGAAGAGGGTAAGGGGGTGTGGGAATAGGGATGCAGAGATTGAGAATTTTAATCACAGATTTTTTTTTCTCCTCAGAATTGCACAGCAGCAAAGTGAGCTGAAAGATAGGTTGATGTTGCTATTGCTAAATCCAAGAGATAATGGAAGAGCACCCCTCCCCCTCTCCTACACACACACACACACCCACCTCCCTCCAACACCCAGCTATTTCTGCTGGAGATTTTTGCTTTCACTTTGCAGGAATATTTTCTTCCGTCAGGTACATAAATACAATTATGAAACACTGCTTGTTTCCCTGGTCTCACAGCAGAAGCTACCTTCATCCTAAACAAAAGGAAATGCAGTTGCTTTGTTTCCCTGGCAGGTATATTAACATTAGATGCTGAATTTACCGTTCTCTAAATTGTTTAACGGCAGTGTTTTTTGGGAGTCTTCATAAAAACAAACCTCATGTAGCCAGAATACAGCCCCTAATTGAAGTAAATCTTAACTTGCCTAAAGTGATTAAAGATAAGTGAGTCTATAGTTTGACTTACCCTATTTAAAATTCTTCTCTGTCCACAAAGTATATATAAATCTTTATGGAATGACCTATTAACTGCCTGCTGCTGGGACCCAGCTTTGGGCTTTGTTTCAGCTATAAAACAAGGTCACTCTGCTTTTTGGTAAAAACTGATGGAGCTGCTTTGGTAATTAAAATCTACAGGATCCTGAAAAGATGATATATTTAAACCTCTAAAACATAATGTGGAAGCTGTAAAATTACAAAAGGAGAAGGGGTCCGGGCCCCCTATTACTGCTCATCAAATTATACATTAGTAATAGGGTCTTTATGTCACCCTTAAAAAAAGAATTTCCAAAAGTTTTCTTAGAGCTTTAGATCTAAGTCCTGAACCTCTCCTTGTCTGGCAGACCCACTCCACTACAGCAGGTCACCTCTAGAGAGGGCAACACTTCAGAGGGTATCCTTCAAATGCCTACATAAATTCACTGATACTGCCAGTCAAGAAGTCAATACTCGAAGGGGACCAACCTGGCCCTTAATGTGGGTTTTTTTATACCATCTCAAGAGGCAGTACCTAGATGAAATCAAACAAATGATTTACTCCTCGTGAGGTTCCAGTGTTCCCATGGCCTAGGAATTTTTTTTTTAAGTTACTCTTTGAGCCAAAAAACTCTTAAGCGAAATCTTTCAGCTTTTTATAACAAAAGTACCCCAATAACAAAAGTATAACGGAAGTACCTTATTGGGCAAGATACTTAACCTTGCTAAGCCTCATTTTAATCCTTTATGAAACAAGCATGATCATAATTTATTTTATGAATCATAAGATCATTATTAAGTATTAAAAACAATGGTGCCTGTAAAAAGAACACTGAGCATAGTCCTGGTACCCGGAAAGTATTTGAGAAATATGTGATTTTCAAACCAGAAAAAGACACTACAAAAAAAGAGAACTACAGGCCAATATCTCTGACGAACATAGATGCAGAAGTCACCAGCAAACTATTAGCAAATCAAATCCAGCAATACATTAAGAAAATCATTCGCCATGATTGAGTGGGATTTATTCCGGATATGGAGTTCAAGAATGGTTCAATATTCACAAATCAATCAACTGATACATCGCATTAACAAGAGAAAGGTTAAAAACTACATGAGCATTTCAATAGATGCAGAAAAAGCATTTGACAAAGTACAACACCCATTCATGATAAAAACTCTCAACAAAGTAGGGTTAGAGGGAACATACCTCAACATAATAAATGTCATATATGAAAAACCCACAACGAACATCATACTTAATGGTGAAAACTGAGAGCTTTTCCTCTAAGACCAGGAATAAGACTAGGATGTCCACTCTCACTACTTTTATTCAACATAGTACTGGAAGTCCTAGACATAGTAATCAGATAAGAAAAGGAAATAAGAGGCATCCAAATTGGTCAGAAAGAAGTGAAACTTTCACTGTTTGCAGGTGACATGACACAATCTGCAGAAAGCCCTAAGAACTCCAGCATTACTACTAGAACTGATAAATAATTCAATTTTAAAGCCACAGTATACAAAATGAACATACAGAAATCATTTCTATACACTAACCATGAAGTAGCAGAAAAAGAAATGAAAAAAATTTTATTCACAATTGCATCAAAAATAATGAAATACCTACAAATAAACCAAGGGTATAAAAGACCTGTACTCCAAAAACTGTATAACATTGAAAGAAATTGAAGATGACACAAACATGTGAAGATATTCTCTGATCATGAATTGGGAGAACCAATATTGTTAAAATGTCCATACTACTCAAAGCATTCTACAGATTTAATGCAATCCTTATCATAATACCAACAGCATTTTTCACAGAACTAGAACACCAAATAATCCTAAAATTTCTATGGAACCACAAAAGAACCCAAATAGCCAAAACAAACTTGAAAAAGAAAAACAAAGCCAAAGGTTTCAAAATCCCAGATTTCAAGATGTACCACAAAGCTGTAGTAATCAAATGGTATGTTACTGTCACAAAAACAGACAAATAAATCAATGGAACAGAATATAAAACCCAGAAATGAACCCACAATTATGTGGTTAATTAATCTTCAACAAAGGAGGCAAGAATATGCAATGGGAAAAAGACAGTCTCTTCAACAAATGGTGTTTCCTAGGACCACTTTCTTACATCATACACAATAATAAGCTCAAACTGGAGTAAGGACCTAAATGAGAGACCTGAAACCATAAAAATCCTAGAAGAAAATATAGGCAGTAATCTATTTGACTTCAGCTCTAGCAAGATTTTTCTAGCTATGTCTCCCTTGGCAAAGGAAACAAAAGCACAATTAAATAAAAATCTTCTGCACAGCAAAGGAAACCATCAACAAAACAAAAAGACAACCTACTGAATGGGAGAAGATATTTGTAAATAACATATCCAATAAGGGGTTAATATCCAAAATAGATACTTAGATAAAACTTATATAAGTGAACTCCAAAAACAAAAGACCCCAAGTAATCCAATTAAAAAATGAGCAAAGGAACCGAATAGACATTTTTCCAAAGAAGACATACAGATGGCCAATAAGCACATGAAAAGATGCTCAACGTCACTAATCATCAGGGAAATGCAAATCGAAACCATAATGAGATATCACCCACACATATTAGGATGGCTAAAATCAAAGACAGAAGAAATAACAAGTGTTGGTGAGGATGTAGAGAAAAAGAACACCCGTGCACTGTTGGTGGGAATGTAAATTGGTTCAGCCACTGTGGAGAACAGTATGGACATTCCTCAAAAAAATTAAAAATAGAACTACCATATGATCCAGTAATTCCACTCCTGAGTATTTACCCAAAGAAAATGAAAACACTAATTCAAAAAGATAAGTGCACCCCTACGTTTACTGGAGCATTATTTATACTAGCCAAGATATGGAAGCAGCCTGAGTGTCCACTGATAGATGAATTGATAAAGAAGATGTGGTATACATATATATATACACATATGTATATAATACAATGGAATATTATTCAGCCATAAAAAAGAATGACATCTTGCATGGATGGGCCTAGAGTGTATTATGATAAGCACCACAAGTCTGAGAAAGAAAAATACCATATGATTTCATTCATACGTGGAATTTAAGAAACAAAACAAAGAGACAAAAAACAGACTCCTAGGGGCACCTGGGTGGCTCAGTCAGTTGAACAACTGAATTTTGATCTCAGCTCAGGTCCTGTGTGGGGGTCATGAGTTCCGGCCTGGTGTTGGGCTTCATGCTGGGCGTGGAGCCTGCTTAAAAAAAAAAAAGAGAGAGAGAGAGAGAGAGAGAGACTCCTAAATACAGAGAACAAACTGGTGATTGTCAGAGGGGAGGTGGGTGGGGGAATGGGTGAAATAGATAAAGGGGTTAAGAACACACTTAACTTGATAAGCACTGAGAAATGTATAGAACTGTTGAATCATCATATTGTACACTTGGAAGTCATAGAACACTATGTTAATTATACTTGATTTATTTTAAAAAAAAGAAACGCGAGGTATTAAAAGGAAAGTAGGCAAGTAGTTTTAGTTCCATTTCACCCATGGGGAAACTGAGGCTCGGAGAGTTTAAGGGATGATGTGTTGAAGTTAGAAGATAAACAGTAAGGCCAGGATCCCTAGTTAGTGGTCTAGTTATACAGTAGGCACTTCTAAGTCTTCTAGACTTTGCTGCTTGTAATTAGTCTGCAAATCCCCAAAGGGCAGATTAGCCCAATCCCATATGGGAAGCTGTTGTGATGCCTGCCTGGCCCTCCCCCCTCCCCACTCCTCCCACCTCTTCCCCCAGAAGAGTAGCCCTCCTCCCCAGGGTAGCACAGACCAAGCAGAGCAGTAGCGCCTCAACCCTGCCTTGGCAAGTTCTCACTCTTGAATTATGTGAGGTGCCCCTGCACGTGTTGAAGTCCACCTTACTTAGAGTCTGTATCCTGGCCCTCCTTCTCCTTCCCCTCTGTCTGTTCTCCTTCCCCTTTCCTTCCTTTCTCCATCCCCTCCGTCTCTTTCTCTCCTTCCCTCCATCCTACCTCTCCTCTTTTCGCCCCCTCCTGCCCTCACCTTCTTTTTCCTCTCCCTCCTTTTCCACATCCCCAGCATCTCATAGAATCGCTACCATGCTCCCGTGGAGAATGTCCAAGAGCCTTGAAAGCAGATAGACCTGGGTTGGAAACTTGTCTCTCACACTAGTTGCGCAACTTTGGGCAAGTTAATGCATCTCTTTGTGACTAAATTTCCTTCTTCTAGAACAGGACAGATGATGATAATAAGTACTGGGAATAATGGAATTGATAATAACACCGATAGGCCCACTGTAAGAGCCAATACCTGTCATTTTTCTCCTTGCCCAGGCCTCACCATCTCCCCCCCGCCCCCCCTCAGGCACCTTCACGACCAGCATTCAATCTCACCATTGTGTTTGTCTCCCCATATAATTCCGCCCACCAGGAGGGAGCACGCCAGTACACCAGCAACTGCGTCCTGTCTGGTTCACGCAGCAGGAATGTTTCTCAGAACAAATTTACCAGCCTGCTGGGGGAGACTTAGGTCTTTTATGGGTTTGGTACCAGTGCTTCAGTTGACTTTGAGAGCAAAATTCTGGGACATTGACAAGCTAAGGACAGATCTTGCAACCTGATGACTTAGTGGAATAAGGTCTCTGAGGGGACAACCAGCCTCTCCTCCCCTGACATCACACTAGCTTCAACCCGCCATCATTTTGGATGTCAACTTCATTTACTGGCTGTGCGGGCTTGGGCAGGTCATTTAATCCTGTTGAGCCAGTTAACTCCTCTATAAAGTCTACCTGTCTCATAGGGTCATGGTGAAGATCAGCGGGGAATAAGTTATGCGTGGGAAAATACTCTATAGACTGCAATTCACTATATAAATGTAAATTATTATTTTTTGAAATGTTACATGAAAATCTAGGAACCCTTATCATCTGCTTCATTCTGTCAATGAATGTGAGAACAGACCAAACTTGTAAGGGACTTCAAAAATTCAGAAAATCACATTTGGAATAGTACTTGAGAAACTTGAAAATATTTTATATATTGACATGTTTTCACATTATCCATATATTAAGTATATTATTACATGTTTATGTTGAGTCACTGTTACAACCCAGATGGTAGAATTTTTTAAAGCAACAAGACACAGTTTTATGTTAGTTAGCATATGTGTAGCTTCTGATGTGATCTAAACATTGCATTTACCTTGAGCTTTATTGCTCTTCTATTTATTTACCCTGCCCCAATCATTAGAAATTATTTTCTGAGGCATAAATGGTAACTCTAGGAGCCCCAAGTGACCCATCTTTGCTTTGCTCTAAACTAGATTATACAGCAGAAAAGCAAAAGGTACTGAATACCAATGCTTTGGGTTTCAAATTTTATCACTCTCTCTGGCCACTGAACCTACCAGTTATAAATTATATTTTATTACCTTCTAGAAAAACAAATTAAGTGATGGGCAATTCACATTCCACATGCAAAACAGCTCTCTGAGAAGTCAAACTCTGGCTGGACAAATCCCCCCCCCCGCCTTTTTTTTCTGGGGGTGGGATGAAGAATATGTTTGTTTTCAAGTAGCTGACATTCCTGACTTGCCAGGTGGTCATGTTCCCCCCGCCTCACCCCCGCCAGCTAGTTCAGTCAGGTGAACTAGCTTCATCTTACCGTGAAGGCTGAGAGGACTCTGTTGGTGGGGTGGTTCCCAACCCCCCCCCCCCCATTTTCCCGCAAGAGCAGAGGTCAGTGAGGAGCAGTCAGCACGGGCTACAGAGTTGGCGCACACAAGCTTATTTGGATAACTTGCTGCATTTCTGCTCGTGCTCATCTCGACTGCATGGGACGTCATTTCTTCACTTCACAGCCACTTTCAGTCTTTAAAGAGCTTGGCTTCTTCCTTTTGCTAGTTGTCTTTGCTGACATTCAAACATGAGTTCATCCTTTCGGCTTTGTTTAATCCCCTCTGTAGACCTTTTTTTAGACCTTCTTCCTCTGATTCCCCATCTTATTTCTACTCCATCTGGGGTGGATGGGGTTTCCATCATCTTGGGAGGGTCAAGAATGATGTTTCCTAAAGCATCCAGCACATGAACTGTGATCTGGGTTTACGTGGGCTCTGGGGATGATTATCACTGGTTCCCAGACACCAGCATGAAATAACACTGAGTCACAGAGCAATTTTCAATTCTCTCTCAGCCCTGCTGATTACTTCAGGGGACGAGTTTCCATTTGGTCCTTGTATGTCTATCACTCACTAATGTCCCTTTTGAAAAGAGAGAGCAGACCTCAGCTGAGAGCCTTTGGTGTGTAATAGTATCTAGTTACAGTTTTATAGCCTTACTTTGGTTTTCATCACATAAATACTTGTTTTTATTTTTACCTCCTATTTATGGCAAGTGATCCTGGTTTTCTTTTTATAGCCCTAATATAAAGTTTCTTCTTTGAAAAGCCAGATGTAAGTTTAAAGTACACATCAGTTTAAAGAAAAATGTTACATGAAGTAAGTGTAAGTAAATGGCAAAAATGTTGAGGATGGTGGCATGGGTATGACTGAAGTTTGGGAAATACCAGCCTAGAATCACTCCATCAGCTTTTGTTATTTTCTTACAGCTTTACATGTTGGGTTTTTTTTTTTTTTTTAAGATTTTACTTATTTATTTGACTGAGAGAGGAAGAGCACAAGCAGGGAGCTGCAGACAGAGGCAGAGGAAGAAGCAGGCCCCCTGCAGAGCAGGGAGCCCGATGCGGGGCTCGATCCCAGGACCCTGGGATCGTGACCTGAGCCAAAGGCAGACGCTTAACCAACTGAGCCACCCAGGCGCCCCTATATGTTAGTTTTCAAAGCATGTTTGTTAACAATGTCTAGGCCTAGACACAAGTCAACCTACTTCCCAATATCTCTGACTGAAATTATACACAGATTATTTCACAATGTCTTTTAATTTCCTTTAGCCAGAGGGTTTTCATAAGCCTGTCCTCAAACAGACACTGAAAATCCCTGATGTTCCAGCCGGCGCTCTGGGGTAAGTATTATGTACAGTGGTCTGGATCAATTAATCCATTCAGAGTGCTAAAGTCTACCCCAATTTTGTTGACCCATTTTCCCCCCTATGCCATGAAAAGACAGATAGGCCACAGGACTTTAAGACTTGGGCCTCTGTTAATGAGGAATTATTCAAGGTGATCTCATTAATCCCAAGCAATGCAATTTTTGCGAACTTTCTCAAAAAGAAAAAGGGTCCCACAGCTCTCTCTCACGCTGTTTTCCCTGAAGACCCTTTAGTTCCATTCACAGAAAGGGAAAACTGGGTCTCAGGGTAAGACATCTCCTCAACCTCTCCTCTCACCCAGCATGGCATGCTCCAAGATCTCTAAGTTTATTCTTGGGGTCCCGGTCGGCACATTATCTAGAGTAGGAGCCTTTGGCTCCTTCCCAAGCCTGGAAGCTTCAGTCTGCGGGCTGCAGGGGAGAACTTCTGCTCTGTTCCCGCCGGCTGCCCACGGTGTGGAGCAAGCACTTTGATCAACTGGAGCAGGTTCTTACCCAAGCAGCTTCTCCACGGTTCTGCCCTCTTGTCTCAGACACACAGCCACTAGCATTCACATCTACCCCTTCCTTTTCTTCAGAAAAACTCAAGCCTTGCGCTCACACTTCCAAGGTGAGTGGGGACCTGGGGAGGCTAAACCAACAAGCCTAATCTACCCGATTCTTGTAAAAGGAAGTGGGTCACGCGTAGGACACGGAGTGATTGAGAAGAGATGATTGCTTGTGACCCACTGTCCTGCACCACCCGAACACCAAATCCCTCCTGTACCTTTCTCCTCCATGCTGACGTCTTGACATCTCTGCCTGCCTAGTGACTGTTGTTGTGAGGGACAGGGCCCGTTCCTGCCTGGGGCTCCTTTGCCATGTCTGACTCTCTGGGGTGCTCTTTACCTTGGGAATACTAGAGACTGGTGTTTTTGTTTGTTTGTTTGTTTGTTTTGTTTTGTTTTTGTTTTAGAGAGAGAGAAGGCGTGAGCGGGGAGAGGAGCAGACAGGGAGGGAGAAGGAGGGGGAAAAATCTTAAGCGGACTCCACCCTGAGTGCGGAGCCTGATGCGGGGCTTGACGCGGGGCTTGATCCCATGACCCTGAGACCTTGAGATCACGACCTGAGCTAAAACCAAGAGTCGGATGTTTAACCGACGGAGCCACCCAGGCGCCCCTGAGACTGATGTTCTTTTTTGATCACAGCCTTTTTGCATATGTAGCCTTGCTCCCTACACTGATAGCCACTAAAGTGCAGGTCTCGCTTTGCAGTTTTCTGGGCACTGCTTCCTGCATTTTTTTTCTTGGAAGACCAACCCTTGTAACTGGCAAGAGGCCACCTATGGGTCTTCCCTGGATCTGGATCTGAGGTCAAGTCTCTGCCTTCTTGGCAGTCCAGTGGCTGTTCCAGTTGATCTGGATGACTCCTTGCTTCCTGTCGCTAGTCTCAGCAGCTGGAGGGAAATAAGAGCCTATTCTTGGATTGGCAGTTTGGGTTGAAATATTCTAATCAAGGCAGCCCCAATAATTGCTTGTTGGCAGTGAGCCTTATCTGTACCTTCTTCCCTACCATTTTCCATCATGGGGTCACCAATTTTTAATAAGTAAGCTTTTTTTTTTTTCCCTTGTTTGGCTCACTGGTGACTTAGCAATTTTGCTGTGTAGCACTTCAGTTGATAACGCCCCCAAATACCTGCTCAAGTGTTCTCAAACATTTAGCCACTCTTGCCAAAGTACCACATGACTGAAGATATATGTGAGACCTCAATTGTCGAGGCTCTAGGCTCTCCATTAACCTCCTTCAATTTCTCGTAATGCTTGTAAAGTGCTTTGCACAATGCATGACACCTAGTAAGCGATCAGGAAATGGGACCTATCGTCCTGGTTGTGTTTGATGTTATTAGCTCACTTCTGGCACCTGCCACTTTTGCAGGGTCTAAGTGGATTTCCTAGCCAGGGCTTAAATGTTTGTTCCACTCATGCTGGGGTAATACCCTTGAGGAACACACCAGCTTTTGCCCCAGTGCCCCATGGTTTGTTTCCACCAGGAGCTTATGTGTATATGGCAGGTGGCCTGCTTAGATTTAAATCCACTGGGTGACTTTTTACCCAAGGACTCTAGTCTTTTCTGACTTCCATTGCCTGTCTTGACCTAGGAAAAGGTTCAATCTCTATAGAAGTTCAGTATTCGAGGTAGAGAGGACAGGGCTGAAAGACTACTTTCCAGATACTCATCTCTCCAGTGAATGCAAAATAATTAAGCTCTAGGAAGGCAGCACTGGTTTTCTCTTTCTTCCTGAAAAACTTACCAAGCACTTTATCCCTTTCCAGGGTCCTTAAAGAAGCCCGTCTGGTGTTTTTAATTTCAGATTCTTCACTACTCACTGGCATTCACAAACAAACTGAGAATCCACACCTATATCCATGCATTAGCCTCCTACAATATCACTGCCATTTCCAAATACCAATTGACTAACTCTTAGAGGTCCTTGATACATATGTGTATGACATTGGGACTCACGAAAATCCTGGAAGGAAGCCAGGAAGGTAACAGTATTCAGACTTCACCAACCTGTGTGGCCTCATGCATTTATACCCAAATTGCAATGGCTCCGAGAGCACAGTCTTCCTGCCCTTACCCCTCTCCTGCCTGATTTGCCATCAGTCCAATCTTTCCTGGGTTCCACTCTTTAACTCTTTCCATGAATTCCTGTGAGTATCTGCACACATCCTCTCCGGCTTGCTAATGAAATTGGCCCTCAGAAACTATGCACCTTGATAATGCATGCTTGGGTCTCTCTCCCTGGCCCTCTCCTTCAAGGTTCCAGGTGTAATGATCACCTTGCCCTCGTTGTCTCCTCCCCATCTCATCATGTATCATTGTCAGGGTTCTAGGACAGGGATCTTTCTGGAAGTGGGAAGAAGATTCCCTCAGCCATCTTCCTAGGGTCATATTCAGATGAGAATGTCCCACGAAAAAGCTGCCTGGGCCCCAAAGTGTTACAGCTCTTTGATTGTGCTGCTCTTTCAACTCACTCACTCACACACACACACACACACACACACACACACGTACAGGCACACACGCGCGCGCACACACACACACACACACACACTAAGGTTCCATCACAAAGCAGAGTGACTAGACTGGGATGGGTCAACGGCCTTCCTGAATATGTGTCTTCCTATTGTAAAGCCTCAGCATGATTCAAATGTCTCATCAGGAAATGACCAAATGAGGGGCGCCTGGGTGGTGCAGTCAGTTAAGGGCCTGACTCTTGTTTCAGGTCAGGTCATGATCTCGGGGTTGTGAGATCGAGTCCCAAGTCAGGCTCCACACTCAGTGCAGAGTCTGCTTAGGACTTTCCCTCCCTCTGCCCCTCCCTGTCCCCCACTCTCTCTCTCAAATAGGTAAATAAATCTTTAAAAAAAAAGGAAAATAACCAAATGACTATGGAGAATAAAAAGCACAGCCGTATTAAAAAAAAAGAGTCTGTTGCTCATTGCCAATGAGCTCAGTTTTGTCATGCCTAAAAAAATTGCTTAACAGAGGATATGCGCTTTGCAATTATAAATGTAACACAGAGAGAAATTCCCCTGTAGACCTCTAACCCAGTTCCTAACGTTTCCTAAATGGATACACTCCATAATTTTGCAAAGGGAAGTCACATAAATTCAGTCACAGCTTTCCTTCAACTAAATATCTCTTAAAAAATAGCAAAGCAGTACCTTGCACAGAAAAATCCAGTTTCACCGTAAATCAAATAGATTTCACCTGCCTTTTCATGCTTAGTTTTCTCCCCTCTTCTGTGCCTGAGACTCAGCTCTGAGAAGGAATGACAGGGAGCTCTAGGGATCGGGTGGCTCAAAGCTGTCACCTGAGCCCTGTGTCAAACAGGCTACAGGTCGCACTTTCGTGTCCATTCTTCCCATCTTTGAAACCTCAGACATCACGTGTTTCCCTACATTAAGGTCTCCAGGTGGTAATTTGTGAATTACTCTTTACTGAAGATTGAGAAGAAACAAATAGTCCAGGATGCAGATTACTGACGCTAATCCTGCTTGTTGATTGGCTGCCGTCTATCCCTTGAGGTTGTCAGGCAAGATTGATACTTAGAGGACACGCTGGCCATGCAGTCCTGTATTACCAGCAGGGATTTGGCTCCAAACCCCAATGCAGTCCTTTGGTGAGAACCACCTTTTGCCTTCTTTCTTTCTTTCTTTCTTTTTAAGATTTTATTTACTTATTTGACAGAGAGAGAGAGCACAAGCAGGGGGTGCAGCAGGCTGAAGGAGAGGGAGAAGCAGGCTTCCTGAAGAGCAGGGAGCCCCAACGCCAGGGCTCGATCCCAGGACCCTAGGATCAGGCCCCTAGGATCGGGACCCCAGCCAAAGGCAGATGCTTAACTACTGAGCCACCCAGGCGCCCCCTTTTGCCTTCTTTTTAAGGGAATAAAGTCTCTATACAAAACTAATTTTTTTGTACTCAAAATTATCAGTCTTTTCCTTTATAACTTCTGGATTTTGCATTATATTTTAAAAAGTCTTGCCCATGCTAGGATTATAAAAATACGCATCCATGTGTTCTAGAATGTCTGTGATTTCATGTTTTACATGTAAATCTTTGATCCATCTGGAACTTATTTTGGTATAAGAAATGAGATAAGGATCCAGTTTTACTTGCCTTTTTCTCCGCAAATGGCAAATCAGTAAATCCAATTACCATTTACTGAATAATCTACCTTTTTAAAGGAGCCCCTTAAAAAGCAACTTCTCCATATACATTTTAAATATGATTCAATTTATACAAGTTCTCTATATGCACTTATAAAAGTTCTATTTAAAACATAATGCCAGAAATAGCTGCGTGATTGTGGGCACTTGTTTAAACCCCCGCTCCCCAGGTCTGTTTCTTCACCTATAAAAATGGAGACAAGAGCATCTACCTTGCAGTGTTCTTGTGAAGATTTTAAAAAGTAAAGTATGGGGTGGCTGAGCCCGTTAAGCGTCCTACTCTTGATTTCAGCTCCGGTCATGATCTCAAGGCCGTGAGATCGAGCTCCGCGTGGGGCTTTGTGCTCACCATGGAATCTGCCTGAGATTCTTTCTCCCTCTCCCTTTGCTCCACCCCACCCCCACATGCATGTACGCATGTGCACTCGTGCTCTCTAAATAAGTAAATAAATAAACAAAATCTTTTTTTAAAAAAGTAAAGTGTGTAGATGTATCTACCTCAATAAATATGAGTTTCTTTCTGTTCAATTTTCTGTAATAAAGCAACATGGGCCCTCAGAAAAAAGATCCAACTTGGGCATAAGACTAGGTTTCTACATTTACTTCCTGAGCGTATAAGAATAGCAAAGGGGGCCATGCCTTATTCAACAGTGACACATAATTGTTTTCCTCTTTGGTCAGGACCCAGAGAGGTACCCTATTTAATCTTCTTGAGGTACCAAACCTCTCCTTTTCAGTTCCACAACTATCTTAGCAAGGCAGGATGCTTGGGACAAGTGATATCAAGCAGATCCGAGTTTGAATTCCAGTTCTGCCCCTTACCATATATGTGGCTGTTCTTGAGGAATAATTTAAAGGAGGGAGAACAATAGCCCCTATGTCATTGGGTCTTGATAGGATAAATAAGAATCGTTCTGGAAAGCAAGCTGCACGAGTGTGAGAACTCCATCTTGTTAATCACAAGATCTCCAGTGCTAGAAGAGTGCCTAGTGTGCAGGTAGCCCTTAATAAATCAGTATTGAATGAATGAAGTAAGGAAGGAGTTATGGCATTATTTGCAAGGTATCCAAGTTACGTGGGCTAGAACTGTTAACTAGAGGCGTAGGTCAGAGGTAGCAGACATGGTGCTGCTTCCAGGATGTATAATCTAGATCTGAAAACTTACATATGAAATATAAGGAAACATGTAGTATAATCAAGCACAAAGGGCTCTGAAGACGATTGGGAAGTAGTGAATCCCAACTGGAGAAGTTGGAAAACACTACAGAAGAGGGTTATGTTTTGTTTGTTTGTTTGTTGTTTGTTCTGCTTTTAAGTTTTATTTTTCATTAAAGCAATGTTTTCAAGAGCTTGTTTAAAAAAGAGGAAAAAAACTACTGACTAATCATTTATAATTTCAAAGTAAATAAGAACAAATTATGATCATGTTTGTGAAACAAAATGCTCTATCCAATCCAGTTAGTTATTAACCAAAAAATATCTTTGAGTCGCCTGGAGTTTCAGACTCATGCACTAAGCTCAGTGACTCTGAATCTAAGATTCCAGGATTGGCTTCCAGTAACCAAAGACCTAAAGTTATTTTGGGTTCAAAAACCCAAAACCTGTGGAGTTTCCCAGAAAAGATGGCAACAGAAAGTGTGGTCAGGCCTGAGGGATGGTATTCCAAAGTAGAACACTCCTACAGACCATAATAATTGCACTGATAAAGCATTTCCCATCTTAGAATATCCGTTCAGATGTATTTGTACATAGCTCCGAGCCTCATTTTCTTTGTGGTTCTTTTTTATTTTTTAATTTTTTATTGTTATGTTAATCACCATACATTACATCATTAGTTTTTGATGTAGTGTTCCATGATTCATTGTTTGCGCATAACACCCAGTGCTCCACGCAGAACGTGCCAGAAGAGGGTTATGTTTAAGCTGGACCTGAAAAGAGAATAAATGTTCTTAGAATAGATTTTCCAGGTTGGCGCAAGACAAAATTTGGAAATTATTTGGCATATTCCAGGACCAGAGCTTTGAATGAGGGACAAGAGCGCAAGTCCGATAGGAGGAAAAGTAGCTGGAAGGTAAACTACCAGGGCCTGGAACGTTCTGTTGTGGTGTTTAAGACCACACATAAACTTGAAGGTTTTTGAGTTGCAGAATCCTAGAGACAGGTTCAGATTATTATTAATATCATGTATTATTTATTATTTGTATTCATTATGAAGAAATCAGTATGAAGGATGAATTAGAAGGGGGGAGGCATTTAAAGGCTGTTATAACAGCTCAGGGGAAAAGTCGTGACAGTCTAAAGTAAGGAGTTGCAGAGAAGAGGGAAAGGAGAGGTAGGATGATGACAGGGGAGTAAGGGTCTGACGTAGCTAAGAGTCTGTCGGCAACTGTGCTTGTGGTGATGTTGTTTCCCGATGTCAAGAACACATGAGGAAGGGGCGCCTGGGTGGCTCAGTCGGTTGGGCATCTGCCTTTGGCTCGGGTCGTGGTCCCCAGGTCGTGGGATCGAGCCCCGCATCTGGCTCCCTGCTCAGCGGGAAGCCTTCTTCTCCCTCCCCTCTTTGCTCATGCTCTGTGTCGCCATCTCTGTCTCTCTCTCAAATAAATAAATAAAATCTTTATATTAAAAAAAAAAGAATACATGAGGAAGGGCAGGATCAGTTTAACCTCGGAAATGTTGAGCTTAAGGATGTCTTTTGGACGCTTTGCCAGAAAGAGGCGATTGATGCCCCAGAAGATGTCAGAGCAGAAGAAATGGGATGTGTCAATAATGCTTCCTCGTTAATGAGATGATCAAGGTTGATTTTCTAAGATGTTTACAGTCAACATAATATATGGAAATAGAACCACCTCAGATCGATAGGGAAAGATGAATTACTTAATAAATAGCGCTGGTGAAATTGGCTGGCTATTCAGTAAAAAAAAAAAAAAAAGACACCCCATCTCACACAGTACACAAAAATAAATCCCAAATGACGTAAATGTGGAGCTGAAAATCTAAAACAGTCAGAAAAATATTTAGGTGAGGAATATGTATGTATCTAAGTATACACACAAACGTATATGTATATGTATGTAGACATAGATATACATAAACACACTTACATCTAAATTTATTTCCATTCCTCTGTCTATTTATTGATCTGGGAGCTTATACCACTACCTCTAATACCACTTCAACACCACACTGTTCATTCTTGTTCCTCCAGTTCCTTATTTCTAATTCTCTTATACAACAGTAAGAAGCCTGGCTCCCATTATTTTTAACATATTTATTTATCCAGTCAACTCCCTGTATGTTGGCTGCCCCTTTCCCTGAATAGAGTCCTTCCCATCCTCCTTGGGCTCTGACACCCCACACCAGACAACCCACCTGAATAATGCTCTGTGTCATCTAGGACTGGATTGTTCAGAAGGGGAAAGAGAAGAGGAAGAGGAAGGGAAAATAAGAGAAGGAGAAGGCGCTTCTGTTCTTTGTCTATTAAGGATGTATCAGTGGGGTTCACCTCGGCAATTTAGATGCCATACAAAAAATATACACCTTGCAGCATCACAGCGTGGCCCGGCATAACCCAGACACTCCAACCATGGCTTTTTGTTGTTGTTTTCAGAACACATGTCCAAGTGATCTGTTTTGAATGGGATACTACCCTGAAGTGATAGATTAAATTATCAACGTATTGCCCATTGGCTACAACAGAAAATAAGAAAATAAATACCAATTTTTGCCAAATCTACCATTACATATATGATGGATTCCATTCCATTCAACTACCATTCATCACACACTTGCTGTGCTTAAAGTATTCTGGGGGAAAATAAGGACATATTTCCCAGGCCATCAGTGATGTCCAGAAGTTTACCATCTCACGGGGGAAATGAAACACAGAGACTTAAAGCAGATAGATAACACAAATCAAAACTAGCAGTTCAACACAATACTGGCACAAGCTGGTGCCAAATGCCCGATTCTCACAGATCCAAGTGGATGAAGACATAATTCCTGCAAGCCTGTCTTATCTAGGGCTGGGCCCCAACAGAATTAGCCTACCCTGGTTGGTCAGTTTGAAGAGTCACCCTTAGTGAGAGGGAGACAGCCCGTAAGGGCAAGGATTCTTTCAAAGGACATTTTATCCTAACCACTTCTTCCCACCAGCCGAATAAAAATTGCTACTGTCCCATATTATACACAGAACCATCTGCAAATCCTAATGGATCATTGCCCCATTCCCGAATAGAACACAGTGTATGATCCCAAGGCCCCCCAGCATTCAGACTCCAAATGAGAGCATCGCCAGGAAAAATGCACGTGAAACTCTGACAGCCTCCTTTTTCATTTTGTTATATAAGTCATAGAAATTTTTTTTTAGAAATGATACACAGGCGAAAGAGCAAACATCACCCACCATAGTCTTACAAGTTTTAGAACAAATACTTCCAGAAATTTCTTTCTACCTATTTGTATAACCTCAGGTAAGCTATATAATCAATGGCTGTGTGTCAGTTTTCTTACCTGTAAGACAAAAAGAAAATAATAATAATAATATTATCCACCCCATGGAGTGATTGAGGGCAAAACATGAGTTAATATACACAAAGTATTTAGAATAGTAATGGTGCATAGTAAGATCTAGAAGGGTAATATCTATATCTAACATTTGTCCATCTAGATTCAGCTATATATTTTTATAAGGTGGGGAGGAAATATTCACATTTCTTTGTAGCTTGCTTTTTTCATTTAATGATACAGCATGAGCTTCTTCCCTCATGTGACAGTTTTAAAGACTGTTAGATAACTTGAGTGATTTTCCAAAAATGAAAAGTAGTGTAGGGAATGGGTGCTGGTCCTGCAAGGGTATTTGTTCAAGGTGATGAGCGAGGCTAGAGCAAGGCTTGAATTGAATACTTCTTGGAACTACAGGTTTGGAAGCGCTTCTTGGATATAATCTCAGATCCTGACCGCTGAGCACAACCTCGAAGCCTCTCTTGCTCAATAATTTTCAGAATGTTGTTATGGTTTAAAGAGTGAAGCCATGTCTCCCCCAACAAAACAAAACCTTCTGTGGAATTCTACCCAGGAAGTGAAACAATTCTAAAACAACCATAAAACATAAATTGAGTTTGTAAGTTCAAGTGTATAATGTTTGCTTGTTGTAAAGTTTATTGGTAGGATCATTAAGGCTGTCTGGGAGAAGCTGGAACTCCAAAGACATGGGTGATAACTACAGTCTTATGTCAACATCAGGTTCCATGAAATGGGAGAAAACGTTTGTGAACTCTTGCAGCCCCGGTGCCACAACACTCTTGTCTTACAGACAAGAAAATGAAAGCCTGGAGGTATCGCATCCTGCTTGGGCTTTTAATACTAAAAATAACACATAAGAGGGCGCCTGGGTGGCTCAGTCGCTGGGCGTCTGCCTTCGGCTCAGGTCACGATCCCAGGGTCCTGGGATGGAGCCCCGCATCGGGCTCCCTGCTCGGCGGGAAGCCTGCTTCTCCCTCTCCCCCTCCCCCTGCTTGTGTTCCCTCTCTCGCTGTGTCTCTGTTAAATAAATAAACAAAATCTTTTAAAAAAAAAAAAAGGAACACATAAGGTAAATAAAGTTTAAAAAAAGGTTTTAAAATCATAAATAAGTAAAATAATCTGGTAACAGGATGAAAATATTTTACTGAAGAAAGGGTCTGGAACGGTTAAATGTATGACCCACAAAATACAGTTCTTTTGAATTTAAATGATTGCCATATAGTTCTCCAATTAATAAAAACAGAAACGGTCAGTTAACGAGGCTGCTGTCTTTACTGTTTTGTATTGTCCTCGTAGCTTCTAAGCCCTGAACTGTGCTGACTACGTAGTTTGTATTTTATTCCATTAGTGGATGTAAAGATTTACTGATTATCTCTAATAATTAAATTATGCATTTCAACTTAGGAATCAGCCGTGGGATTATGTAGGGGATGAGTATTTCTGGCAGAGAGAACAGCAACCGGAGAGCTGGCTGCTGGAAGGGAGAAGTGGTCTCTTCCCTCTGGGGTCACCACGCTGGGATGACGCAAGCTGGACACGCTCCGGCCACCTCCTCCCTTTCCCACTCCTGATTCCCTAGCTCCCACCTCCTCTGCCATCAGAAAGAATAAGGCAAATACCCAGAAGAAAGCTGAAGGATGGAGAGGGAAATAAAGATGCAGGGCCGGCACCTGACAGTTCTTTCTGACTCTCAGGCATCTGGGGCCAACTGCTTCCTGGTCTTCCTGGTTAGAGTGCCCCCTTTTTGCTCAAGGTCATTTGAGTCCAGTTTCTGTCTCTCGCCCAAAGAATTCTGACAATTACAGCAGGTCGAAGAGGGAAAAGGAAAGTCAGTTAACAGGGACACACCCGGGGTTAACACTGACACGCCCAGGGCTCCCTGCGGAACTCTTCCCACCACTAGAAATGGAGCTATGTGGGCCACCGGAGATGTCAGTTTCCCCCACGAAGAAACTTACTATTTGTAAATGTTTCAGTGACCACCCACACTCGCTGCCTTGCCTCCAGCGGAGGTGTGCCGATAAACTAGATTCGAGAAGGGGGCGTGGGGTAGGGGGGAGATGCTGCTTTGTAGCTCAGGCAATTTTTGTTCTATAAATTCTCCCCCAGGGCAGACTAAGCTACCTGAGGCTTGACAACCAGCTAGCAAAATTCCTGACTATGAGAGGGATAGGGCAGCACACCACTGCTTCCCTGTCTTTTTCTTCAGGCGCTGTCTCTCCTCACCCTTCCCTGCTGGTCTCAATTTCCCTCCCTCTCCACCACGTATTTACCCAGTTTCACCTAGGATTTCCTACCGACCTCTGAATCTCACCAACATTTTCAATCTGTCCCATACCAACAGCCAAGGTTACTGGAAAGAACAGAGGCTTTGGAGTCAGATTTAGATTCGTGGCCTTGAGTAAGTTACATAATTACGTTGAACCTCTGTATCCTAATCTATGAAGTGATAAAAAAAAAAAAAAACGCCACCAACAACAATGCCTCCCTCATAAGGGATATCAGGAGGACTATACGACACAATTGAGCTAAGAAATGTCAAGTTAGAGCTTTTGTCTTTCCCTTTTGTCACCGCCTTCAGAGGAAGTACAACCCTGCCGCCCACCTGTGCCCCCAGCACATCCCCAGGTGTTAGTTCTCACTGCTTGGCAGAGCAGGTATCTCTCCCAACACTCAGAGAGCTCCTCGAATGCCGGGCTTTTGTCTTACTCATCTTCCTACCCCAGATCCTAGCCTGGTGTCTGGAACATGGAAGATGCCCAATACATAGCAAAGGAACGCCGTCTTTCTTACCCACTTCCTATTTGGTCGCAAGAAGGGCTAGGACAGAAAGGATTGGGCCGGAGAAGGAAACGGGAGGAAGAGGTTTGGGGACACTGGAGACTCGCTGGTCTGGATGTGGGCCACCAGCGCAGCAGTTGGGCCAGGGTGGGAAGGATCGCAAGGAGAGCTGATTAGTTAGCATATGGATCACCGAGCTTTCTCACTGGCCCAGCTTGTTAGTCGGCTTGGTACACAATGCTGAGCAGAGCCCAGGGGAAAGATAATTCACTCCACAACATTCGCTCTTCCTTCCTCTCTTGTTTATCTTCGTTGCTGGGGTGCTCATGTCATATCTTTCAGTTTCTTTCACTGAATGCCTTTTTGGTTTAAATCTTTAAGTTATTTTTTCTTTCCTGTCCTGGAGATACATGAACCAGAGCCAATAAAGTAAGAGCTCTCCTTTTCCTTCACAGCTCTGAAAGCTTTACATAAGTGTTTCTTCACTTCTATTTTATGGCCAGGACCAGATGCAGAAGTGCTAAAATATTTTGATAAGAGCTGTCCTGGCAGTACTTCTTGCTTTTACAGCTATCCAGAGGGAGAGAAATAGCTAGGAAGTCAGCCCACAGAGAGGAGAGAGAGAAGCTATGAAATGTCTCTACGGACCGAGATTCTCAATTAGTTTCCAAGATCAGTTGGATGAGGAGAGAAAGAAAACGTGTAGGCCATATCACTGTCTAAATGAAAAACAGCATGTCAGTTTGAAGGCCATAATAATCCCTAATGTTTATGGGGGTGGGTCCCTTTGAAGTTTAGAAAACGTTCTTACATACGAACCGATATTCTGAGACCTCACGAGTTGCACTCATGCTCTCCGACCACATAGTCCCTATAAGGTAGGAACCATTCACATCCTCATGGAAACGTTGCAGCTAAGTCCCAGAGAGGTTAAGTGACTTGCCCAGAGTCACGTCGCTGAACAGCGGTGATGCTGGAATTTAACCACTGTGCTTGACTGTCTCCGGTGTTTTCTGCAGGGAAGGGGGCAGAGGTGCAGGGAGGTCCAGGGAGCCGCAGAGGGTCACGTAGAGCCACATCACTGGGCTTCAGTTCTGGCATTCCCCACTCTGCCATGGAGTCACTGCCTCACTCTGAGCCAAGCATTTGCCTCATACTCTTTTCCACCTTATAGCTTTCCCTTCATTCTGCCCATTCTTTTGTTTCTCTCCATTCCACCTCACTGTGCCCTCTCTGTGTCCTTTGGGGAGGGGGCTCTGCTTTTATCCCTCCTGCTGGGTTCCACATAGGTGACTGGGTTTCACCTGATGCGCCTGACCCCGGTCCACCTGCATGCAAACATTAACTCACTTATATTCCCCACCACAAACCTGGAAAGCAGATGCGATGATTATCTTCATTTTACAGATGAGAAAACCAAGTCACCTTACTTGCCCAAGGTCACACAGCTGGTTGGGAAAGAGCCAAGATTCTCGGCTGGGCAGTCTGGCTTTAAAGCCCCATCCTCAGTCATTTGACTCTAGCTGCCTCTCATTCGGGCCTTGACTGTACCTCTCTCTGTGTCCTTCAGGATACGTTCTTAGCCAGCTTTGCCCAGATGTGGTGCTGTGGCAAGCATAGTTCTCCACTCTTTTCAGTCTGCCATGTGAATTTAGACAGCGTGGGCTGGGACCCTGGGAAGGGACTTTGGAGAAAGGAATTTCTATAGGCTACAGCTGAGATGAACTTAAAACTCAGGTTTTCTGAGCCTCTGAGCCTGGGTTTCTATTTATTTATCAGTTGGTTTGTTCATCAGCCTGATGCTGCCTGCTACCTGCTTGAGGAATAGCAGCAGAAACTAAACAATTAGGCTACTTAAAGGATGGGTTCATAGCGACGAAATAAACTATTTAGTGAATAGGCCATGATATGTTTGCAACCAGAGAAAACATGTCACTTTCCAAAGGGAGAGAGGAGTTCAGCCTGAAGGTTACTCTTCTTGGTATCCCCCCTACCAAAAGCCTGGCACATAGCAGGTGCTCAATAAATGTTTATTGAATGGAATTAAAAAGCAAACATTCACTACTTATCAATTCTACATTCACCCCAGGAGAGAAAAGAATGAATGTGATGTTATGCTCTATTAAGTGCAGAGATGAAAACAAATACCATGTCAAGGTTGGTAATTAAGGATGTGAGGACTCTGAAATAAAGCCTCTCCACGATGGAGAATTGCTTGCCAAGCACTTTCTATATCAAGGGGTACTATGACAATACCGCAGAATAGCCCAGAGCCTTTCTATTATCATTCCAACTTGTCCAAAAACAGAGAACAAAAAAACCCCAGGAAAAGACACAAGTAGTCATTCATTATAACTGATCTCAATTTAAAGTTTGGTTTTTGGGGGGAGGGGATGGGGTGGGTGATATATAATATCCCTGTCCTTCCCACGGACAGAACCAATTGTGTACGAGGGGTCAGAGAGAGGTAAATCAAAAACATTATCTTTATTATTCATAAAGAAGGAATTTAGAGAAGGTAGTTTAAATCAGTTAGCAAGTGTGCTTGCGAGTACTCTGCCCCAGATTAAGCTTACTACCACCCTGCTACGGCAGACTTGCTTGAAGCTGAACAGCCTCAAACCTCTGTTAGAGGGGGCCTGCCCCTTAAAACCTGATGGCATGGCAGATGTAGGAGGCTCCATACATGCTCCCTACAGGCATGTGGATCCAAGGGAAGGATGGCATAAGCACGCCCAGTTTGGTCTTCCAAATAGAAAGTCACTCCGCTTTTCCTGGAAGAGGTAAGGAAAGGGCTGGAATGAGAGTCTTGGAATGTTCTGTGTGGTCTCTCCACACAGAAGAGCAGGGAGTAATTGTTCCTTCCAACACATGACATGTTTTACAGCAGATGTAGTCCAGTGCCAATAACTTGTAAGTAATTTGAATTATACCTTTTAGCAATGATTTACTGAGTCCTGTGCCAGGCACTATATTAAAAGCTTTACAAATGCATTGGCTCATTTGATCCTGAAAATTACCCTGCAAGGGAAAACAGTTTGGCATCTCCTCAGTGAGTTAAACTTGGAATTCCCATATGACCCAGGGATTCCACTCCTGGGTACACACCCCCAAAGAACTGGAAACAGGTGTTTAAACAAAAACTTGCCCGTCCGTGTTCAGAGCAACACTATTCACAACAGCCAAAAGATGGAAACCACGCAAATGTACATCAACAGGTGAGCAGTTAAATAACATGTGGTATATTACAGCAGAATATTACTCAGCCAGCCATAACAAGGAACGGAGTGTTGACACATGCTACAGCATGGATAAATCTTGAACACATTATGCTAAGTGAAAGAAGCCAGGCACAAAAGGCCACAATTGCGTGATTCCAGTCCTATGAAATATCCAGAATAGGTGAATCCATAGAGACAGAAAGCTGATTCCTGGTCACCTGGGGCTGGGAGGAGAAGAGAATGGGACTGACCACTTAATGGGGACAGGTTGCCTTCTGGGGTGATGAAAAGTCCTATAACTAGATAGTGGTAATGGTGGCATGACTCTATGAACTTAACGCCACTGAATAGTGTACTTTAAAATGGTTAAAATGGGGGGTACCTGGGTGGCTCAGTCATTAAGCATCTGCCTTCAGCTCAGGTCATGGTCCCGGAGTCCTGGGATCAAGCCCCGCATCGGGCTCCCTGCCAGGCGGGAAGCCTGCTTCTCCCTCTCCTACTCCCCCTGCTTGTGTTCCATCTCTCGCTATGTCTCTGTCAAATAAATAAATAAAATCTTTAAAAAATAATAAAAAAAAAATAAAATGGTTAAAATGGTAAATTTGTTATGTTATTTTACCAAAATGAAATATAATCCTGGAAGGTAGGTATCATTATCCCAATTTTACAGATAAAAAGACTGAAGGTCTAAGCAAGATCAACAACATTACTGTCAGACAGGGCATGGATCTAAGTTTTGTGTGGTCTAAATATTTTGCAATTTGGGGATCTTTATTTAAGAAAAATAATATAAAATTATTATGACAAAATTGTTAGGGTCCCTCCAAATTTTCTTGCAAAGGGTCTTTGCAATGGAGGAATCTGAAGCTTAGGTCTTATTAACTCCAAGCTAAGTTCACATCTGCTGTTAGGAGATAGAATTGGAAAATGAAAAAATATTAAAACCTGTAACTCCATTTTCAGTAACAGCAAAAATATACAATACTCAGGAGTAAATTTAACCAAAGATGTGCAAGACCTCTACAGTGGAAATTACAAAACATTGCTGAGAGAAATTTAAAAAGACCTAAATAAATGGATAGATATACCATGTTTATGAATTGGAAGACTCAGTATTGGTAAGATGTCAATTCTTTCCATATTGGTCTATAGATTCAAAGCAGTTTGGATCATAATCCTACCAGGGTTTTTGGTAGACCTTCTCAAACCCACTCTCCCATTTATGTGCAAACAACCAAGAGGGCCCAAAGAAATACAGAGAAAGAACAAGAGTTGGAGGACTTGCATTGGCTTCAAGATTTACTTTAAAGCTATGCTCTCAAGACAGTGTGCTGTGAGGAGAGACAAATCAATCAATCAAAGAAACTGAATAGAGTGCCCAAGAATAGACCATTTATACATGCAAATGATTTTCAACCAAGGCACTAAAACAATCCAATGGGGACAGAAAAATGTTTTCAGGAAATGGTGTTGGAACAACTGGATATCTAAGTGGAAAAGTAAGTGGATAGAGCTCGAATTTGACCCTGGGTCTGTCTGCTCTTTATACTTCCCTTCACCACATCTGTGTTTCTTCCCACCCTTGCCTTGTCCTTGGCTTCCCTACCCTCTCTGGCCACCGTCTTCAGAGAGGTGAATCTAAAGGTTGAGATATTGGAGCAGCCGAAGAAGTCACAGTGTCAACTGTTTGCTGGGGAGATTGGAGGAGTGGGGTCTGGACCGTGAAGTTTGCCTGCCTGAGGTCTGGAGGTGCCCGGGACTCTACTGCCCGTTGTCAGAGAGGAAGGTGAGAAGTCTGTCGGAGGGGTAAACTAGAAAAGTCACAGTACCTTTCCACTGTCCGTGGAGCAATCAAAACCTGCTATCAGAGGTCACCTGGGGTCACCTGGAAAGAATGCTGAACTTGCCTTCAGAATTCTCAGGTTCTGATCCACCTCTGCCTCTCGATGACTGTGGGTGTGTCACTCTCACCTCTCCAGTCCTTAATTTCCTCATTGGAAAAAAGGCGAGGGGACAATAAATACCCGCTCTGCCTTCCCCACGGGGTTGCTCTTAAGTTCAAATGAAGTATCCCTCGAAAACTATGAAATATTTCACGCATACATTTTATCGCAGCTCCGTGTGTACTTTTTGCAAACTGAAATGAATAACAATATTAACTTATCTGTTTTAATATCAAATTTTACCTATCAAGTTTATTCCGTAATTATTTTTCTTGTCCCTTTTGTGTTTAGAAGAGATATCGAACATGCTACTAATGATTCAAGATTGTCTCATTCATGCAGCTTGAGACAGAGATACCTGGGTTTTTGAAATGTCATTTCATTTCTTTCATTCAATGAGTTTTTAAAATGTTCACTCACTCATTCATTCCTTTTATTCAACAAGTTCTTATTGAGTGCCTACTATGTGCACACTGAATTAATTTTTTTAAAGATTTTATGTATTTATTTGAGAGACTGAGAGAACAGGTGGGAGGAGGAGCAGAGGGAGAAGCGGACTCCCGGCAGAGTCTGGGACCCTGGGACCATGACCCGAGCCGAAGGCAGACGCTTAACCAACTGAGCCACCCAGGCGCCCGAACGCTGTATTAAGTGCAAGGGATTCAATGGGTAAAAAGAGATATGAACTCTGTCCACAGAAAGCAGTCTGATGAGGCTGCAGACACACGCTTAAAGAGCCGATTATGGTATACTGTCATTGCTACTATCAAGGAGCTGTTTACCAGGTACTGCACTGTGGGAGAAGCTTCTAAGCCTGTGGGTATCAACAGTCTTCACAGAGAAGGTGATGTTCTAAGTTGGGACTTGTAGGGGGAAAAAAGACTTTCCCAGGGCAAGTCCCGTCTTGAGTAGGTGGTGAAGGTATCAGAGTCCAGAGAGGCAGCCCGTCCCAAGGCACAAGGCAGCAGGTCCTGTGGGAGAATTGCAAGAGAGTGTACCACGCATGGAGTTTCAAGTTAGAATGAATGGGTGTGGCCAGAGAAGAGCCTGGAGAGCTGGCAGGACCCAGGCCCCCCAGGGCCTTGTAAGTCACACAGGGCAGTTTAGTGTTTGTCCTGTGGACATCAGGGTCATAGGAGGTTTCTAAGCGGTAGAATACTAAGAGAGCGCTGTGTTTTAGAAGTGAGCAGGCGGAGGTAGTCACATGAATGGGAAGGCAAAGAATGCCGTCATTCCGACGATCTGAACAAGGCTCAGGGTGATAAGACTGGCCAAGAGGAAACAGATTTGAGACTTATTTAAGAGGCAGAACCCATAGGATTTAGCAATTGAATGTAATGGATGAGAGAGAGAAACTCCACTCTATCCCCTTCTTAGTGACATGGCCTTGGGCACAGTGCCTGACCTTTCCAATTCTCACTCTCTTCATTTAGAAAATGGGGAGTCATAATACCTAACTCATGGGTATTGAATGACATCTGTGGGCTGGGTGAGCCTTAAAAGGGCTCCCTGTAAAAGCACCAATCACAGGGCCTTACACAAAGCTGATTTTCCACAAATACTGGTTTTCTTTCTCACTTCCTTTTCTTCTCCTTGGGCCATCGTGCAGAAAGGCTCTTCTCAACTATGAAGATTGGCTCTGAGAGATACTCATGCTGGACACCAAGAGCGAAGAACGTCTGGGGTTTGAGGCTTTGGGGGGAGAGCATGCCTTCCCACCATACATCTCAGAGTTTTCACAATAAAGCACCTTCTAGGCTCAATGGATCATGTTTTGGCCCCTGTGGCAATTTTCGTATACTTAAGCTAGCTGAGGAAGCAACTGGAATTTCCTGGTAAGTCTCTGGAAGTCCCAAATGAGGCGTGACAGTGTGGACCATGTACTCTGGGTCCTCACTCCAGACCTCTGTGATACAAGGCCGTGGGAGCTGGGACCCTACAGCTCTCCTAGTTTCCAAAAGGGTTCTGGGTCTCTCCCTACTCCAGCTTGGGGCAAATGAAGGATGCTAGAATTTCCCTGTACCCCAGCATAAGATCTTGGTACTCACCATTTAAAGACTCCACACTTTTCTCATTTTCCTACTGTGATAGACGCTACCAGGACCTTGAACATGATGACTTTAGGAAACTATTCCAATCCTCCTTTTTCCTCGGTTGAGTACAAACGGAAAAATCTGCAATTTCTTCCTCCCAGTGTCCTGGCTGGATGACCAGGTGGCTTTAGAGAAAGCCGCACCTGAAGATGGACAAGCTGCCATGTGACGCATCCCTAGGAAGCAGACTTTGGAGAAAGTAAGCTGACTACAAAGCTTCAGGCTGTCGAGGCCTGCAGTCTACAGAGGCTAAGCTAATTAAGAATTTAAGAGCTTTCTTAAATTAAATGTCTCCTTTATTTCTGACTGGCATTTCCTGGGTGTTATTGCTGAAAAGGAGAGTCTTGTGGGTAACGCATGATGTTCTTATACATGAATAATAATTAACCACCTCCCGCTTCCATGGGCACTACCTGATCAGGATTTATGCCACTCTTTTTAAAAACTAGAGCTGGTCTGAAATTTTTCCTTTGTCAACCCATTTCCCTTTACTAGGCAGATTAGCACTACAGACCACTCAGCTCCTGAGCTCCTGGGAATCTTATTAAGACACACCAGGGCGAAGTCATTAATGATCTGTCTGCAGAAAACCTAAGCTCTGCTTCGCAACCCTGGTGTCTTCCCTTGTGCTAGGTTCTCGTCTAATGGCGTGAAATCATGGCCTCAACTTGGAGGGATATGGAGTTCTCCCACAGCGACTCTGGGCTGAGGGGCAGTTCAGTCTCCCGAATGGCATCTCTGGAGCAGGGACGCCTGGGGACACTGCCCCTTCTAGATAATTCCGGGGGCTGCAGGACGGGGAATCATGATTAAATCAGGAACAGTGAAAGATGGTAGCAGTCCTTAGCCTGCGACTCAGCACCCAGCCCACAGATGTCATCAGAAAAAGTAAGTCTGTGGTCTTATAGGAGATGTAATTCAGGGTAGGACTAGGAGCCAAGTTATAATTATTATAATAAAAATTCACACACAATGAATTCTTAATTATCTGATAATGAAGTTCAAGGGAGGACACCAGAAATTGCAGAGCAGAGATAATCCAAAAAGCTCATTTCGGATACATGTTCTTTTTCTTTTTTTTTAAAGATTTTATTTATTATTTATTCATGAGAGACAGAGAGAGAGAGAGAGAGAGAGAGAAGCAGAAGGAGAAGCAGGCTCCCCGCTGAGCAGGGAGCCCGATGCGGGACTCGATCCCAGGACCCTGGGATCATGACCTGAGCCGAAGGCAGATGCTTAACCATCTGAGCCACCCAGGCACCCTCAGATACATGTTCTTTTTCATCTAACATTTATGCAGAGAGGTGAATTTACCCTGTAATGAGAATAATTCATGTTTATCCTCCCAAGGAAAAAACTTTTGTAACTGTGAAGGGTGATGGATGGTAACTAGACTCATTGTGGGGATCATTTCATAGTGTATCCAAGTATGGAACCATTATGTTGTACACCTGAAACTAATATAACGTTATATGTCAATTACACCTCAATTAAAAAAATCATGTTTATGTATGGCCCTTTCACATACATCTCGGTGGTTTTCAAGGATGTTTTCAGCAGCAGATACATAGTTTCAAACAAAATCTCCCTTGGCAGCTCAGTATTTACAGCCGATAAACAGCCGATAAAAGTGGAGCTTATGGAAATAAGTCAATCAGAGAAAGACACGTATCATATGACCTCACTGATATGAGGAATTCTTAATCTCAGGAAACAAACTGAGGGTTGCTGGAGTGGTGGGGGGTGGGAGGGATGGGGTGGCTGGGTGATGGGCATTGGGGAGGGTATGTGCTACGGTGAGCGCTGTGAATTGTGCAAGACTGTTGAATCACAGACCTGTGCCTCTGAAACAAATAATACAGTATATGTTTAAAAAAAAGAAGAAGAAGAAGAAGATAGCAGGAGGGGAAGAATGAAGGAGGGGAAATCGGAGGGGGAGACGAACCATGAGAGACGATGGACTCTGAAAAACAAACTGAAGGTTCTAGTGGGTAGGGGGGTGGGGAGATGGGTTAGCCTGGTGATGGGTATTAAAGAGGGCACATTCTGCGTGGAGCACCGGGTATTATGCACAAACAATGACTCATGGAACACTACATCAAAAACTAGTGATGTAATGTATGGTGATTAACATAACAATAAAATTTTTTTTAAAAAGTGGAGCTTATGTGTGTGTGGGGGGGGGTCAGAGCCCTGTCCCTGTAGGTTAAGTCCCATCCTCCCACCCCCTTGTACCTGTGGCCTCCGAGGGAGCACTGTGAAAGCCCAGAGTCCTGAAGAACACAATTTGAAAAACACCACAGACATTCGCTCTTGACTCTCATGTGCCTTGTGAGGTAGCAGGTCAGGAATTAATATTCTTATTTTACAGAAAAGCACGGGTTCAGGAAAGCTGTGTCACCCAGGTGGTACCCAGTGGTGCTGGGACTTGAACTCAATCTTCTGATGCCAAATTTAATACTCTTTTAACTAAACCTTAAACCCTTTGCTCTTTGCTCACTTTTCCAGTGAGTGTCTCCTCATGTGGGAGACACCAGGAGAAGAAAATTCACCAAAGCAGAATAAGGGATAAGATAGATGCGATCAGTTAAATAGAGAACCTTCCATATTTGCTGAGTTGTCCTTTCTCTTCCAGAAGTGACAAATCAACCACAGTCTGATGACGAGAGTCAGGTTGGAATGAGAGCTGTTCTCTGTTTCACTGATCACCTTTAGTGATTGGAATTTCAATTTCTTAATAATTTCTGTCACTGCTTGGCTGTGTCTAAATATTTAGGCAGGTCTGTGCAGAGTGGATTTGCCTGTCTGATGTGTTACATATATTTTTGTATTCTGATTGTCAGTCAGTGAGGAAACCACGCCACAGAAAACAGATGTGATCTGACAGTTGCCAAGTGTGGCTCTCCCTTTTTCCAGCAGACCCTGAGCCTCTCAAAGGCAAGACTGGATTCTGCCTTTGGACCACAGTCTCCTGGAGAACTTGACCACCTGCCCATTTACCTTCCATATTCATTTTCTGTGCGGTCTTAGGCACACGAATTACATTCCCAAACTCTGGTGATTCTTGATTCTATATCCCAATCCTAACCGCTCAAGTTCCAGACTACATTTTTTTCTTTCTTTCTTTCTTTCTTTCTTTCTTTCTTTCTTTCTTTCTTTCTTTCTTTCTTTCTTTCAGAGAGAAAGAATGTGCCAGTGCATGAGCAGGGGTGGGGGGGAGGGAAGGGGCAGAGGGAGAAGGAGAGTGAGAATCTTAAGCAGCCTCCACACCCAACACAGAGACACAGGGCTCAATCCCACGACCCTGAGATCACGACCCGAGCCAAAATCAAGAGTCAGATGCTTAACTGACTGAGCCACCCAGGCAGCCCTCCAGACTACATTTCTAATTACCCACTGGACATGTGTAATTGAAAGCATCCATATTTGCATATTTGAAATTAAACTAATTTCTAATTAGAACGTGCCCTCTGAATTTCCTATCTTGGGTAATGCTGCTACCACTCACCTCCAAACAAAACCAGAATACTCCATTTTCTTGAAACCTTCCCTTCCTTCACCATTCAGTAACAAGGCAAGTCATTCAGATTCAACATTTTTAATATCTCCTGTCTCTCACTCCCCTCTTCCCATCCTAATTCCCACAGTCTGGTTCAGTACTTCAGCCTGACTGTTGTAATAGTTTAATGGGTGTTTCTCCAGTTAGCCTAATTGGTCTCTTTCTTTCTCTTCTGATTCATCCTTGATGCTGCCTTTCTATGATTAACTTCCTATAAAGGCTTGCACGGTCCATCCCTGATCCATCTGGCCAGGCTCACCTCCCAACACAGCCCATTCTTCTCTCTCCCTCAACCGCCGCATCCAACCAGGCAGAAGTTCCTCCTGTCATTCTATGAAAGTTACCTCATAACCACCCCTGCTTTTCTGCCAAGAGAGCACCAAGCCTCCTCATTCTCTGCCTGCCCTGCTGAAATCATCGGGGACTGCAACTGAGCACAATGCCCCCGGTCTACATTCGTGGGTGCCTTTTAGCATAGCAGTATATTTGTCTACCTTAGAAAACTTTCCAAAGAAAAGGTTTTTTTTTCTTCTCTATTACATTTTGTTACATTCGTAACGACAGAATACAATAAATAAAATAAAGAATATACTAAATATTCTAAGTATACTGAAATACGTGTGTATATATTTGGTTTTCTGGATAATATTTAACTTTTTGAGCCAATAACTTGACTCATTCATTTTTGGTGCAGGAGTATTTTTAGGAGTGGCTCTTGCATATTAAGGCTCCCGTAGCTTTGTTTACCAAAGAATGTCTTTATTAAATCCTCACATTTTAAATGGGATTCTTTGGCTCTAGTAAGAAGTTCTTTTGAATTCCTTGAAAATAATATTGCATTGACTTCTTGATTTCAGTGTCACAATTGAGAAAGCTGATGTCAAACTAACTCATGAACTTTCTACATGCTTATAAAATTGGTTCTGTGAATTTGAAGTTATTGCATTTACACTATAAATCCTCGATGATTTTTTTTTTGTTCATCCTTTTCACACTGGACTAGGCTTTCAGTCAAAAAAAGTATTTGTTTATTTTAGTCTAAAATCTTTTACCTTCATAAATTTAGGTCATTATTTCTTCATACCTCATATCAATTATCTCTTGCTACAAACATAATAAATGACCCCCAATATAATGGCACAAAAGAGCAGCAATGATTTCTTGTTGAGTGTGTGAGTTGGCTGGGTGTTCTTCTGTTGGGCATGCTCATGTGGGTGCTTTCAGCTGTCCAAAGTTCAAAAATAACAGAAGTAAAGCCAATGAGTCACCGAAGCAATAATTAGCGAAAGTTTATAGTGCACAGATCAAAAAAAAAAACCAGTTTACAAACCAGGAGCACTCAAGCCAAAACGTGGAATGAGGCTCAGGGTGATAAAGCAGCTTTTACAGTGAGAAAGTGATGACTATTCTTCACAGTGATTGGTTATAATATAAGAATTTTCTGAAATGATGGAGAATTGGTCAATGATTACCTCCTATCGACCTTGGGAAACAGAGTAAGATTTGCTTCTGATTTTCAGGGGCAGAAGCCAGAAATGACCCAGGTCAAGTTAACCTTGTAAAATAGCTAAATTAAGCTTTGCTTGTATGGCTAAATGGGTTTCATGTGCTCAGGCAATTTTCAAGGCTGGTCTCCATTTGTTTTTGATGTTAACCCGGCGGAACAGGAGCTGGGCTCCTCTGGACAGCTGGGGTGACTGGGCCTCACGTTGGGACAGACATCTTTCACGCTCAAGGGGGCTACACGGGGCTGCCTCACATGGTCAGGGCAGTGTGCACAGTGCTCCCTAAGTCTCCGCCCACTTCAAATTTACTGATGTCCCGTTAGTCAACGTAAGTCACGTGATCATATTTGTCCCGACCTCCCGACCCCAAGGCCCCTGTACTCACATGTCTGCTGGCTTCCTGTTTATTGAGATCCCAGGGGTCAAAGTGAGGCACGCGATCAAGCTCATTGTGAGAGGGTATAGACTGTTGTGGGAGCTGTGGCCCGAGGGGGCCATGGTGTTACAACCCGCCACATCTCCCTCTGAGCAGTTTTTTTTCCTTTCCTTCTGGAACTCCTTTTATATGGATGTTAAAACTTCTATGTCAAGCTTTCTTTACTCTTACCTTTTCTAATATATTTTTCTTCCCTTTTTTTTTTCCCAACACCTTGGGAGATAGTTCCTTACCCTCATCTTTTGCTCACTAATTCAAATTTGTCTCTACTCTGTTATTTATCTCTTGGATTGAGTTCCTTAGTTAAACGGTTATGTTTTTCCTACCTGGCATTTTTACTTGAGCTCTAAACAAAAATTATCATATTCACTTCATGTTAGCAATATCCTCTTTGAGAGTATATATCGTCCTTACTTCAATCGCTTTTCTCTGTCTACCCCATGTAGCATGGGTAACTCAGTGGATCCCCTTTCTTTTATTAGTGGTCACGCTTCTCCGCTATCTGGCATTTTTCTCATGATTTTTTTATCTTTTTTTTATTTTCATTCCATGTAGGTGTCAGCTACTTGGCTGTTTGTGTGCCCTTATAGGTGGGAAGAAGCCTAAAGTCAGCCTCTTCGTTTGTGTCATTCCTGCTGAATTAGCAGAGGATGGAGAAAGCTCCCCAGGGAGGAGAATCAACGGATCCGAGTCCGGGGTTGGCCATCCTTGACGGCTGCCTCCTCATACGATGACCTCGTGCCCCTGTCCTCACTGTTTTCTCTTAGGAGTTTTACTCCCTTGGCAGGAAAGCAAGAAGAAGGAACTCCCCAGTCTAACCTCTGTTTCTGTGGCCATCTCTTCAGTCCTCCTCACGTCAGGCTTCCGACGCACATAATGCTAATAGACCAACCCTCTGTTGGCCGGGGGGATTCTATTTTCCGGTCTTGCAATAATGTCGGGGCAGGTAATGATCTATCCCGGGCACTTCTCTTTTTAAATCTTTTAGAAATCTTTCTCCCTTTTGGCTATCCCTGTGAAGAGGAGCTGGCCACGTGCCAACTACCAAGCACTGAGTGGGACCCGTGTAGACCCTTCACAGTCTCAGCTGGGCCTGTTGGGCTTCAACACCTTTGTGAAACCCCTCCTTTCCAGGGTGAGTCCTTATTAGTAATCTCTAGGTTCTCTGGCTCTTAGAACTGTCTTCCTTCTGCTGCCTTCTGGTCTGGCAGCCTGCTTCTTGTTTGTTTGTTATCTTAGTTATTGTCTTTATTTCTGTTGGGGGCAATCAGAGAGATTAAAATGCACGATTCATAGCCACCATCTTGCCTCTATTCCTCCATCGAGCTCCACCTTTTAATCTCATCGACAGGGCAATTTTCTGACACACGAAACTAATTAGACTCTTTGTCAGCTCAAATACATTCAAGAGCTTTCTTTCCGTGATTGGACAACACCCCAAATCCCTGAGGCCCTCCACTGTCCCGAGTCCCTTTCTTATGCAACTTTGTCACCTCACACATAGCCCTCTCTTACTTGAAGAACAGATGAGGCTCCTTCCTGCCTCTGCCCCTGCCCCTGCTCAGAATGTTTCCCTAACCCAGAATCTCTCAGCCTTCCCCTCCAGCTATTTGAATCTTCACCATTCTCCAGGAACCGGTTCAAGTCTTATCTTCCCCAAGATTTCCCCTCCCGGGCCTCTCCTCCTTCAACATCTCATCACTGTAAACAGTTACATCTATTGAGTACTTATATTTAAGTGCCAGGCACCAGGCCTGCCAAATGCTTTCCATACATCCATTATCTTAGTTAATCCTATGACAACCCTGTGAGATGCTACAATTACTACCCCATCCTAAGAAAACTGGAACTTGAGGGAGGCTGAATATAACATGCACAAGGTCCCATGGTCAGTGGCAGAATTGGGATTTGAAGGCACTTTGTGTCCTCAGAGATTATACTCTTAATCATTTTGCTACACAGGTGTCAGAGACGGCTACGACTAACTTTATGGTGAACATCCTTCTAGACATTTCTTTTTCTGTCTTTCTCTTTCTAGAGATACAGACATATGTGCCCTTCTCTCTCTCTCCCTCCCTCTCTCTCTCATACACACACACACACACACACACACACACACGTAGTTAGAAAAAGGTTTTGCATAAATTTTATATAAAATGTGCATAAACCACTCCCTGGATTCTTAAAGCTATTAGCGATAGAATCAGGAGCAGTCCTGTCTAGTTTTGCCTTCCAAATAGATTTTAAATTCCTCGGTAGCTTTTTGCTTCTCCGTATCTCCCTTCACTACAATTAATCAATACTGAGCAGGTGCTTTATAAATGCTTGTTGACTGACTAAACCAAGAAAGGATATAACAGAAAAAGGCTCATTTGCAGATAGAGTTACCAATATATTGTCACGAGGGCCTAAGAGATGGAGAGAAATGCCTGCATCTCCTTCTGGTTGCACACTTCTGGGTGACTTTAGGCAAGACCCTTAGTCAGGGAGGTAAAGCAGTGAGGCTCCTGTCTCCGCAGCCATGAAGGAAGGCCAGGCATACCCATCATGGTCATCAGACCCCCTTCCACGGAGCGAGGTTCAGAGGAAAAGCGAGGTAACATCTCTCAACCACTCAGAGCTTCCCTCAGAAGCTGGACCACACATGGACCGAGGATAATTGCTGGGGGGAGGCGGGGGGCAGGAACTGGAGAGCTGGTCCTTGTGCTCACCCAGCAGGATGTGAAAAATTCAGCTGGGTTCTTTTTATAGTTTCAATCATCCCTGGTAATGAAGATTCTGCAATTAGAACTCAGCTGGCTGTTGTGTTGGGGATGTGTGAGGCCGAACAGAATCCTGGGTCTGCGGGAGGGCAGGCCTGTTTGTCAGGAAGGCTTGACGGCACCGCTGGGAACAAGAGATGTGATGTAAGGACAGGAGCTATTTTTACAGACCATTTTCTAGCCATAATCACTCCTTAAATAAGTTCCACTTGGGCATTACATTTTATTTAGACTACATTCAGCTCCACCACATTCAGCTCTCAATTATCAGTACAAATGGAGGGGAGTATTAACACAGATAATAGAAAACAGCGACACTGCATTTATTTAAGCCACCGCTAATTTGGAATTTATGATCATTTCACCTGGGCTTGATTAGCGTTGACTTGTGTGTATTCTATGAAGAGAGGATTTGTTGAAAAATATTCAAGGTGGCTTAGCCTATTTAAGAGGACATACTGTTTTCAAATACTTGAGAATAATAAGTCAATTTGGATGAAGCGCTTACTCTGTCCTAGGCACTGCGCTAAACCCTTTACATAGATTATTATCCATAATCCTCTTAGACACCTTCTTAGGTAGGTACTATTATCAGCCCCATTATGGAGGTAAGGAGATGGGCCTCTTGCCTGAGGCCATAGAGCCAGGAAGGGGCAGATCCTGGCTCCAAACCCAGCCAAACTCTACTCAGCTCCTCCTGCTCTCAAGTGTGAAATGATAAGATGGTTAGAAGCCAGGCTTCTCTAATCGCAAAACAACTCGGGTCACCTCTGCGTGGCATTGCCTTTCACAGCTGGAACTACCATCCCTGCTTTTTCAATCTCTTTGCAGTCCAGGGTGAGGGGGAAGCATCAGTTTCTTGCCAAATTATGAAATGCCTTGCTCATTCCTTGCTTGTGTACACAGCTCCCGCTTAGTTCCCTCTTGAATTTGAAACACTCATTCAAACTCCTACACTATGACAACCATCCCATCTCCCTAAATTGTATTATAAAAACAGAAAATACATCTGCTCCAATTGACATTTCTATGCCGATGAACGTATCTGGTGAGCCCCAAGCTGCAGCTAGCTGTTCCAGCCCCGAGTCTGTGCCTGGTTGGTGCTGATTCCATCTTTACCTTCCGCGGCATGCACCCTAGGGTCATTGTAGGATGTACACCTGCCACGTGTGGGGGAGTGGAGGCCCCATGGAAATAAGGAAAAGAAAAGCACAGAAAACTTAATCCTTCTCAATGCTCCAGTAGGCATAGGAAACACTGTTCTATTTTTTTTAAAGATTTATTTATTTATTTATTTATTTGAGAGAGAGAATGAGAGAGAGAGAGAGAGAGAGAGAGCACATGAGATGGGGGAGGGTCAGAGGGAGAAGCAGACTCCCTGCTGAGCAGGGAGCCCGATGCGGGACTCCATCCCGGGACTTCAGGATCATGACCTGAGCAGAAGGCAGTCGCTCAACCAACTGAGCCACCCAGGCACCCAACACTGTTCTATTTTATACTTTTTAGAGGACGGGTCATATGCATTGGCCCTTTCGTGGAAATGGGAACTTAATGCTTTTTTTTATTTCTTAGTTTTTATTTTTTTTAAGATTTTATTTATTCATTTATTTGACAGAGAGAATGAGAGAGCACAAGCAGAGGGAATAGTAGAGGGAGAGGAAGAGGCAGGGTCCCCGCCAAGTGGGGAGCCTGATGCGGGGCTCGATCCCAGGACCCTGGGATGATGACCTGAGCTGAAGGCAGATACTTAACCATCTGAGCCACCCAGGCACTCTGGAACTTAATTCTATGGATATATGCTACGCCGATAAAATGTGCCATTATTCTAGATCATGCATAACCATCACAAAAGAGGAATGAACACACACATAGTGCCCATAATTAATGTATTGGAAAACCTCATTCTCCTGGTACCCTAAGTCTGAAAGTCAACAGTCACCATATGAAATTCTGATTATGTTTGTAGCTATGACGATGCAACGAGCCTTACTTAATGGCAACATGGTCCATCATCCTAAAAGGTCATGAGCAGGTGATGCCCACTTCAGAAGATTAGACTGGAGAAAGCAGATGAAGCTGACTTAGAGATTCAAGTGGGTCCTACTAAAATAAGACAAGATTTGGGATGCTTTGTAAAATCCAATTCACTAATACTCCCCCCCCCACACACACACACATACACATTTTATTAAAGATAAGAAAATATTTTCAAGAAAAGCTACTTTGGCCTTAGATTGAATATTTAGTTTTGCAGAAAGGCTGCTATGTAACCACAGGAAAAGAGATGTTAATTGTGTTTGTTGAGATGGTGAACTCAGCCCTCCATACAGATTATCCAAATAAATCTTTAATCTCTGGTAGATTTGCTGCATGTTCCTTCAGTCCTACTACATTCCACAGATACGAAACATAAAATACGAATTGATTTTAATTCCAACAGACCTATGGTGGGGAAAAAAAATCTGTATTAAAAAACCACTGATCACATTCTAAGGACAACTATCCAAAGCCCTAATTTTGAGATCATCTGCTGTTTTGGATGCTATGTGCCAATGCTCACTGCCATTTGTGTGGATAATCAAGAGCTGACTGTCAATAAATGATGCATGATAAATATTAGCACACACATATGCTGGAGTTGGGTCATCATGAATATGTTTGCCTGGCTTCACTCCAGTTAAGTCAAGTGGGTTGGGTGAGTTCGTGCCTCACTGGACATGGCAGTGGATGAATCTGGAGTTTGACTTAAACCTACATTAGGGGGTGGAAGGCCAGGATGTGAAGGATGGTCTGAAAATGTAAGTTGAGGGGGACAGGTTAGGAGCAAGAACCTAATCAAACTGTGCTGGAAAGAAAGGGTTGCCAGCGGTGAAAGGTAACGTCAAGGACTGTGCAGAGCTGCCACCAGCCCATATGGCAGCATTTGGGGAATTAGGAAAAGATGTGCCTCTGGGTGTATGCAACCTGGCACCAGGGTTCACAGCTAGGCAAGCACACCTCAGGTTGGATTTTGGCCCCCACATGTCCCCTGGGGTAGGTACTTGTGTTCAGGATATAGCCTGTACAACCATAGAAGGTTGCCCTGGAGTCAAGAGGAAGAGCCTGGAAAGATCCTCTGGGAGATGGTCAGGGAGCAATATATACTTAGCATTAAAAAATAGATGGAAAGAGGGGCACCTGAGTGGCTCACTCGTTAAGCGTCTGCCTTCGGCTTAGGTCATGATCCCAGGGTCCTGGGATCGAGTCCCGCATCGGGCTCCCTGCTCGGCGGGAAGCCTGCTTCTCCCTCTCCCACTCCCCCTGCTTGTGTTCCCTCTCTCGCTGTGTCTCTCTCTCTCTGTCAAATAAATAAATAAAATCTTAAAAAGAAATAGATGGAAAGAAATAAAAGGAAAAATCTCCATCGCCCCCCCACACAAAGGAAACCACTGTTGAGGCTTTCTTGAAGATCCTAGAAAAAAAATTATGAATGTACTAGTCCATATATATACACACCTATATTCACATATTGTATTTACATAAAGTGTTCCTATTGTACATACTTTCCGCACCTTGTTTTTCTCACCTAATGTATTTTGAAGTGATTTCGTATCACCGTAAATTAACCAAATTCTTTCTTCTCGCTGGCTAGATGGTATCACATTCCATAGATATAATCTAGTTTATTTGACCAGTCTTTTCTTATTGGCTATTTAGATTCTTTCTGAGCTCTTATGATTCTGATACTTCAGTAAGTGTCGTTTATGTCTTTCTTGGTACATTGCTCCAGGCAGGAGAATGAAATAGAATCAGTGCCATGTCCAATTCAGGGTCCTGGGACCCAAAAGCCCAGCGGGGCATCTGGCAGACACATCTCTCGCCTTCTGCGAACTTGGCTACTGATGGCTGCTGATGCTAAATAGGCTCTGGGGGTGAGAAGGAGGTGGGCAGGGCATTGGAAAGGCGTATTTTGCTTCTTGTGGGTCTGACACACACTGCAGCCCCTTCTAAAGAGATCCATAGGGTGGTACATGAATTTGCCCCCGGAGTGCCCACCAACTGTGAGTTGGGGAAAAGCCTCCTTTACATTTTACCGCCGGATGGATGATAAAGCAGGTGAATTTGCCAGAATAGCCTTCTGAGGAATACAGACCTTGAGGAGCAGCCATGGATCCAGCTCTACTTGGCAGACTTATTTCCAAGAAATGGGTCTTCTGAGGATTTCTCTCTGTGGTTACAATCCATTTCAGAACTTCTGTGCTCTGTTTATACTTTCTGTGAAGAGTGGCTCAGTGGGCTGAATTATACTGAATTATGCCTGGCTCTGCTTTCAGATTCCCTAAAATGAGAAATTGAGGAAGAAGGTACATTAATGACCTTCCTTCTTCCTGAAGGTCCAATCAAATGATAGGAAAGCAATCTGCATAGTAATTGCAACACTTTTCCACGTGAATCCCTCTGCCCCAGTGGAGGAGAAGAGCACGGAAGTCTTATCTATAATGAAATTCAGACCCATCAGCTTCTAAATCACGAGAAGGTTAATTCAGCCCGCGCGATCACAATCAAAGGTGGTATAATATACTGGTCACGGGACAATTCACGTTGTTCTCAACAGCAGACGGCAACAGGAAGTAAGCTGTCACGTGGACAAGGCTTGTGCTGACAGAGACCTTAATCTAGGACTGCTGGGTCAGTACTTTATGAAGGTACCACTGACCATTCTGAATTATAAATGGAAGCATTGCCTTTTCCATTGTCTGAGCAGAAAATATAATGGCCAGAGTCCTTGCCTTGAACCCTCAAACCAAAGGATCACAAGACTGATGGATACTAATATAGTTAATGGATCATCCTTTAAGAGAGTTAGAAGTGTTTGGGGGGAGATGTGCATATCCCTAAGCTTTTTTTTTTTTTTTTTAAGATTTTATTCATTTGTTTGCCAGAGAGAGAGAGAGCACAAGCAGGGGGAGTGGCAGGCAGAGGGAGAAGCAGGCTCCCGGCTGAGCAAGAAGCCTGATACGGGACTCGATCGGATCATGACCCGAGCCGAAGGTAGATGCTTAACTGACTAAGCCGCCCAGGTGTCCCATATCCCTAACCTTTTGAGAGTATCCACCTACAAACCTCCAGTCGGGGATGCCGAGCGGGTTTATTCATTCTCTTGACTTAGCATAGCATTTCTCATGCTCTTATTGGTAGTGCTCATGAACTTAAATGAAGTCTTTCCTTTCTGTGGTTAAGTAATATTTACCTTTTAAAGATTAAATAAATCTTCCCTCTCCTCAGGGCTCTGATGGTAACCAAAATTGAGACCCGGAGTCTATGGCCTGCCAGCGTGTGGCAGGATTCCTCGGCCCCAGGTCACCCCCACCCCTGGAGCCCACTTCCCTCCCCATTGCCGGGCTATCTCCAGCTCTGGCCAAGGCCAGCAAATCAACAAAGTCCTGGCTGGTGCTTCTGCACATTGTCCAGCTCGGGTCTTCAAACAAGAAGTCAGGTTTTTTTTTCCTTTTCTGTTCACCTCTAACAAGTGCTCCAGCTCCAGCCATATTGCCAAGAATGGCTTCCTTCCCAGAGCCTCAGCTCAACTCTTGTCTTTGTTGGGCTCAAGGTTCTGCGCGGTCCTCGTGCCGGGCCTTGTCACCACAAGCGGTGTCATGTGTGTGAGGTGAGCCCATAAGCAAGTGCTGAGTGGGAGGTAGCCAATGATCACCGCTGGTGCCACATGAACTAAGCCACGTGCACATAAGATTCTGCTGCTGGATGGCGTGCACTTCAACGCTGGATTTCACCTGCCACCCTGTATTGTTTTATTTTGGTGTGCAGGTGTGTGTGCATGGTTCTGTAACAACTAACTACAAATGTGGTGCCTTAAGGCCATAGTAATTTATTTTAACATTGTTTTGGAGCTGGATATCAAGGCGCTGGCAGGGCCACACTCCCTCCGAAGGCTCTATGGAAGAACCTGCTCCTTGCTTCTTTCGGCTCTTGGTGGCTACCGCCATTCCTTGGTTTGTAGCTGCATCCCTCCCATTTTCAAGGCCAGCATCTTCAAATCTCTCTCTGTTATGTCATCATCACCTTCCCCTCCGTGTGTCTAATCTTCCCCATCCTCCCTGTAGGAGGGTATGTGTGTGAAGATACATGTGATTACAGTCAGGACCCACCCAAAGAATCCAGGAGAATCTCCTCTCAAGATCCTAAATTTAGCCACACCTTGCAAAGACCCTTTTTCCAAATAAGGTAATAATGCAGGCTCTAGGGATCCGGACCTGATATCTTTGGGGGAATCATTCAGCCTACTACGCAGGTTTCTTCTCTATATTTCCTGTGTTGCTGTGTGTATACACAACAGGTGCTTTATAAATACTTCTTTCACTGAATCAACCTTTCACTGGAATGAGCCCCAGAAGTGTGAAAGAGAAGCCCATGCGAACTCACTGGACAGAACCTCACACCAGCTTTCCCTCTTCAGGAGGAAGGAAAGCAACATGCATTTATGTGAGGCTCTGCCCTGGGCTTTCTCCATACTCTGAGTCTCTGAACTCTCACTCTAGCCTCTGCCCCCGACTGGAGTGAACCTCAAAAGAAGGAATGGCAAGAGAATGAGCTAATTAAGTAAACGAGGAAGTCGGAAGGTGGCTTGGGTCGTTTTTCTCCGGCTGAGAAGGTAGAGGATAAAATCAAAGCCTTTGAGAAAAGGACTTGAACTCTGATTCACATTCGTGCTGTGCAGCCACCTGTCAAGGCACATGAATAGTCACAGGGAAGGATGGGCACAGGAAGTCCCATGGGCACAAGAACCTCTGAGCATGATGGTCATGGGCATAGAGTGCACGTCTGCAATCAGGCCCCTCCACCGGTTTCCTCTCAATGACCAATTAAGAACTCCACTTTTGCTGTGAGTCTGGGACAGCTTCTGGACCTTTAGCCTTCTGCTGTGTAGTCGATACGTTCATAAGTCAACAGAATGCACTTGAACCTCCCCCAGGGGAGAGAAACTGGCTTTGGCTTTAGAAGGTACAGAAAAGTCCAAGGAGAATCTGAAATTTGGGGCTGGAGGAAGAAAATGTTTAGGCTCAGGGAAAGATTGGGAATAACAAGAACGCAGAGCTACTGGACAACAAGGAGGAGGGAGAGTTACCAGACGGAGAGGAGAGGAGAGTAATATGTTGCCTGAGGACACAAGGAAAGTTGGGCACACAAAGACAACCATTCAGACTGCAAGGTAGCCAAGTGGAGAGAATTGTTGTCTGTTCTTCAGTTTCAAGCAGAATTACCTTCATGATAAGAAGACTCTCTGGACCCCTTCACACAGTTTCCTCCACCTCCGGATTTGGCATGGAACTGCGCTCTCTCCTGACATATACTTGGATTCCTATGGTCTCCTGAATAGAGGCTGAGACTTTTTCTGAGCCCCATGTACCCTAGAGCTGGAAGATGGGTGGTCAGTCCTGTCCCAGTACCCTATGCTCCTTCTAGACCAGAACTACTCTATATTCATGCCATTTGGCTATTGTTCTCCACCATTCCTTACCACTACCCCCACCAGAACCTTGAAGACTACCTCAAATTCACTGAAAACTTCAGCAGCTGGCTTAATTTCTTTCTCTCTTCTCCAAACTCCGCCATCTTCCTAGATGATATCCTTGTGGAAAACCCATCTCAGACCTGAGCGGGCCACTGATTCTGCTCCCACCAGAGTCACTTGTGACCCGGCTATCACACCCAATGGTGACTTCTGAGGCCTTAACTAGCTTTTTCTGTCTCTGGCATCGGACCTTGTGGGCCATTCCCACCTCTGAAAGTCTCTTCCTGTGGTTTCCCTACCACTGCTCTTTGGATGCCTTCACCTCCGTCATGAGCTTTCTTTCTGTAAGTCTTGGTAATCCTCTAGTTCTCTCATCACACTACTTCGTACCTGTCTGTGGATGATTTCATCCACTCCCATGGTTTCAGTTACTATCACTACACTTGAGTCCCAGATATCTCTCTCCAGCCCAGCTCCCTCCCTTGAGCCCGGGACCCATTTACTGAACATTTGTGTCTGTGTATCCTTCCGGTTTCAATATATTCAAACTGAACTCACTGTCTACCACCCCAACATAGCTTTAATCCTGTATTACTATTTTTTTATTGATTTATGTATACTCATTAGCATCACTATGAATTCTTGAATTCATGATTCTTATCACTATTTTTAAAAACAAACTTTTAGGGCACCTGGGTGGCTCAGTTGGTTAAGCAGCTGACTCTTGATTTTGGCTCAGGTCGTGTCCTCAGGGTCATGAGATCGAGCTCCATGTCAGGCTCTGCACTCAGTGGGGAGTCTGCTGGAGGATTCTCTCTCTGCCCACCCCCCACTCTCTCTCTCTCTCTCTCAAATAAATAAATAAATCTTTTTTTTTAAAGATAAACTTTTTATTGACGCCTAAGATATGTACAGAAAACTTGACAAACCCTGACTGTGCATCTTGATGAATTATCACCACGTGCACACACTCATGTAATCATCCAGGTCTAGAAGTGAAACACTCATCAGTATCTCAAGGGCCCACCCTATACACTTTCCCAACCACTAACTCCTGCCTAAAGATAACGAGTATATTGATACCTAACATCATAAATTAGTTTCATCTGTTTTTTTAACTTTATAAAAATATAGTATATATTCTTTTGTGTCTGGCTTCTTTTGCTTAACATCAGTTTGTGAGGTTCATTGAAGTAATTGCTCTAGTGTAGTTCACTTGTTTTCATTCCCGTATAGTCCTCCATTCTGTAAATATGCCATAATTAATTTGTCCATTCTACAACTGATTGACGTTTGGGCCGTTACTAGATTGAAAATATCATGGATAATGCTACAGTGAACATTCTAGTGCATACGTTTTGGCACATATGCCTCTGAAAGCTTCTGTCCTAGAGTCTGTCATTTCAGTATAATTAATAACATCAAATCCATGAATCACATTAGTACATTAGCAAAGTCAAAATTCAAAAAGCTGTTAATGTGTTGCAATAACCGGCCAAAACTAATTAAGTTAAATGTAACAGGGATAAATTGTAAAGTTTTACATTTAGCTTTAATGAATGTATCCTTAAAGCACATTATCAGTTAAAATTGAAAAAGATCTAAATACCAATAATATGTAAATGGTTAACTAAGTTATTATTTATCTTCTCAATGGAATACTAAATATTATCCTCAAATGAAAATTTTGAAGGTTTTTTTAAGCACTGGAAAATTATTTCTTATACATAAAAAACACAAATGTGCACATATATTATGATTACTACTCAGAATAATTATACATCTATGTGGCAAAACCTTGGGAAAATGTTTAAATGCTACATTGGTAAGATTAGAGATTAAATTTACTTTCGAAATTCCTTTTAATATTTTTATGGCGATATTTCAGTGAAAATTAAGAATAGATATTTTAAAGATTACTGGACGTGTCTGGGCCGGGGCAGGGAAACAGAGACAGGAAAATGAGGTACATCATTTTCTCTAGCCCATTTGGGGATAAAAATGCACCAATCTTGTAGGTCATTATGAAGGTTAAAAATGGTAAGAGCCCAATAAACATTGGAGAATTCCCTTCTTGCTGGCCCTGGGGAGGCTGTGAAGGGCAGTATGAGTATGATACAGGAAGAGTCCACGGACTAAGCATCATGGGCAAGATGTGAGGGGCACGCCATGATAGGAACTTTTCCTTTCCTAGTGAACGCCAAACCAATCAATCAACAAACCCTCTTGGTAGCATGAAAGTTGTGGGGAAAGGGCAGCCTCACAAGAGTGTGGAAGATGCCTGTTCAAAGCAGAAATGATTGCGGTTCCCACTGGACCAGCTGGAGAGCAGGTCAGTTGCCCGGGGACAGTAAGCAAGGGGCATGCTAGGAACAGAGTGTGTCCAGTTGGCAGAGGCTCTGTTGACTGGCACTCTCCATGTATCGCTTGAGTTTCTCCCCTGCCAACTGTAAATTTGTGGAGCAAGGACATCCACTCCCAAACAGACGTTCTAGGAGACTGTTAGCCCTGATAATTTATAACGTATGGATTTAAGGTTTGCTACATGTTTTCTCTACAATGAAACCCTTTTCTGTAAGTTACACTAATAGAATGTGTAATGCGGTTGGGCAAGACACCACTAGCCCCATCTAGTAGCAAGTCTCCTCAGTGTTTGCTCTAGGATGGTGATCATCCTTAAACTGAAGACCTCTCTTAGAGAGAGATCTCCATGACTTTGGACTTGAACAATTCTACTTCTGATCTTGCTGTATTAATTTCTATCTCTGCCCAGTAAGTCTGCATATTCACTCATGTGTGTGTGTATAATATAACAAACATACAGAAAGCTTTAAAAATAAAGATATAATTTAACAATGTGTAAAATGAATCCTTGTGAAACCTACCAGTGAAAAGACATAGAGCATTACTGACACTCTAAAAACCTTTCCTGATTGTTACCCCTCCCTCCCCTCAGGGCTAAATACTTCCTTCATTTTTGTAGTCTCTACTTCTTTTTTTTTTTTAAAGATTTTATTTACTTATTTGAGAGAGAATGAGATAGAGAGAGAGAGAGAGAGCGCGCGCGCATGAGGGGGGGAGGGTCAGAGGGAGAAGCAGACTCCCCGCTGAGCAGGGGGCCCGATACGGGACTCGATCCCGGGACTCCAGGATCATGACCTGAGCCAAAGGCAGTCGCTTAACCAACTGAGCCACCCAGGCGCCCTAGTCTTTACTTCTTTACTTTTCCTTATAGTTTTACCACTAAAAATTGTTTAATTTTTCCTTTAAAAATGTTTATATAAACTCCATCATACAGTATGTGTCTTGTACCATTTGGCTCTTTTCACTCAATATTGTCTTTCAGATTTGTCTTCTATGTGTCATATAGCTCTACTTTCCCCCCCCATCTCTCATGGTATAGTATTTCATAGTATGAATATAACACAGTTTCTTGTTTACTCCACTCTTAATAGACATTTAGGTTCTTTCCAGTTTGGAGCTATTCTTCAATACTGCTATGAACATTCATAAATATGGATATTGGCGCATATAAGCATATGTTTTATGGGGACATATAACTTGGAGGGGAATTGCTGGGTCATAAATTACGCATATCTTCTATTTTGCTAGATGATGTCAATCTGCTTTCCATAGTAATTGTGCCAATTTACACTTCTACCGTCAGGGTATCAGAGTTCTTGATGTTCAATATCTTTGCCTCACTTGGTGTAGGCTCTCTAGTGAGCATGTAGTGGGATATCAGTGTGATTTTAGTGTACATTTCCCAGCTAACTAATGAGGTCGGGTACCCTTTTATGTTTGTCTCTTTGGGTTTCTCTTTTATGGGGTGTGCCTGTTCACATCTTCTGGCCATTTCCCTTGTGTGTTATCTGTTTTTGTTTTTTATTTTTACATTTGTAGGAATTCTTTATATACTCTGGATATGAACCCCTTGTTGATTAGACTCATTGCAAAATGTTCCTACTTTGAGATTTGCCTCTCTGTCTTTCAGTGGTACACTTTAATGAATGGAAGTTCTTAGCACAGTCAACTTTTTCAAACTTTTTTTTTTTAATCGCAAATGCTTTGGTACCATGTGTAAGAAATCTTTGCTGTTCCCCAAATCATAAAGATATTTTCTAATATTATCTGTTAGCCTTATTGTTTTCGTTTTTCCCATTTGATCTATGATCCAGCTGGAAATGATTTCTGTGTATAGTTTATTGATCGCTTTTAAAATGATTCTTCTATCTTTTGGTGAAACTGAGCTTCTGCACCCTTGGTTCTACATACTCCAAATTTGAGGCTAATCAAGATATCACGTCTACAAAATACCTAGACAGTGAAGTGATATACCAGGTCCTTTTAAATGCCAAAAAGAATGTATACATATAGTACAATTTACATGTGCAATACATGCATGAATACAAAAAATAACAGTGATGAATATCTACCAAGAATAGAAAAAGGTATCCCTTTGCAAGAAGACAGAGATATGATGGTGAAGGTGAGTATGCTTTTTTTTTTTAAAGATTTTATTATTTTTCAACAGAGAGAGAGAGACAGTGAGAGAGGGAACACAAGCAGGAGGAGTGGGAGAGGGAGAAGCAGGCTTTCCGCGGAGCGCGGAGCATGATGTGGGGCTCCATCCCAGGACCCTGGGATCATGACCTGAGCTGAAGGCAGACGCTTAACAACTGAACCACCCAGGCGCCCCGGTGACTATGTTTTGAGAGAATACAAAAGACAAGAACTATAAAGGACTGGCTATTGACGAAAGTCAGTGTCTAAGGGAGCCTGGATGGTTCAGTTGGTTAAACGTCTTACTCGTGATTTCAGCTCAGATCATGATATCATGGGTCATGAGGCTGAGCCCCACATCAGGCTCTGTGCTCAGTGTGGAGTCTGCTTGGGATTCTCACTCTCCATCTCCCTCTGCCACTCCCCCCACTCATGCAAACACACACACACACACTCTCTCTCTCTCTCTCTCAAATAAATAAATAAATCTTTAAAAAAAGAAGAAGTCAGTGTCTAATAGTTGGTCTAATAGTTATTGACAGAAGTCAGGCACAGTGCATGTCTATTGCTTCTTCTGTCTAGAACAATAGCCCTCTTCTAAAAGCCTTATTAGAATTCTGAGATCAGAGTCTTGTTGGTCTTGTTCATCACTCTGTGTTCTTCACATTTGTCCAGTGCCTAGCACAGCAGAAACACCCAGTACTATCTGTTGAATGAATGAAATACTCTTTCTAATACCATGGATCCAAATGGGAGCTTTCATCTTTTCACAGATGACCTACATAGCCTTCATGATGACTCCTGTTGCATGCTAACTATGCACTAGGCAAGATGCTAAATCATTGGCTTTTATCATCTCATTTATTCCTGGAAATCATCTGACAATGCAAGAACTATCATTGCCCCCATTTTATAGACAAAGAAACCAAAGTCACAGAGCAAGTTAAATAAGTAGCATAAGGTAGAACTGTAAGTGTGGAAGTTGGAATTTGAAGCCAAATCATCAGACCATGGAGTTTATGCTTTTAATCTCTCCATTAAATTGCCATAGTGACTGATTCAAGCATGACCTCCTAACACTCCCAGCTGAACCAGGAATAATTGTTGGTTGCTTACCTTGTGGCAGGTACTACATAAAATTCTGTACATATTTTATCTCATTTAATCATCACATAAAGCCTATAAAATAGATGCCGTTATTATCCTCATTTTACAGATAAGGCAACTGAGGTAAAAGAGCTGAAATAACTTGCCCAAGATCGTACAGCTAGGAGGCAAGGGAGTCAATGTCTGGACCTCTTCCCTACCATGCTATCAGCCTCTAAGATCCTATGGCCCTTGTCTCAGAAAGGAACACCCCAACATGCAATGCCAGTCAGAGCCCTTCTTCAGGACTTTTGAACATTTCCCAAGCAGAGACTATTCCTTTCTGCAGGGGGAAGACGTGAGGCTACAAGCCAGGACTGGCCAAGCCCCATGGGGTGGCAGATCCTATCTGCCGTAGAAGAGAGTAAGCTGACTGACAGAAAATAATACACAAGAGAAAGAGGGAGAGTCCTGCCAGCTCGTTCACCTCTCTCCAGCTCTTCCCTTTGTGATGAGAGCTTTCCAAGAAATTACTCCCTTCACTCCTTTTTGTTCTGCCTAAGCCAATGCCATCTGGGTTCTTGTCTCTAGCAACCAGAACAGTCTTAGCTAATAGAGAAGGTCATGGTGCTCTCCCAAGTGTGCTAACGTTTATGAAAAAGCATCAAAGCACTTTGGAGTGTAACACAAACTCCATTTCCTGGCTTTCCATTCGACGTTTGAATGAGGATGAGGACTTTCATGAAAGTGCCCCCTCGGAGTTTATAGATGAACAATAAATCTGATCTTGTTTTGTCCAATGCTGCAAAATCTTTCCAGTGAAGGGGTTGGCCTGATGTATGCTCTTCTAAACTAAGCATGTTTTTCTACCTGCTAATCCAATATGTAAAAATGCAGACTCTTTGCAATGGAGAGCTCCTCTGGGCAAAATCGTCATAAGTCCTAGACTCCCACAAACAGATATTATCATTGTATTTCTTCATGGGTTTTGAGGCTATACCATCTTTCTAGCGCTCTGAGTCTCAGTCTTCTTATCTACAAACTGAAGGGTTTGGACTGCACGGGATCTTTAGGACCTTTGGGGTCCTTTTCCAACTTTGAGCTTAGGGATTGAAACTGAGTCTTAAACAATAGCCCAGGAGGGATTGGTTATTTGCTTCGTGGGCTCTGGTGTTGGCTTCGGTGAGATAACACACTGTCATTTCATACTGTGAAGATCTCTCTTTCTTAGTTCACCTCTTTGACGTCTGGCATTGCATTTCCCCGAGGGTGTTCTGCAGGTTGGAACACTAGCCCTTGGGATGCTCCTTAATAAAGAACTCAATGATCAAAAACTATACGTCCCCTCCCCCTCAAGGATTCCCAGTGGACATCAACAACTTAAAAGCCCAGGGAAATTTTGTAGTGAAGAAACCTGTGTAACTTACTTCACCCTACTTAAGATTTAAATGCACCTTGACGTCACATTTAGGAAGTGCTGATTTAATTAACATCTTCCCTCTAGGTCTATACAGTAGAGTAGCTATCAGGACTGTCTTGGTGTGAGCATATTTGAAATGTAATAATGTTATCTTTAACAATCCCACTCCCAGGCCGTAGCTTTTTGTGAATTGAAAAGTGATCGTACGGAGCTTATGATTTGATTTGATTATGAGCTCCCATCATATTACTGCTTTCCCTGAACTCTAAATGGCTATAAAGATTCCCCTCAGTTGACCAGAAGAGGGAAGCAGAGGACCTGGGATGGCATCTCAGGCCCCTGTGGTGACTTGGGAACAAACACCTAAGATAAGGCAGCTACAGTCTAGAAGCTTGCCTGGAGAGCACCATCTCCCAAGCAGAGTGACCCATTCACATTTCGACCATATCACCTGCAGAACATGAGGTCCTGCGGTTGGAGGCCATCATCCCAAGCCAATATGAATTTCCCAGAGCTCCCACAGGAGACAGGTTGGGGAGCTCCTGGAGACCATCAGGAAAAGACTGATGGAGACAGCCGAAATCAGCGAAACACGGCCAGCGAAGAGGCGGATCTGGGATCAGAGTAACAATTCTCAAGAGCAGGGCCTCCTCACAGTTGTGTGTTTGCTCCCTCTGATCCCTATGAGCAGCTACGGCTCAGCTGGCTCAGAGTCCAGCAGTCACCTGCCACGGCATTAGCCACAAATGGTCACAAAATGGCAAATCTATTATCACCTATGTTGCTTGTTCAGGTGACATGGTATTCCCTTGGGGGGTAGTATTGGGGTTGGGCCCAAGGTTCCAAACCCCAGACCCATTCTTCCCACAGCTGTGTGCCCTCGCCCATGGGGTCCACAATAGAGACATGTTCAGAGGACAAGGCCAGGAAAACATGTGCATTTTATTATGGTATTTTGGCCTCAAACACCGTGCTAGGTCATTGAGATGCTGAGAGTAACCACTGAAGGATTCTTTTCATCTAACCTAAAGGTGAAACTCTACCTTAAAAGTAGACCAAATGAACTCCTCAGCATCTTTTCCCTTAAGTTTATACCTCTTCACATATACCTTTCTTCGACTTCTATACTTTAACTTTCTGATGGCAAGAAAAGATGAATCCAAGGAAAAGCATGTCAAGGAGAAGAGAAAGAAATGAGTTTCTTCTAAAGCTCTGGAATACAGATGGCATAAATTACTGACTACAACCCTTCCCGGCACATCGGAGGTACGAATGAGAAATTCCCAAGACGTACATTCAAGAGAGGGATGTGGCCAATACAATACCTATGAACTTGACTCATCCTCATTACCTTTTTATCACTCTCTGCCTTCGATGTGTGGGTGGGAATTAATGGAGGGGGAGTGAGGTAAGGAAAATGGAGTGGGAAACACAGAGGAAGCCATTTTCTTCTCTTTTCTCCTCCCACTCGTCTCTTCTTCTCTTTCTTTCTACCTTATTCCCATTCATCAGAGTCCCTAATTATAAACTTGAGGATCATTGTGTTGAAATGTCAACAGCCATGCTCTGTTCTCTTTTACTTTCTGCTTCTCATTTCTTGGTGGTTCCATAAGAATGAGAATCACTTGATGTGTGGCATTACTTTATGATGTGACCTCTTTTCTCCCCCCAACCTGGGGAACCCAGGAATACATGAGCCCTGCCCTTCCAGTGTGCCTTCCTACTATTAGTTTCATAAGGGACTTCCCTGCAAAGCAAGGAACAGTAGCAGATACAAATCAATAGCTAGGTCAGCACCTGATAATTGTCAGTGCAGGGTTTTCTGGTAAAAGATAAGCTTGGGTACATGGCTTCAGCTTTGATGTCTGTGTGGGATCTTTTACTTCTCTTCGGTTTGAAATCTTAGGCACGTTGGTAGATAGAGAAATCCAGGCTCTACAAGGAGAACTAAACTCACTTACCCTCCTAGCACTGTGTTGAGGAAGAGATAAAACTTCTTCTGTCTTCTTATCCCAGGAAGATAGGAAGCAGAAAGTGTAAGAACAGAGCATGGGGGCTGACATGTCAACATAGTGGCCCTTGCTAATAATTGGGGACCAGTCAAAACTTGGACTGTGACCAGTCAGTGTACAGATACTCTTCCCTCAAGTTGGGGAGATCGGGGAGCCCTACAGGGAGTGTGAACAGAGGCAGAATCTCCTTCATATATGAAAAGGAAATTTCCTATACAGTTTTAATATCTGAAAAGGAGTCATTATAGATTTTTGAATCCTAAGAAGGAAACCAATATCGTGCATTGAACATCTATCATACTTTACATTGTGCAAGGAAGTTTCCTCAGAGTATCTGTCAGCTTTCTTTATTTGCAAGTAACAAAAACCAATGCTAACCTATTTAGCAGAAGAGGACTTTATTTAAAGGATACTGGATAATTCCTAGAATTGCTAGCCAGAATGAGCAAGCAGGCTTAGATACTCAGTAGTCAAAATCAATTCCAAAATTCAAATTATCTCATCTTTGGCTAGGGGAAGACTGTTCAAGTTAATTCTTGAGTCCTTTGAAATGATAACTTCGATAACTTCTTTGCTACCTGGGACGACAAGATATTTTATGCCCAGCTTTTACATTTCCTTTGTCAGGCCTGGAATCGGACATTCTTTAAGGAGTTCTGATTCATTTTGATAGGAAATCGTATTTAGTATAATCTGAGCACTAGTGGTCTCATTACTAGTGGATTAGTCTTTGTTTCTAGACTTTTAGACAGATAGATATGGAATACATATTTATGCAACACAGCTATTACATTGTACAAAATATAGATAATATATTAAAATAATATTAATTATAAATTATGAATATAAAAATACATTAGCTCATACTGATAGTTTCATTCAAATCCAGGACCACAGAGTTTTTATTTAGCTTTATTCATCTTACATCCATGTCTCCTTTTGCCCATATCATAAATTTCAATTTTCATGGGTACCTGTTACGGACTGAATTGTGTCCCTCCCAAACTTACATGTTGAAGCTCTGACCTCAATGTGATATATTTGGAGATAGGAACTTTAGGGATATAACTAAGGTTAAGTGAGGTCACAAGAGTGGCACCTTAATCTGAAAGGACTGGGGTCCTCATAAGAAGAGTAGAAGACAGAAGATTCTCTCTCTCTCTCTCTCTCTCTCCCCACCTTTCTCTCTCTCTTTATGCGCACAGAGGCAAGGCCATGTGAAGACACAGAACGATGGCAGCTGTCTCCAAGCCAAGAAGAGAAATCACCAGAAACCAACCTAATGGCACCTTGATTTTGGACTTCTTAGGAAGATAAATTTCTATTGTTAAGCCACCCAGGCTATGGTATTTTGTTATGGCAGACTTGCAGGCTAATACCGCACCATAGTCACTCATTTGTTTTATCTCACAATATACACACAATAATATACCATTGTGGTACCAAATACCATTGTTACCACTACTAATCTGATTATTGTAAATAGTTTAAAAAGTCTTTATGTAATTTTTTTATCCTTAGTGACTAGTCAAGTCACTTTGACTAGTTTCTTTCCATGTGGTTATGCCACCATTTATTTATTTAGAAAGATTTTATTTATCTACTTGAGAGAGAGAACAGGAGGGAGGAGCAGAGGCAGAGGGAGAAGGGGACTCCCCACTGAGCAGGGAGCCCGATGCGGGACTCGATCCCAGGACCCCGGGATCATGACCTGAGCCGAAGGCAGAGGCTTAACCAACTGAGCCACCCAGGAGGCCCAGTTATGCCACCATTTAAATACAAGTTAGAATTGTTTGCTTTTCCTTTTCACTCTTAGGGATTGCTTTTTAAGTTGTTCAATTTGTTTCATAATTATGTAAAATATTACATGATTCTAAAGTCAAATCTGCAAAGCATGTTCTATTTATAGAATTCTATCATTAACATCCATATGCCCAATTACAACTCTGTTTTTTCAGAAGATTTAGAATATGTTTAGGTGGACATATAGCAAACTCTGTCACACCAATAATTTGTGTTTTCCCTCTACTTTTAATTTTTCCTCTTTTTCTTTTGTGTTTTATAATTTATGAAAATCTGTTTAGGGGCACCTGGGTGGCTCAGTCGGTTAAACGTCTGCCTTTGGCTCATGTCATGATCTCAGGGTCCCGGGATCGAGCCCCACATCGGGCTCTCTGCTTGGCAGGACTCTGCTTCTCCCTCTGTGCTCACTCCCTCCCTCTCTCTCCCTCTCTCTCAAATAAATTTTAAAAAATATTTTTTAAATGTGTTTAGCTGTAGACATATATTTTTCATCACATTGAAGACTTAGCATGCTTCTAGAATCTAAGGTTTATGTTTTTATCAATTCTGAAAATTTCACAATAATTTTCTCTTCAAAAATTTCTTCTTTGTCATTTTCTTTAATCTTTCCTTTTGGAGATAAATTGCTCCTTCTCAGTATATCTTTCCTGATTCTTCTTTTTTATATTTTTTATCCCTTTATCACTTTGTGTTACATTCCGGTTCATTTCCCCAGATTTCCCTTACTTCTTCAGTTGTGTTTAAATCTGTTATTTAATTTTTTTTCCTCTGAATTTTAATTCCAATTACTAGGATTTCTCTTATATAAAAGTTCCTGTAAAAATCTACCTCCTTTTATCTCTTAATTATTTAGAAATATGTATTTTATACAACTTCAGGTTGTACTTTTGCCTAAAATTTGCAAGACTGCGTATCCTACTATTTATTTAGTTTATTGACTTTCGTAAGTAGTGGATGACCTTTTCACATGGTATTTTTTTTTTTTTTTGGTCACACTGTAATTTTGTGTTGTAAGCTGATCTTTAATGGGGGATATTTTCCCCCCTTGGGCCTTCTTTGTGCTCTGGATCGGGGGTTGGCATGCTTTTTCTGCAAAGAGACAGACAATATATACAGTAGCCCCCTTTATTCACAGAGTATATGTTCCAAGACACCCAGTCGATGCCTGAAACCATGGATAGTACTGAACCCTGTTTTTTCCTATACATACACGCTTACCTATGATAAAGTTTAATTTATAAATTAGGCACAGTAAAGGATTAATACAATACAATACAATAATAATAAAATAGAACAATTATAGCAAATACTGTAATAAAAGTTATGTGAATGTGGTCTCTCTCTTTCAAATATCTTATTGTATTGTACTCACCCTTCTTGTGATGAGATAGGATGGTAAAATGCCTACCGATGAGATGAAGTGAGGTGAATGGCATAGGCATTAGGCTGCTATTGACCTTCTGAATACCTCAGAAGGATCACTTGCTTCCAGACCATGATTAACTGTGGGTAACTGAAGCCGCGGAAAATGAAACGGTGGATGGGGGTGGGGGGGACTGCATTTCAGTCTTTATAGATCACATACAGACATAAATTCTCTATCTCTCCTTCTCCCCCTCCCCGACCTCCTCTTCCTTAACAAGCAAGTCATACAAAAACAGGATATGGGCAGTATTTGGCCCCTAGGCCTTAGTGTGCCAACTCCCACAATTAATGTTGGAAGAGTGTGCTTCCATCTACTGAGGGTCCCAGGGATTTGCTAGCGCCAGACAAGTTTTACATTAATTTCTTGACTTGGGGATGCTTACACCTTCTGAGGAATATACATTTGGACTCCACATTCATGCAAAGTACACTCATGCAAAGGCTCCATATTTTGGTTTCTACAGGAAGAATTTTTCCTTTAATCAGAGTTCTAGGCAGATTCAAATTTCCTTATCACTTTTCTGGTCCAGAGAATGAAGTGTTTTTTGTTCCTAGTCCACTGGTGGGGGAGATGGGTGCACACCCTTCAAGGTCCCAATTTTATGCAATGGTCTTAGTCATAGCCTCCCATCTTATGCGGGACCCAAACCATTATCTTATCCCTTAATGGACAAAAAAATGCTGATTTTTGACCATTGGAGCCAATATTGGGATTTGATACCTCTCACCCTCATCTCCTAAGTCATTACTACATTAGCTTATAATTCTGGCTTTAAGTTCCTTCCTTGTTTATGTACCTAGTTTTTTCTTTCTTTGGAGCCCTACTATTATTTTAATTGTATGTATCATATATTATCCACCGTTTCTCCATGTTGAGTGAAGCAAGAGGTCCAAGTTAGCTTATTCTCCCAAGTTGCCAGCATAACTTGTAATCAGAAAGAGTGTTGAATTTTACCAAAAGCCTTCCTTCATCCACTGTGATTATAAAATAGGTCTTACTCACTGAAAAAGATGTGTCATATTATATTAACTTTTTTTCTACTTCTAAGTTATTCTTTCATTTCTGCAATAAAGGTTTTTGGGCTGTGATGCATGAGGCATTTAACATACTGTGAATTCAACTTGGTAGGTTCATGATTCCAGATGCATAAATACAATTGCTCTAAAGTTTGATATCTCTCCTTTTTCTTTCTTTCTTTCTTTTTTGGGGGGAAGGTTTCAGATTTTGTATTACAGCTGTCTTAATTCTGTTAAAAAAATTGGGTAACTTTCTTTTTTCTTTTCTTTTCTTTTTTTTTTTTTTTTTTGCTGGTGAGAGAGAGAGTGCGGGCACAAAGCGGGGCAGAAGGAGAAGGAGAGAGAGAATCTTAAGCAGACTCCATGCTAAGCACAGGGAGTCTGTCGCAGAGCTCAATTCACAACTCCAAGAACATGACCTGAGCAGAAATCAAGAGTCTGATGCTTAACCAGCTGAGCCACCTGGGAGCCCCGGGTGACTTTCTTTTTTTTTTTTTTTTAAAGATTTTATTTATTTATTTGTCAGAGAGAGAAAGAGCACAAACAGGGGGAGCAGCAGGCAGAGGGAGAAGCAGGTTCCCTGCCGAGCAAGGAGCCCAATGTGGGACTCAATCCCAGGACGTTGGGACCATGACCTGAGCCAAAGGCAGACGCTCAACTGACTGAGTCACCCAGGCATCCCGCCAGGGGACTTACTATATTTATTTTTATATCTATGTCTGAAAACAATTCTTGATTAGATGTTTATCTTTTATACTTTTCCTCCAAAACAATAAATCTTAGATTTTAAAAAATAAATCTTGCTATTTTTTTTGTTTTTGTTTTCATATTAGTTATTTTGGTTGTTATTTTTATTTTTCCTTTCTCTTTTTTAAAGAATTTTCTTACCCTTATTCTAACTTCTTGAATTGAATTAACAATTCAATTATTTCCACTTTCTTCAATTATTAGAATATTTAGAGTTATCAGTTTTTGCATTTGTTGCATCCAATTCTCTAACAAACAGTGGAGGTTGTCTCTCTGCTGGAATGTTCTTTTCCCACATCCTCATGTGGTGAATTCTTCCTGATGTTCAGATCTCAACTTAAATGCCATCTCAAGGAGGCCAACCAAAAGTACTCCCACCCCCATGCCAGTCACATTATTCTGTTTTATCTTTATTAAAGCAAGTGTCACCCTCTGATATTTTCTTGCTTTACTGATGTACCATTTATTAGCTGTCTTCCCCTACTCTAGTGGTAGAATGTAAGACCATGAGAACAGAGTTTGTCTTTTCAGTGCTATATATCCTGCTGTTAGAACAATGCCTAGCATCCAGTAGTATTTATTGTATGAATGCATTAAAAGTGTTCTCATTTCATCATTTCAAAAATAGCCTAGTATAATGTTATATGTCAATTATACCTCAATTAAAATTTTTTAAAATTTTTTATAATTATTAAATTTTTAAGCAATGTTTATTTCATTTTGTCATGGTAACTGTTTGGAAGTTTGCCCTCTGCCTCATGTAGATGGTTTATTTGCTTATTTAATTTCTAGTTTTATTATTTTCTTATATGATAAAATGGCTCAGATGAATTTTATACTTTGAAACTTACTGAGTTCATCTTTGTGTCTTATTTATGATCACTGATTTGTAAATGTTCCTCAGAAGCTTAAAAAGATGGCATATTTTCTCTTTGTAAAAAAAAAATTCTATCTATGATCCAGATTTATTTATGTTTTTGACAGTTTTTGTTTATTTCAGCTGTCAACATTTGAGATACATTGTGTTTAAAAGTCTCCTAAAAATATTGTATTTCAAGCATTTTTTTTCTGACGTTTCTAACATACTTTGTTATTGTCACAGAAAGTTTCCAGTGGTTAGATCTTTGTTGTAGATTGTACCTTTGTTTAAAGGTATAAAATGTTTTTCTTTGACCCGTTTAATGCTTTTTGACATGAAGTCTATTAGTCTGAAATAAGCCACCCCCTGCTCTCTTTTTGTTTGTTTGTTTGAAGAGAGACTCTGGGAAACTCTGATGGCTCCCAGAGCTCCTTTCTTAATGTGCCACAAAAGGTTAAAATAATACCCTAAGGGCCAGCTGAATTTGAAGGAGAATTTAACGCACTGCATGTTTGAAATGTTTCTCTTTTAGGAAAAAGAGAGCATATATATCAAATTCTCCAGAAGTGCTGGAATTACAACTTTACCAGAACCAGAAATTGCATACCTGTCGACCAGTTTAGCGATGTCCCACCTTTGATGTCTTGAGGTCCCAAGACTACCTGGCCTTCCAGGACAAGGTGGCACCCTCCGTGCCGCTCCTGACACTCGGAGGATCAGAGGGCCAGTACAGGGTGAACGGACCAACACATTTTATGGAAAGCACGTTGTTTCCAAGGGAATCTGAGAAAAAATTGCAAAATCTGTACTTTTAGCAAGGATGACACCTCGTTTGCCTGGAGCAATGGAGAAAAAAATAAATATTATTAATGCCATTAACAAGGAACTAACACACTCCTTCTACCTCCCAAAGGCAGTTTGCCTTGAGTCCTCACCAAAACATGCTGTCCTGGCAACGGGGCAGCCTCACCCTACTTCTAAAGACCCCACAGCTGGGAAACCCAACCTACAACTTTCTGATGTGAAAACTGGTACATGTTTGACGTCTTTTGTCTGGAGAAAAAAGGAAAATTTGTGTCCATCCTGGTCAGAAGATGAAATACTTTGTGCCTGAAATGTCAACAATGACATTCACTTCTTTGAAAACAATGATTTTAGTATGGAAAGAGTTACGAAATGTTTATTATTTACTATTTAAAAAAAAAAAAAACTGCCTCCAAAGTGATTGCCCTTGGGATTCACCCTGGACTATGTAGTTGACTCTTTTGTGAAGATGTCCCCGGAGATGACTGTGTTTGGCAATGGCCGGGTAGGTTCCTAAATAGAGCTCAGAAAGCAGGGTATGGAAGGGGTAAGGTGTGTGAAGGCCCCTGGTGTCTATTTCCCGAGACTCCCTCGCTTGGTTTGGTTGGCAGTGGTTGAGACATCCTCATCTACTCCCACCTAGACCTAGTTCTGGTACTGAGACGTGGGAGTGCAAGATTCTTGAGAAAGTTCATGATGCTCTTGCAGTGAGGCAGAGCCCAGCAAAGGCATCATGCTCCATGATACGAAACCAAAAATAATGTCCAGCTTTGGTTGCATGTCACCTGGATATGGTGGCCAAATAAGAAGTAAGCAATGATGGGGTAGCAGAGCCCGGGCTGAATGACAGGAGAACTGTGTGTGAGTCCCTGTCCCCGCACTGTCACTGACTTACCATAGGCCACTTTTCATTTCGTGAAAAATGGGCCTGAGCAGAGCAGGGAAGCACCTCACTCCTCAAGAGCCTTCTGTAAGTAGAGGAGAAAAATGTGCTAGTTTGTGACGTGTTAGGAGCTGTCTAGAAGCAAAATACAGGTAAAAAAAAAAAAAGAAAAAAGACAAAACAGTACAACTGAGCTATAGTGCAAACTGTGATCTGCCACCAGATGCCCCTTCCCTTTCAATGAGGGGCTGGCTGTCCCCGCTGCTGGGAATGTTGTTGGCAGATGACCCTCAGCTGCTCCCCTATAGAGAGCCTCCCCACCCAGGAGAGCCCTGTCTCAGGGTGGCCCACATCCCAAGACCGATCAGGAGGGGATATAAAGTTCGTGCCGTTTTGCTCCATCCCAGGAAACCCTGAAGTTCAGTCCAGAGCTTCTGGAGGAATCCTTGGAGGCCTTCACTGAGACAGCACAGCCAGACCACTTTCAGGGTGAGCCCAACTCCAACATGAGCCATGCAGAGTAGGAGGGAATGGTTTTTTTCATTTTCTCTTTCTCCAGAAATTCAAACAGATCCTGAGTATAGGTACACCTGACTTTAAGAAAAACCCGTTTTTGAAAGTGTGGATTTTTTTTTTTAAGTCAAATTGAAGGGCAATTTTAACAATAGCTACCATTAATTTAGCATTTAAAATGTGTCAGATCCTGCTAAGTGCTTTCTATCCATTAGCTCATCTGATTCTCAGAACAATCTTCTGAGGTAGATACTAATATTAGTTTCATCTTTAGAGCTGTGGGGAACTCAGTTTAGAAAGGTTAAGTAATTTTCCCAAGTTCACATCTAGGAAGCGGTGGATTCAAACTTAATTCTGTCTGACTCCAAAAACCCGGCTAATTAACAAGCACGCAATACCACCTCTTGAAACTATGCTACGGCATGTTTCCCTGTAATTCCTGTAAATAATAAATTCTTTTCTGGCACTGAGAAGAGAATTGGGTTTGCAAAAAGAACTGGGGTGGGGGAGGAGATATACTATGTTTTCTAGAAACAAGGGACACTAGGCACTGCATAAATACTAAACATTTTTTCTTGATCTGTCTCTTCCATGTCCATGAAAAGAACTGGAAATAGAAAAAGAAACATTTCTCACTACTTAAATACATCGGGAATTTATGAACTATTCAGGATAGTAGTGTCCACAGAACCATGCCTCTTGAAAATAGACCTCCATCTGCTGCCCAAGAGGTAGGGCGCTATCTGTAATTTCAATGATCTCTTTGGTTTATGCAGGCAGTGTTAAGCAAAAATAACTTTTAGTGCATTTTTTTTTTTAACCTCTTCAGAAGAGAGAAGGGAGATCATTCTCTCAAGGCCATTTTCGGTGTTTCAGTCCCTCCTGCCTCAGCCCCGCTCCTCCGTTGTGGGTGATGCCCTTGGAAGCCCTACTAGCTTCCACAGCTGTCGTGTGCACCGAAGAACCCATCTCCGACCCTTCAGGAAGCAGAAGCTTCCTGGTGAAGCACAAAGGCACCAGGACCCCCTTAAACCAAGGCCCTCGGTCAGGTTATCATGTCTTGTTCTCAGTTCCTTCCCAACCTTGCTGGGAATGTAACAACCGACGCACTAGTTGGCAGCGTTCCAAAGAGTTGTCAACCCCCTTCAAAGCCTTACGTTCCCCGTCAGGCACTGCAGGCCAGATCTCAATCTCAACCACATCATTCACGTATGCCTGACTGGCTGAGAAAGACCAGAACAAAATTCTCGCAGGTCACAGGCCACATTCTTGTATCTGATAATCTGAGCTGTTCCTGGAAGAACATTCATCTCCCAGACCAAACACCCCTGGCCTCGTAGTTGAGGCCATGCTCTCCTCCGTGCACGCTCATAACCCCTGGCCAGGACCTGGCACCTTCCGAGACTCTCCAGGGTCGTTCGAGCCGCCTGCTGCCTCCATTCTTTCCATCCGTGCAGCCCCCCAGGATAGGTCAGTGTGCCGTGGTACCTTAACACAGAGTGCTCAGCAGAGACGGTTCAGCCATGGAGGATGCTGTTCCAGAAGCTGGCCGTGAGGGATGATGAGGGCTGGCTCTGCTTTAGAGCTTTCTGGGTGGAGCTCTGACTAAGGACCTTCAGGTCTTCATGATTTAGTGGTATAATAATGGCAGTGCTAGCTTTGATCGAGTATTGATTATGTGCCTGGCAGCATTCTAAGTGCTTCAGCTACATTATGTCACTTAGTCTCCCAGAAAAGCTGTGAGATTAGACCGACGTTACCCTCGCTTTATGGATGAGGGGACTGAAGGTGGGAGAGGTGCCTTGCCCAAGGGCACAGACAGGGACTGAGCCAGGATCCCCTCTGGTCTGTCTGTCTGCCTTCGACCCCCTGCTAGGCTGCAGATGCTGTCCAGGGGCTGGACTGCGGTCAGTCTGTCAACGTTTTAAAAGACATTTAAAAAGGTAAGCCAGTATTTAACATGCAAGTGATTTCAGTTAGAAACATAGACAAAATTCTAGTATCTCTTTAAAAATAGATATGTTCCGTGGGGCGCCTGGGTGGCTTAGTCGTTGGGCGTCTGCCTTCGGCTCGAGTCGTGATCTCAGGGTCCTGGGATCGAGCCCCGCATCGGGCTCCCTGCTCCGCGGGGAAGCCTGCTTCTCCCTCTCCCACTCCCCCTGCTTGTGTTCCCTCTCTCGCTGTGTCTCTCTCTGTCAAATGGATAAATCTTTAAAAAAAAAAAAATCAAATTAAAAAAAAGAAAATAAAAAATAAAAATAGATATGTTCCAGAATATTGGGCCCTTGGTCCCAAAGGCTCCCACCTCCTGGCGGTGAGCATGAGGTGGCTCATTAGGGGATCCTGGTGTCCTCAGTTTTCAGAGAACCTAGCACAGCAGGCTAATTCTGTTTGACACGCCTGCCTGCCTTCCATGTGCCCCTGGCTGGCCTGGTCCCGCTCTCCAGTCCTGTAGTCCAGGATTTGGGGCTGACCCTGTACTGCCTTGGAAACAGAATTTGGGGCTAACACTTGTGTTTCTGGCTGGTGAGGGACACAGAACCCAAGTGTAAGCTGGTGATGGTTTGGAGCAACAAGACAGGTAACTAACTGGTTTACGGTTCATTCCAAAGTCACTTCATCTCCGGGTGGGGGGGCGGCGGGGGGAATGGCAGATGAAGGGGCGGCTTGGAAAATGCTGGGAAGTGGCTTTGGACCTGGAACTCACTCCAAGTTCCGTGCTCCACCGCAAGCGACTTGGGTGAGGCACCCTGAGCTCCTTCTCTGCACCGAGAGTGAAGGAGAGAGTGAAGTCGGCCAGTTGGAAGGCAGATGCCAGCTCTAAAACTCTCCTGAGCTCCTGTTTGCAAGTCCGATTTTTCCCCTGAGAGGGACTGACTCTGGGAGGTGGATGAGTCTTTGTCAATTGCCCTCCACAGCTACAAAGGAACAGATAAGGAGCCAACAGCCCTGGCTGGCCAAGATTCAGAGCAGCCGCGAGGGGGGGCCGGGCCTGGGGTCACTGCGTCTGTTTCAGGGGCCAAATTCCTTTATTTTGTTTGGGGGTCATATCGAGGCTTGGTTCTTTATTTAGCAAGCCATAGTAACAAGCCCTGCACCCAGCCCTTGCCGGGGCAAACATCTCAACCCCAAACAATCTCACTGGGAACTCTGTTAGGGAGAATTTCACAATCTTGTAGTGCATCCAGAGGAAACTGGAGGAGCTGCATTGTTTTCTGCACTCCCTCGCTTTAAAGCACAGACATTACCACGACAAAGCGAACCTGTTTCTCGAATTAGAGGAGCCATGAAAATAAATATCCAAAAGACTTGCCCTAGAGGAAATCAAGGTCTAAGTCAAGAGATCAGGCACGGGTCCAAGAAAAACCCTCGTAGTTCGTTTTGCCGCTCTGCTGTTTCGTACCTCTGTGGGTTTCATCATTCCCTCAGGCCCGTCACCCTCTGTGAGTATAAGATTTGCTGGGGTCTTAGAGTAAGACTTATTTTCTCTTTGGCAAAGGCAGTATGTACAATCTGAAGTTTAGTTGCTTGTGTGAAAATCTAATCTCAACTATGACTTCCTAGTATCCCCCAAGCCTGGGCAGGTTTGAGGGTGGGTGTGAGGACCTATAGGAGAGAGCTGGATACCAACAGAGGATCTTTTGAGCCCCCTCTGAGGAAGCCAAGTCGACCCGGACTGAGCCTACGGGCTTGATCTTCTAGAACTTGCCTCCATATCTGGGGTTAGGTGCGTGTGCCACTTGCGCGGGAGCAGGGGGTCTCCTAGAGCAGGCATCTCAACCTTGACTGTGCATACACATCAGTGTTAAATGCAGATTTGAGTCAGAAGATCTGGGGCATAGGGGCAGCCATGAGGCCAGGGCAAACCAGCCAGGGTGGTCCTAGTAGCACAAGTTCTCCGGAGAGGGTGCTGGGGGCTCTTCCCGCAGCACATGGTGGCATTGAGGTGAAATCAGGCTCTATTGAGCTCTGGGGCTGCAGAGTGGGGATTGGGGTGGGGGAGGGGGAGGGAGGGGGGGCATCGTGGAGGCCTGGCGGGCAGCACACACTTGCGAGCAAAGGAGCAGCTCACAGTCCCATGCCTTGCCTCGGGACTTAGGGGATAAGCTAAGGACCGGCTGTTTATTTCTAAGCCTCAGATTCTTTTAGGACCAACTGATGAAATTTCTTCCTAAGATCAGAAACACAAGGGATGGAAGAAACCTAAGGTCATCGTGTATGAGAACCCCCCATCCCTGCCCTTCAGTCTCCCTAGCTCATCTTGCCCTGCAGTCCAGCAACAGCCAGCACGTCGGGGGCAGTTCCTCCCTGCCTCCTGACCAGGAACTGTCCCCTTGAATTGAAAGAAAAGTGACCTTTCTGCAGCTTTCTTCCATCTGTTGTCTCTTCCGTAGAGAATGTTGACTTCCCCGCCCCCAACCCCTTTCTCCACCCAACCTTGCTGAGTGCTTTTGGGCAACTCTCCTGCTCTTTCTATGCCTCTGCCTTCTCTGCCTGTCTGATAGAATTTCTGGCAAGATCAAATACAATTATTATGTGGAAGCGCTTTGAACAAGTAGATTGGCCCTAGAACATAACGAATCATGGTAGCTCTTGGTTTGTTTGGCTGGCTAGTTCTCCCCCTTGACACCCTGTTGTCATGTCTACCTTCCAGCTCCAAATCCTACAACAAGCCCCGTGTCTATCCTTTCCTTCTTCTTTTTCTTCTTTTTCTCCTTCTCCTCCCACTCCTCCCTCCTTCTGTTAAAATGCCAAGATTTATCTGGGCAAATGGTCACCCAGATAACAGCCACATCTCCCAGTGCCCCTTGCAGCTAGGAGGGACATAGGATTACATTGCTGCTACTGGACAGTGAGTGAATAACATCAGTACCACATCAGCACATTCTGTGCCCCACTCTCTCCTCCTGTGTGGGAAATGGCAGCAACCACAGCGGCCACCTTAAACCAAAGGTGGGAGCCACCACTGAGGTTGGAAGAGCTGTCCCAGCGCCTATACGTCTGAAGACCTTAGGGAACGGTGCTGTACGTCTGTTCCGCATCGCCAGCCTATCCGCAGACACTTCCAACAGGAACATTCAACTTCTGTCTTGTTTGAGCCACTGTATTTTTGGAACTCTTTGCAGGACACTTAAGCCCATGACCTAACTCATGTATCCAGAGTTCACCCCCTTGGCATGTCTTTAGCTTAGCTCAGGACCACAGAAGCATTTCCTGTTTGTCATCGTCTACAGATAGTTCCAACATGAGGTTCTCTTGAGTGATTTTCCAGTTTAAGGGTATCATGATCCTTCTCTGGCCGATGTTTCTCTTCCACCCCTCCTTCTCTGCTCACTTGCTTCTTCTTTCCTGGTTCAGGTGCTCTAAATATCTGGAGGAGAATAGAAGTCAAAGAGTCATGGGTTTGTTTTTTTTTTTTGCCAGGTCACAGCGCCTCAGGGCAGGCGGGCGGGCTAGGAGAAAAAAGGGATGTGAATGAGATTCTGAGATTAAGAGGAAGACCTTAATTACCTGCAGCTTGACTAATCACAGCTCTCTATTACTGAGAATCTTCTACCACATCTTTAGAAAGAAGAAAACTGCAACCAAATAAGGTGTCACGACGGATTCACTCGAAAAATCAATTTCCGAAGCCTGCGACAGAGTATCAGCCCACTGGCTACTCTCTCGAGGGCATCCGGATACAGCCAGGTGTGATGGGATGGGTAGCTCTCATAATGGGCCTGAGGCTGTCCTTTCAAACCTGCTCTACTTCTCCTTTATCAAAGTGGACGCTTTCATAGTAAGGGCAAAGGGACTAAAATGTCCATTTTAAGGAACATATGCTAAAGAAATATTCTACAATGTGCAAAGCTACAGGCATAAGGATGTTCTTTTTGGTGTTGTTTGCATCAGTAATAAAATTGGAAACAACATAACAGGCAGCAATAGGAAGAGGATGGAATAAAAAATATATAGCTTATCGGGGCGCCTGGCCGGCTCCATCGTTAAGCGTCTGCCTTCAGCTCAGGTCAGGAACCCGGGGTCGTGGGATTGAGCCCCGTATCAGGCTTCCTGCTCGGCGGGGAAGCCTGCTTCTCCCTCTCCCACTCCCCCTGCTTGTGTTCCCTCTCTCGCTGTGTCTCTCTCTGTCAAATAAAGAAATAAAATCTTTAAAAAAAAAAAAAGACTTTCTCTCCCTCTCCCTCTGCTCCTCCCCGCCCCCACACCCGTGCATGTGCACGTGCTCGCTCGCTCTCTCTCAAAAATAAATAAATCTTTAAAAATATATATATAGCTTATCATATGATAGAAGGAAAAGGTAGCCACTTCAAAGGAGATAGGTCTGAATGGATCAACCTGCAAAAATGTACCTGATATTTTGTTAGCAAGATGATTGTATTTTTTACAAAAATGAACGACTGGTGCTTATATATATTTTTTCATATGCTTAGAAAAATAGTCTGGAAGGTTACAAATGAAATGATTAACAATGGTTGCCTCTGGGAAGTAGAAGTAAGAGAGATGGGGGTAGATTTTCATATTTTATTCTATAGAATTCTATATTGTTTGACATTTTTTTATAATCGTAGGAATCCACTGTGAGGCAGGGATCATCTTATCCTGCTGATTGCCCTTTGATGAATAAAATATAGGAGCAATCAACAATAATAATATTAACAGGTATGTGCTAGGCACTGTCCTTTGGACTTTACATATGTAAGTCTATCAAATTTTTGTAAATATGCTATGAAATAAGTACCATTACCATTTCCATTTTACTGATGGGCAGACAGAAGCACAGAGAGGGTAAGCAAGCTGCCCAAGGTAACCAAGTGATGGAACTGGGGGTGCATCCAGGCTGTTCGGCTCCAGAGACTGCTCTCACTCCTGTTGTACATTGATTAATTGGTGGAATGAATGAATGAATGAATGAATGAATGCTAAAAGTAAAAAAAAAAAAAAAACTTTTTCTGGCTCAGTTTTCGATAAGTAGAAGAATCAATGAACCAGTAAAGCTCATTTCCAGAGCATTCTGCTTAATCAAGGTTCTACAATTTATCTTTCACTGCAAGGTAATGGGCTGTTTATACTCAGAACCTTCCAATGCTGAAAAGACACTGATGTTAACAGTTGTTGATGAGTGGCTGGAAAAGGCTGAACATTTTAATTTAAAGTAAGTGAAAGAATTAATTGCCGGCAAATTAAAAGTCTTCATCTGCCATTTCTCTGGCTCCTTGGTCTTCCTCCTTCCACCCAGAACAATAACAAGGGCGTTGCTGAGTACAGGGGTGGCAGGCTGGTGTTTCTTTTGTAAGCCGCCTGGTTTTGCAGCTTGTGCTTACACCTGGGGACCTGGAAATGTGATAATGAATTCTGCACTCCAGAAGCACCTCAATTCCTTGAGGGGTGGTTGGGACTCCTCCCTGCGGGAAAAAGGCTAAAGTGTAGACAGTGAGTTCCTGCAACAGAGGAAGTAGATTTCATCCCGTTTATATCCTCAGCAGCTGGAAGAGTGCCCGGCACATCGTAGGAGCTTTGCATAGGACCGGCTATCAGCACTGTCAGATCCATAGACATTTTGATGGTATAGAAGTCCTACGAAGAACAACAAACACTCCTCAATTGACATAGTGTTTTCTAAATTTACAAATTACATTCATTCAGCAAATAGGTACTAAGCATGTACTATGCGCAGAGCCCTGTGGGAGATACAGGTGAATGCAAAATCGTCCCAGTCTTCAAGAAGCTTATAGTAGAGTCTGAGAGATATATGCACTGTGTCAGCACCGTGACTTTAGAATAAGGAGAAGAATTTTGTAAATCTGAAGTCAAGGAAAAACAGCATTTCTCTCTCTCTCTCTCTTTTTCTCACACTCCCTTCCTCCCTCCCCGCGTCCGCCTGTCCCCAATCTTAGCTATTATACAGGCGTCATTGTGTGGGTTATGCAATTTGCAAGCGTGCCTAAACTGAAGTTTTGTGGCACAAGGAGAACAAATAGAACCATTTCCCTAGGACAATCGAATGTGGGTTTCCAGGCAGAGTGGAGGCTGATTGGTGCACAATCGAGATGAGGGTAAGTTTGCACATGAGCCAGGCACTCTTCCAGCTGCCGAAGTTACAAAAGGGAGGAAACCTACGTCCTCTGTTCCAGGAACCCACAGTGTACACTTTAGCCTTTTTCCCCAGTGGGGGAGCCCCAGCAGTCCCTTAAGAAATCGAGGTGCTTCTGGAATAAAGAATTCTTTCCCACATTTCCAGGTCCCAGGTGTGTAAGCACAAGCTGCAAAACCAGGCGGCTTGCAAAAGAAACACCAGCCCGCCCGCCACACTTGTACTCAGCAACGCCCTTGTTATTGTTCTGGGTGGAGGGCGGAAGACCAGGGAGCAGAGAAATGGCCGATGAAGACTTTTAGTCCGCCGGCAATCAATTCTTTCGCTTACTTGAAATCTCTTCCGTGGGAAGTCAGAAGAAAATCCCACAGGAAAAAGACATACCAACCTGTTTGATGGGACACATGATCTATTTGGGGGAGAGGAAAGGAGAGGAGTGCTTAAATGAACAATCGTGCTGGCTACCTGATCCTTAGCAGTCTTATAGAAAAGGGTATAGAGCAGTGAGTAACTAAGACTCATAACCGCGGTGGAATTAAAAAGGTACTTGGCCCAAATTTGGACTACACACACCTCTGTCTTTCTCAGAGTGGATGCGCACAAGTGCCGAAGTCCTGAACTACAACAAGCCAAGGATATTGCAATTCTCCATTTGTTTCTGATCAGAAATCATAACACCTCGTCGAATATTTCTGATGAATGTTTGAGGTTTGGGGAAGACGGAATAGCGCAGTGGTAAGAAGAGCAGATGTTGGTGTCAGGCTACCAGTGTTCCACGTGCATCGTCTGTGTTACTGTGGATAAGGAGACCCTATGTGGACAGTAAGAAAGTCAAAGAGGACTGTCGTTAAGCTTAAATGAGATAACAGGTGTGAAATACGTGGTACATCACAAGCACTCAATAATTGCTAGCTATTATCATGTTCCATAGGAACAGCAAGAAGTAAAGTGTGCAGAACCCGAGTTTGCCAAGTGTTTTCACATGCGTGTTCTGGGGTGAAGCATGGTTCTTAAGAGTCAAACTTCTGGGGGCGCCTGGGTGGCTCAGACGGTTGGGCGTCTGCCTTCGGCTCCGGTCATGGTCCCGGGGTCCTGGGATCGAGCCCCGCATCGGGCTCCTGCTTGGCGGGGAGCCTGCTTCTCCCTCTCCCGCTCCCCCTGCTTGTGTTCCCTCTCTCGCTGTGTGTCTCTCTCTGTCAAATAAATAAATAAAATCTTAAAAAAAAAAAAAGAGTCAAACTTCTGGGATCATACAGACGTGAGCTCAAATACTGGTTTCCTTCTCACCAACTTTCCAAACACAGGCAACTCAGTTAACCTCTGAGCCTCAGTTTCTTCATCTATAAAGTGGGATAGTAGTGGTATGTGAGGAATATAAGAGAGTAGTGAAGGTGAAATTAAATAATGTAGATAAGTTGTTTAGCACATATTAAGTGCTCGGTAAGTGTTAGCAATTATTTATGATCCTATTTCTCCTCCTAACAGCTCTAGTATGAGGAACCTAAAACTCTGTATGTCAGAATTTCTCATGTTTAGCTGGAAGCATTCCAGAACAGGACTGAGATCACACTCCAGTGCAAGCAGAGCGCCTGGCTGAGAACATTTTCCAGTGGTGACATAAGGGAGGTGTTTCAGAAAAATGAGTTAGAGGCTTCAAAGAGACACACCCTGTACCTGAGCCAGGAACGATGATTCTAGCCCCAGAAGCCTTAAAGCCAACAAAGGAAATCTGAAGGGAGGAGTCCATCTGGATCTGGTGCAGTGCTACAGTGACCCCTTCACCTCCCTAAACGGGGTCTTTACAGTGGACATTCTCTTCTGGTCTTAGCTCTGGTTATCAGGAGTAAAGGGTGGAGAGGTCACGATAGGTCTTGATGTGCCCGGAAGGTTTTTGGCTGTCCTCGGAACTCTGCGGATGTGCTTCAAATTGAAGAGCATGCGGAACGTGGACTCATCAGGGTGGGGCCGTCTAGGCACTCTTGGATGAGCCCCCACGATGCTGCAGAACCAGGTGACTCCCCTCTGAGATCTGCAGAGTCAGAGAAGATTGTCTCCTTGCAGGCGCCGGTAGCAATTGTGGCAACAGACACGAAGGGACAGAATTCTATTTCCATTGAGCCCATCCTCCTGTTCACCTTCTCTTTTCCCTCCAGTTACCTCCTAACTCACACTTCCTCAGACCCCGCAGTCTTCCTCTACAGAGATGCCTACTCACTCAACTCTATTTTTGAGTTCTGTGTATGCGACCTAGATGAGTGTCTACACGTGTTGATGTATAGTGTCTAGCCCCATGTGCTTGTTAATATGCGTATCCGTGTGGTCTTAAACCAAAGTCATGAAGCCAAACCTAAAGGAAACATGCTGGTTTGCTGAACTAAGGCAAATCTGAAGATTAAATTCTTCTTAGAAGAAAATAGCTTGGTTTGGTTTAAGACAAGCAATAGAATTTTTCCAAAAATCAATCTTGTAAATAGATAATACATTTGTATAAATATATATACATCAATGTCGTGTTCTGGCCTTGTCCTCAATGGATCCAGTTCCATCCCACCTCTCCAAACTGGTAACCATGTCAATATTTCCTGTGCATTCTTCCAGAGATTTTAAATACATGCACAAGCAAATACAAATTTACAATGCATTCTCTTCCTTTCTACACAAATGAGAGCATGCTCTACATATTATGTAGAGCTTACTTTTTTTTTTTCACTTCAGAATCCATTTTGGAAATCTTTTAACTCAATTCACAAGAAGTGCCCTCATTCTCTTTTTACAACTACACAGTATTCCACCGTATGGATGTACCATGGTAGATATAACCAGTCCCCTATTGGTGGACATTTAGGTTGTTGCCAATTTCTTGCGATAGCAAACAGTACTGCAATGAATAACCAGTTCTGATGGTTATTACTAAATTGCAGTAAATTACTAAATTACTAATTGCCCACCTACGGGTGGCACCAACTGAAGTTTGCAAGAGCAGCATAAGAGAATGCCCATTTCCCCTTTCCTTGCTAATACCAGACATAAATACACTTAGATTTTTACTAAGTTGATAGTGAAAAATGGTATTTCATTGTATTTTGAACTTGTGCTTCTCCTAAAATATAAGGACATTAAACTTTGTGAAATGAGTACCAAATAATTCACTCCCAATTTGTTATCTGTAGTTTTACTTTGTTCAAGAAGTTTTTTGCTAAGCAAAGTTTTTTATTTTTATGAAATTTAATTCTTAAATATTTTACTTTGTGCCTTCTAGATTTTGTATCATAGTTAAAAAGGTCTTCTCTAGTCTAAATTTATACAGGAACTTTCCTTTTAGGATTTATTTTTTTTCATTCAATATTTGATTCATTTGGAATGGATCCTAGTATAATGCATTTCACAAATTCAGTGTGAACCTGAAGGACAAGGAAGGAAGTCAGAAGGATGTTCCCATGTGGGCTGAAGGCTGGAATCAAAAACATCCAGAAGATTCTCATAGATTTGTCATGTTTTTCATGTGTCCCTGCCCTTCCAACCACAGTTCTTTGGCCCAGAGGTGAGTATCTCACCCAATACAGGTCAATCCAAGCCCTCCTTAGGCATATTTGAACTTGGGAACAGAACAAGAATCAGGCAGTTCTTGGTGGAGATAGCCATCAAAGGTAAACCCTGGGACTTCCACAGACCAGGCTTCCTTCCACATGAGGTAGCAAAGTAGTAGTGAAAGAGTAAAATTAACACAGAGGAAAAGGGCAGAGATGATGGAATACTGCTCAGCAATAAAAAGGAATAAACAATAGATATACACAACAGCATGAACGAACCTGAGTGAAAGAAGCTAGACAGAAATAAGAACCTACTATAGGATTCCATTCACACAAAACTCTTAAAAACGTAAACCAATCTAGAGTGACAGAACTTAGATCAGTCAATGCCAGGAAGAGGAGGGGGAGGAGAGGCAGAATGGGGTGGGAGAGAGGAATTACAAAGAGGCCTACGAAAAACTGGAGAGTGATGGATATGTTACTATTTTAATTGCGGTGATGTTTCCATGGGTGGGTACATATTTCAAAACGTTTCAAATAGTACACTGTACACTTGTACAGTTCATTCTGCCAATGATACCTCAACAAGGGTGTTTTTTAAAAAGCAGAGAGGAGAGGAAAAATTAACACAGAAAGAAGCAGAGAGTAAGTGTAGGAGGGAGGGAAAACAAAAGAAAGAATGAATTTAGATAGTATCTAGTTCTCCTGTTGGAAATGCTCAGCTGCTTTCCAGTTTGCTATCTTAACCCACACTTGTATTCTTGGGGTAATATATTTATCACTTGGCCCAAGTTGAGTTTCTATGCTCTGCAGACAGAATAATAGAACCACACCCTCCTTCTTCCTGAGAAATAACTCAAAGATTCCACTTTGGCGATTTTCTTCCTTACCTTTCACATCCAATTTAGCACCAAGTACAACCAATTCCACCTGCGAGCATTTCTTGACTTGTTCTCTCCCATTTCCCCTTCGACTCTCGACCTGCTGAGAGTCGAAGCTCTCATTCTCCAGTTAGACTCTTCAGGTCTCTCAACTAGGCTCTATCCTCCATATTGTTTCCAAAGTTGCATATTCAAAGCCTAGATCTGATCCTTCCACCACCACCACCCCCCCTTCTTAAAACGGTAGCATCAACAACTGGTGATGACTTACCATGTTGCCCACTGCAGCTCCCAGCCTGGCCCCAGTGTCCCCCTCCAGCGCACCTCGGCCGGTCCCCACTTCCTGGCAGGCAGCCAACTCCAGTGCCACCAGGCATATTTGCCCTTGAGTGCTCTTTTCCTGTTTGCCCACCTGACAAACCTCTAACAGACTTAAAGTCTGACTCAAACGTTACCTTTTTCTAGCTTTATTTGGCTGCCTCAGGCTGAATTAATTGCTCCTTCATCTGTGTTCCCATAGCTCTTATCACCTCTGCTGTGGTGATTGATGAGTCTGTCCTTCCCAGAAGATGATAAACTTCTAAAGAGCAGGAAATATGTCTTACCCATCTTTATAAACCCAGGAACTAGCCCAATTCACAGAGTTGTAGCAGGTGCTTAATTAATGCCTTTTAATTGGTTTAAATTGAGGGAATCAAAATAAATCGGTGGTTTTCAAGTCTTTTTGCACACTCCCCAATACATCGCTTACGAAAAACAAAACATTACAAGGAATCTCAATTTATAATTTGGATAAAGGTGGAAGTGATCTGGTTGAAGAGTAAATTAATGAGTTTGATCCTGAGGCTATTTTGGCATTCAAGTTTTCTTTCTATCTGCATTCACGCATAAGAGATTTGCTTTTCTGCCACCTTCCCCTATCTCTACATCTTTTCCACCACCGGATGAAGACTCCGCTGCCCTCTCTAGAAGTATCCCTGACCCTCCTGTATCACAAAAAGACCTCCAAAAGACAACTCCCCTGTGTTACCAGGTGCCCCTGCTCAACAGCTTTCCTGGGCCATAACAAATTCCCAATTGTGGCGGCTTGCGGGAGGAAGATGTTTTTGGACAATGAGATTCCTAACCACAAAGAAAATTCTTACAGAGAGGCCTCTCGCTATTCGCTCAGATTACTAGGCTAGTTTCCAAAAAGTTACATGAAAGAATAAGTGCATCTCCAAAGTGCCAAGGAGTCTGGGAATTAAGCCATTTCTGTTGGGTCATCTCCCATTTATTCTTCCGGCATGTAGAGTCTTAATTTAAAATTTTGAGTCTCTGGTCTTTTATTTCCAGAATTTCAATTTATAGAGTTGATTCTCATACCATATCGGTCTAGTATTATCTAAAGAGTTTCCATGTTTTAATCCCCCCCCCCCACAGTTTTATAAACAAAGCTGGTTCAACATGAAAACCAATAGGCTACAGTTGGAACCCAGAGGAAGCATTCAGAACATTTGTGGCATACAGAATTTATGGTAAAGATAAAACTGAAGCAATTTCATTGTTTGTAGGCAAAGTAATGGCATTGGACCAGATGATCTCTGAGGGTTCCTCCAACCTGTGAGTTTATGACTTCTGGACAGATGAGAACAACGGCACAGGTTTCAAGTGAACTGTGTTAAGAAATGAATTGTTCATTGCACAAGAAATAGCATACAAGGGCAATAAATCTCAGAAAGAACATTTTGAAAATTATCTTCTGCCTCGTTATACGTACAGTTTCATTTTTGTCTTACTTTTCTTACCTCCTAAGAAATGCCACTCGTATGAGGTTTCAACTGTGATTCAGCAAATGGTATGTGTCTTTGTGATATCTCCCACACCCCGGGATAGAGGCCCCAGGATCTAGAACCATTTTGCAAAGTCAATAGGACTAAATTAAGAGAGGAAAGGACTTTTTCAGCTGCTTAAAAAATGTGAAGAAGGAGGGTATTTCAAAAGTGGATATGTTGGTAAGAATTCAAAATCCATTTGCCCAAACCATTACATGGCTGGTTTTACTAGGCTAAACCCCAAAAGCTATTTAACCCAAAATATAATATAAAAGGACCATTAACAGCCTCATTTTGACATACTTGGCATCATTTATAGAATTTATAGAATCATTTTCTTAGGGGAAAAAAAAAACCCATCCTGTATTCCCTGCTGCAACACCATGGACATATCTCCCTTGGGCCAGCAGTTGAAACAGACCTGCTGCAGTGGGGACAATTGTGGTGGTGGTGGTGCCGCCAGCCACCCACAGTTCATTCAAGCTTTACATCTGCCTAAGAGAAGGCAAAGTTGATCCAAACGAGGGAACAAGGAAAAGTTATCTAGAAGGGTGAACTCTCCCCATTCTTACTGTTTAAATTATTCTGTAAATCGAATATTCACAACAGACTGCTTGTCTTTGCTTTAATTCACAATCCTGTTTTGTGACCATGATTGAGAACTTAGAAGGTTTTTTTTTTTTTGCTCTTTGTTATAATTAGCAAAGGGTTTTATGTACCTTGATTATAATAAATTTGTCTTTGAATTTCATTATAATACCTAAACTGATCGTTATCACAAATGGATGTCAGTATTTGGCTGTCAGTATTTTTCTTCTAGGAGAAATGAATGATACACATTTTTTGAATTAGTATGTTGTGGGTTTCTTTCTTAACTACTTGAAGAGAAAAAAACACACAGTGATAAAGTGTATTTTGAACCAAACACGAGTTCAATCATTCATTCAACAAACATTTATTGAGTACCGACTATTGGGCTGAATCCTCTGGAGTATACTAAGATGAATAAATCACATTTCCTGCATTCATGGAACTTATGAATTACAGCAAATAGAATAGATAAATAAATAGCCCTGGCTAAAGGTAAAATGAATAAGTATTTTAAGAGATGACAGTTCTTTGGGCAATAAAAGAGAGGGAAAGGATATTCAACTGAGACAAGAGAAGTTTCTTGGAGAAATTGGGTGCATAAATTGATCCTTGTTGGAGAATCAAGACCCAAAAAGTGATGAGAGGGGACCCCAAGGAGGAGGGAACGGAAAACCACTGATGGCTCTAGAAAGGGGAAGTGTCATGGGTGAGCTGAGTGGTTTAGAAAACAGACAGACACTAGCTCAACAAGGATTGCAGTGATTCAAATGAACTTTACATGCCTGAACCATATGAAACTGGTGTGAACAGAGCACACAGATTCGAGAAATGCTAAGGAAGCCAAGTCAACAAGCCTTGGGGCTCCTTTAGAGACAAGTGGAAACACAGATTCGGAAATCAGTACAGGTAATCACTGAAATTATAGAATAGTGGTTCTCAAGCTTATTAAGCAGAAGAATTACCCAGAAAGCTTACTTAATGCAGGTTTCTGGCTCTGTCCTGTGGATGTAGAAATTGAGTAAGATTTAAGTTTGGGCTCAGGATCTGTGTTCTTAAGTAGCATCCCAGATAATTTGGATGCATGTGGTGCACTGATCACACATGAGAAAACAGTGCTATGGACTTAAGGACTTCCGAGAGAGTGTACAAAGAACAAAAGGTGGCCGAGGATGGCTATTTAAGGAAATGAGGGAGAGAATCTTCCCACAGGAGCTCCTACCATGTGCCACGTGTTTCTCCATGTCCTGGGATCAAAGATCTTGCCCTCTTGGAGCTTCTAAAGTAAAAGAATACATACACAGAAATAAAATGGTTTTAAATAGAGCCATGGAGAAAATAAAGCAGAATAAGGGCTAGAGAGTGATGAGGTTTGGGGGAGTGAAGGGAGGCGGAAAGGATAGTGTGGGAAGCACTTTTTGATTGAATAAGGAAAAGCTCTCAGAAAGTGACATTTGAGTGGAAAGCTGAGAAGAGAAGGGGCCATAAGAAGCTCTGGGAGGAGGGGCGCCTGGGTGGCTCAGTTGTTACATGTCTGCCTTCGGCTCAGGTCGTGATCCCAGGGTCCTGGGATGGAGCCCCACATCGCGGGCTCCCTGCTCAGCCAGGAGCCTGCTTCTCCCTCTCCCACTCCCCCTGCTTGTGTTTCCTCTCTAGCTGTCTTTCTCTCTCTGTCAAATAAATAAAATCTTTAAAAACAAGAAAAGAAGCTATGGGAGGAGAGCACTGCAGGCACATGTGTCAAGCTTAGGATGTGTAAGGCAGATGTGTCAGGATTAGGAGTTGGAAGCAGCTTGGTGTGTTCAGAGAATGGCTGCAGGACCAGGATGCAACGGGGCTGGCGCAGAGGGAGTTAGTGGAGGAATGGTACGAGATGAGGACAGAGAAGCCAGCAGGAGCCAAGTCATGCCCTTGTAGACCAAGGCAAGGATTTTGGAGTTTAAGGTGTGTGGTGAATTCCCTGGAAGTTTCGAATAGGAGAATGGCAGCATCTGACTTGCTTTCTGGAAGGCTCACGTTGCTTTTGCCGTGAAGTGTAGAGAGCAGGTGTGGAGGCGAGAGCCCAGTGAGGAGGCTACTGAAGGGGTCCAGGTGGTGGTTATGGTGGTTGGGACATGGATGGTGGTGGCAGAGATGAAGGCAAACCTGACATATGTCATGAAGGTAGAAATGACATAATTTGCTGATGGATTAGCTGCGAGATCTGAAGGAAATTTCTAGGTGTTTTTGCTTGGTTTTTGGTAGAAGGAACAATTAAACATTTAAGAGATGAGGACGACATAGTATGAAAGCAAAAGGGAAGGGGGCTGCCGGGTCTCTTTGGTTTTGGTATCCCTAATGCCTTGAACCATGATGACACACAGTAAGAGCCTAACGAATGTTTCTTGAATGAGGGGCACCTGGGTGGCTCAGTAAGTTGAGCGTCTGACTCTTGGTTTCAGCTCAGGTCATGATCTCAGGGTCATGAGATAGAGCTCAGCATCAGGCTCAGTGCTTAGTGCAGAGTCTGCTGGAGATTCTCTTTCCCTCTCCCTCTACCCCTCCCCCCCCGAAATAAATAAATAAATAAATAAATAAATAAAATCTTCTTTAAAAAGTATTTCTTGAATTACCAAAAGACTCAACGCTGTAGAATAGCTAAGAAGGTGAGGATCAGAAAAAGCCATCAGATGGGATAATTAAGAGGTTGCTGGGAGGAAGGGCAGAGGGTGGGTAATTAACATAGAGGAAGTTGCATTTTGGGGGCCAGGAAATCACAGCGGATGGAGGCAATCGGGAAGGTCAACGGTGGAGAACGGACATTGGTAGGGCTGAGCCAATACAGATGACAGAAAGGAGGAGCTTGTGCCTTGGGTGGTACCAAGACAGTTGAATAATGACTGACATCTGAAAGAAGTGCCATTATTACGTGTTAAATGATTCTTTTTCAATCTCGTCTCGGGATGTGTGTGAGTATGTGTAGATGAGTGTTCATGCTCACACAGTTGTGGGGGTTTGGATTCACAAGAGTAGCATCTGTTAGGAGGAAAGCATGCTCATATCTACAGGGATATATAGTTGTGCCAGCAAATTGCAGTTACTTAAACAACTTTCTCCCTCATTCCCTTCCTCCCCTCCTCCCGTCCCTCTCTTCTTCCTTCTCTCTTTCCTTCCTTTCTCTCATTCTTTGATGCAGGTTTTATTTTATTTTAAAGATTTTATCTGGGGTGCCTGGGTGGCACAGTCAGTTAAGCATCTGCCTTGGGCTCAGGTCATGATCCCGGGGTCCTGGTATCGAGTCCCGCATCGGGCTCCCAGCTCAGCAGAGAGCCTGCTTCTCCCTCTCTCTCTGCCTGCCTCTCTGCCTACTTGGGCTCTCTATCTCTCTGTCAAATAAATAAATAAAATCTAGAGAGAAACAGCGGGAGAGGGAACATAGCAGGGGGAGTAGGAGAGAGAGAACAGGCTTCCCGTGGAGCAAGGAGCCCGAAGCGGGACTCGATCCCAGGACCCCGAGATCATGACCTGAGCCGAAGGCCGACGCTCAACCGCCTAAGCCACCCAGGCCCCCCAAATGCAGGTTTTTAAAGACCTTGAATCGATGAGCTGAGAAACTCCCTTGAAAAAAAGATTCTAATTTAAATATTCTGGTAATCAAGAACGGAATAAAGGAATTCTGACCAATGTCATACCTTAACAAATGAGAGGGGACATTATCTTTCCAACCTGAATTTGTGATGTAAAGTGTATTTCCAAAGAGCCTGAAGCTACTTTCTAACTGATATGTTGGTGGACTGCCCTTCTCACAAGTGTGTTTCTGGGTGGAGGTGAGCCTTACGTTCCCTCCCATCTGTGCCCTCTTTGAACTATTTTGGTCAGAAAACGTGGCGGTGAAAGGCTTGCCGCGTTCCAACCAACAGCATCCATTATCACTTGATGGATAGAATCCTAAAGAAGTAGTTCAATATGTGTAACATTTAATCTTTTTCAGAGTGGTCCATGAAATTAGTTTTAAGCATCTCATAAAACAGGGACACATTCCAAGTTTGTGTTGTTATAAGATTATCTTTAAATAAAATATCAGAAAGACGTTTTATCTTGACATAACAAACTACCTTCCGCCCATTATTTTAATACAATTTCCTGAATTTCAGTACATGCCATACCTAATAGAGTAATAATTTCTAAGCAGTCAATCTGCCTGTTCTTTCCAGACTTAGGATAGCACAGCTAATACCACGCCAGAGTAATGCCCTGCCTGTTTTTAATGACCTTGAGCCAACTAGCTAAGATCCTCCTTTGGAAAGCAGTTCTAATTTAAATACCCTGTTAATCAAGAAGGGCGTATTTACATTTAATTTAGAAAGTTCTTACCAACCTTAAATCGCAGTTTTTGACTATAGACACAGCCCCTTGGGGGTGGGAGGGGGGGGTTGGAAATGTATAGAGGCACTTTTGGTTGTCAGGATGACTGGGAGATGCTATTGTCACTAGTCACCTCCAATCTCCGGAAGGCCCCTACCAGGCAGTTTCAGTCCTGCATATATTTGTGTGTTATTCCTTCTTCCTGCAATGATCTGCCCCATCCCTGCATCAACTATATATGTGTGTTTATTATTGACTATTTGTGCAACCATTATCACTACCTAGTTCCAGAACATTTCCATCACCCCAAGAGGAAACCCTGTGCCTATGAAACAGTTACTCCCCATTTCCAATCACCAGCCCCATCCTCTGGAAACCACTAAGCTTTCTGTCTTTATAGATTGCCTATTTTAGATATTTCTTTTGATGGAATCACACAATCTGTTACCTTTGTGTCTGGCTTCATTCACTTGGCATTATGTTTTCAAGGTTCATCCACGTTGCAGAATGTATCAGCACATCATTTCATTTTATGGGTAAATCATATTCCACTATATGGATATACGGTATTTTGTTTATCCATTCACCTGTAGAGGCACATTTGTGTTGTTTCCACATTTTTGGCTCTTGTGAATAGTGCTAGTATGAATATTTGTGTTCAGGTTTTGTTTCCACCTATTATCAGTTTGGGGGGTTATACACCCAGGAGTGGAATTGCTGAACCATAGGGTGATTTGATGTTTAACAATGGATTGAGCATCTTCTAAGAAATCCCCTCTGAAGTCTTCCTGGACCTGTCTGTTCCCTTAACCCAACTTATCCTTCCCTCTGTGTATGACCACTGTTGCCAATGTATGCACCTCTCCTGGCACCTGAACTTCAGTTTAACAATCTTATATTTCCTGCCTCCTGCTAGTAGATTATAAACTCCTGAGGGCAGAACCCAGGTCTTATTTTTCTTTGTATTGCTTACTGCCACTCCATTTATTTTTGGTGAATTATAAGCTCTTGGTTTTTGCTGGGAAAATGACTGTTTTCTGGGTGCAGAAAAAACTCAGCTTCCAACAGGGTGACTTTTCATTTGGAGAACCAAGAACTTTAGATGCTATGTAGTAGTAATTGCTGTTTTTAACTGTAATTGCTTGGGCTGTGCTGGCACACCCAGGTTGCTATTATATTTATTTAGGCAAAGAAAGAAAGGGCGTATGTGTGTATATGCGTGTATATGCGTGGGGAAGAAGAGGCTGTATTTTTGATGTTGCAGCTTTTTGACAGTAAGCTACATTTGCAGAATCTGTCTACCAGCCAATGACCTCAACTGATGTAGGAGGAACTTCTCAGAACTTCATCTTTGAACAAGTCTGAATTGCTGGGCTCCTCCACTGTTATGCTGATATCTGAAAATGCTGTGTTTTTTAAGTCATAGGTCTGCCTAGAGCTACTAGCATTTTTGGCAATCTTGCAGAATCACAAGGGTTTTAATTAAATAGCTTTCAAAGTAGCTTTACTTAATGGGTCATAGGACAAAATGTTGAATTAACACAAAGTATTTCCTAATGGAGTGAAAACAAATGGGGGGTGGCTTCTCATGTGAGCTTCCTGTAATTGGAACCACCAATCAGAAGTGTCACATGAGGGCTCCCTAATGGAATACTTTTTGTCTCTGAATCAACATTCAACATTAAATGCTGAAAAAGGGTTGACTTTCCAAGTGCAAAAGCACTGAGGGTCAGACAGAGGCATGGCATGGCTTCTTCTTACTAAGAACATGTAATCTAGCTGGAGAGGTGAGAAATAGACACATAAAAGATAATTAGCAAGTTAGGTAACATGTAGGAGCTACAGGAGCAATATAAACACTTGGCAATATTAAGCAAGGCAGGGGGGTAAGGAGAGATGCTACTTGAGCAGTCCATGAAGTGTGGAGAAGTGCTTAAGATAGGCAGAGAGGTTGTGTGTTCCAAATGAAGAGCATGATGCATGTCAAGAGCATGCGAGGGCTAAGGACCACCAAGCAAATTAGTCTTAAATGGAGCAGGATAGGGAATAAGGGGACACAGGAATGGCGTGGGTACACTGGGAATCAGATTAAAAAGAGCCTTGAAAATAAAAATAAGTTTAGACTTTATCCTGGAGGGATTGAGAAGCAGTTTGGGCTTCTGAGCAGGAGAGTGACACATTGACAGTTATATTTACAGAAAATAATCTATATTTTAGGTATAAAACCTAGGTATAAAAGCCTAGGTTTTAACCTACGAGGTTTTATAGACTGGCTTAAAGGGAGAAAATAATGGAAAAGAGAAATAAGTCAAGAGACTCTTGAAATAGTCCAGCCAAGAACTGAGAATTTGAACTAGAGCAGTGGCAACGGGGGTATGAAGAAGGGTGTGAGTAGGAGGTAGATTCATAAATAAAATTGGGGGGGCACCTGGGTGGCTCAGATGGTTTAGCGTCTGCCGTCGGCTCAGGTCATGATCCCGGGGTCCTGGGATCGAGCCCCACATCAGGTTCCTGGCTCAGCGGGGAGCCTGCTTCTCCCTCTGCCTCTCTCCCTGCTCATGCTCTCTCTCTCTCTCTCTCTCTCTGTCTCTCTCTCTCTTTCTGTATCTCTGTGTCTCAAATGAATTAAATAAATAAATAAATAAATAAATAAATAAAATTGGGTTCTCTTTTGTTTAGACAGACATTAAAAAGTGTTTGTTTTATGTTTAATTTATCTATTCCTATTTTATAATGTCCACACACCACTCTGTTGGAAATCAGGACCTCTTTAGCTGATGAAGGAGATCAGAAAATGACACCCTAAAATATGCCACTTTGGCTTAAGGATTATTTTGAGCTGAAGGCAATTAAAACATTGCAGACACAGAAGGAACTCTCTGCCCTCCCCTTACTGCCTAAAAGGAGGGGATAAATTTTCCTTTGCAAAGGAAGCACAAATTTCCATTCATAAAGATGTTTCCCTTTCTAGCACCAGGAAGAGGAGAATACTTTTTTTTTTTAAAGTTTTATTTATTTATTCATGAGAGACAGAGAGAGAGAGAGAAGCAGAGGGAGAAGCAGGCTCCCAAGGAGCAGGGAGCCCAATACGGGACTCGATCCCAGGACCCTGGGATCATGACCTGAGCCGAAGGCAGATGCTTAACCATCTGAGCCACCCAGGCACCCAGAGGAGAATACTTTTAATCACTGGAGATGACTCTTATCACTGGAGACAGCACTAACTTCAATCTTCATAACAAACCTTACTGAGTAAACAGCCTTTATCTACCATGCATTTCCTAGTTAACTTCCCACAATTTACTGCACCTAGAAGCCCAAACTGCCCCCTTCTTTCCTTTGTCTAGTCACTTCTCCACCATTTATCACCCTTTGTTAAAGTGGTATATAAACCCCAGGGTCTAACCTGTTCTTTGGATTTTCACTTCTTTTCTGGAAAGCCCCATGGGCAGACTAAATAAACCTTTCTCCTGTTAATCTGTCTTTTTGTCATTTTAATTTGCAGGCTCTGTGAACAGAATCTAAGAGGGTAGAGGAAGTTTTTTTTTTTTTTGTCCCCTAACACTGACGGTTCAATGATGCCCTTGAACAACTGACCAATAATCAGTCATGTGACCTCTTTTATTTATAGTCTGATGCCAAATCTCAGGTGGATTTTAAGTGCTGCCTGACAATCTGAATACATTTCTCTAGTAAATTTACTGGAGTGTGAGCTCTCAGTAGGCAAGGATTTCTGTTCTGCTCACTGGTCTATTGCAAGAGCCTAGAACAGAGCCTGGTACATAGCATGTACAGTGAATGTTATGGACAAGTATTTCGCACTTTCTTCCCTTTTCAAAGACCTCAGACCCTTTCACTACAATTCACACTGAGCTTTTTAGTTCACTGAGGAAAGAGAATTGGGGCACCTGTGTGGCTCAGTTGGTTAAGCATCTGCCTTCGGTTCAGGTCATGATCTCGGGGTCCTGGGATCGAGCCCCGCATCGGGCTCCCTGCTCAGCAGGGGAGTCTGTTTCTCCCTCTCCCTCTGCCCCTGCTCGTGCTCTTTCTCTCATTCACTCTCTCTCTCTCAGATAAATAAATAAAATCTTAAAAAAGAAAATAGAATTAATCTGAAGAGAATATCCACATACTCCTACAGTGAAGGCAGCCACCCCCTTTTAAACTTACCCATATTTGTTCCTTTCCACTATCACAAAGGACAGTTTTTCCCAGCTTCTACCCAAGGCTGACTCTTCCAACTGTACATGGTATCCTGGCCCCTTGGATAGATTTTGCTCCTGCAGTTGGCTCTTCTCTCTCCTACATCACCAGTTTTTCCTCTCAACTGGAGGATTCCCAGCAGCATTCAGACTGGGTTAGGAGAAAGCTCTGAGCAGAAAAGCAAAGAGAGGCTTTGGACTTGCACAGCACAGTCCAACAAAACTGCCTTTAGGTGGCCTGCAGTCACCCAAATCATCTGCTGAAGGACCTGACTACAGTTTTTCTAATGCATAATTTTGTACATGACAATTAGCAGGTGTTAAATAAATATTCACTGAGGAATGGATAATATCTCCCATCTTAAATTGTCCCTCTTTTGGCTATAATCCCTCCAATTACCACCCCATTCCTCTTCATTTTTATGGCCAAATCAACAAGAGCATTGTGTATATACGTGCTGTCTCCATTTCTTATCCTCTTTGTCTCTCTTGATCTCACTCCAACCCTACCTTCATCTCTACCATTCTACTGCAATTTTGAGATCGCTAACGACCTCCATTTTGCCAAATTCAAGTCTTAGACCTCATCTTACCTGACCTGTCAAGCAATCATTTGACCCGGGGAATCATGCCTCCTTCCCTTTTCCTCATTGGCCCCTCTTTCTCAATCACATTTGCTGGTTCCTACTCAGCAATCAATTTTGGAATGTTCCTGCTTCTGCCTTCAGACGTCTCTTTTCTATCATACTGGCTCCCATACTTTATAGCCTATCTATATGCCAATGACTAAAATTTATATCCAGGCCCCAAATTTGAGACTCATGTATTCAACATCTCCTCTTGGATTTCAAATAGACATTTCTTTTTCCTCTCTCTTTTTTCTTTTAAATTTTAGGTGCATAGAAATGAATTAATCGTAACCTTTGGTTGATGACACACTCATTTTTGGTCAATGTTTTTGGCCTTCTTTAACATTTTTTTATTAATTGTTTTAAATAATATAATAAATACCTATGAATTCACAGCCCGATACAGAATATAGAATGTTGACAACAATGTAAAACATACTCTATGGTCTTCCTCTCTCCCATCCTTGTACTGCCCCACTCCCATTGAACCCCTTCTCACCATCTCCCTCGCTATAATTGTCCTATACACCATCAGCTGTCTCCTGGACTTACACAGTAGTCTTCGAACCAATCTCTGGGCTTCTTCTTTTGCATCCCGCTCCCAGCCCCAGCCAATCAATTCCTTTTGTTGTATCTGGGGTGATTCTTCATGGTCAGCTTACATAAAGTCTCTCTTTATAACTCCCAGTGGCTTCCCATCTCATGCAGGATAAAATCCCAAATCCTTACAATGAATTAGGAGGACCTGTTTGACCTGACCCTTGGTTCTCAACTGCTATCATCCTCCTCACTGTTCCTTTGGCTTAAAGTCTTGGAAGTTGCTGTTCCGACTGCCTAGAGTAGTCTTTCCCAAAATATCTTGTCCCTCCCTCTTATTTTATTCAGGTTGTTGCTCACCAGTTACTCCTCAGTTTTCATTAGGAACAGTATTCCTCATCCACTTCCCAAGTCATTTTTCAACTCCCTTATTCTATTCAGGACACCCTTTAACCTCTTATATGCATATTTGTTTATTGTCTGTCTTGTCTCCATAGAGTGAATGCTCCATGAGGGCAGGGGCCTGGTCATGTTCACCACTCTAATCCCACTACCTAGAACAATATCTGGCACTTGTTATAGGCTGGGGTCCCTGGAAAGCAGACTCGGAGATAGGTTTTGGTGTGCATGACTTCTATTAGGGAGTATCCTTGGGATGAACAACTATAAAAGGGAAGAGAAAGAAACATGATTGGTCAGAGGGAGAAGCTGGGCGATGATACAGTCTTCATGAAGGCCTTAGCCAACCCCACAGGAAACTCTCAAGCTGGGATGGCCTTTCAGAGTTGTACCAAATTGGGGTGCCAAGCCTGGGCCTTTGTAGGCCCGTGTAGATGAGTTGTTATGGGGGTTGCCCTAGGAAGGGGGCATGACCTTGGAGGAAGGGTTCTCTTTAGCTAGGCAATTGAGTTGTGGGCTGACAGCTGAGTGTTTCCTGCCAGCAACACTCCCAGGGCCTGGGGAAATAATTCCTTTATTTCTGAGGATCTGGGTGGCATATCACAATACCCACTATAGCACTCAATAAGTTGAACAAATAATTATTGAGATCCAAGAAGAGAACAGATGGGTGAGGGTCCATGACATGCAAAAAAAGGAAAGAAAGGAAAACCAGGTCAGTGAATCCTCATGCCTAAAGTCCCCCATTTGCCTACTCTGGGGAAGGCCCTGTGCTGGTGCTCTGTGGGATATAATGTCATAAAACAACGTTCCTCCTGCCCTTGAGAAAGAGAATGAAAAAAAGCACAAACATCCATGGCACCAAGCAGTGTATTTTAACGTCCATGTGTAGCACAAACTAGTGCTCATAGTGGGAAAAGAGGAAGAGGGTAACAGATGTAATGAGCATGACTGGTGTAACCTTACAGATGAAAAGCCTGAGCACAGAAAGATGAAAGGACTTCCGCAGGGTCATGCAGCAGATCAGTGTCAGAAGTAAAACCTAACGATAAACGCATAGCCCCCGTGCCCCTTAAACGACTGCCTAAATATTTGGCCAGAGCTCCTTATGTGTTGCCTGCTTCCCCCTTCTTTAATTAATACAATGGGAGTCACTGGCCAACCCAGTTGCGGGGTCAAGCGGACACTCTCCCCTAACTGTTACCACTGCAAAGAGGAACGACAACACTTGAGTCAGCTTGGGGTCGGTTTTCCTGTAGCTCCTGAATGGCAAGCAGAGAAATAAACTATGCGCATTATTGTTGGGGTAAGAGAACAATTTACAAGGCTCCAGCAGAGGTCATTAGCCTTGGCTGTGATCGAAAAAAGAAAATACTCTACGGTGGTGATTTCGGAGAGTGACAAATAGTGACTTGAAACCATGGTTTCAGCTTGAGGTTCCAAGGTGGCTTTGTGTTTTCCCTCAAGTTAACCAATTTCCATTTGCCTGATCTAATCAACCTGAATAGCAACCTGCCAAACTGCCCTCTATTGGATTATACTCCTGCTTGCAAAGCCGGAGGGTGCCTGTTTACCCAAACCCTTGTCAACCCTTGTTGTCAAACCCTTGTACTGTTGCCAAGCTTACAGATGAAAATAGCATCTCACTGTAGTTTTAATCTGAATTGATCTTATTATAAATGAGTTGAAGCAGGTATTTTAAAAGGCTATTTGTATTTTATTTACTATAAACCATATGTTCATATCCTTTGCCCCTTTTCCACTGGGTAGTTGAACTTCTACATTTATAATAAGGAAATTTCTGTAAGGAATAATTCAGAAATAGAAGCCCTTCATTTGTAGTATGAGTTGCAAATAACCTTCTCAATTTGTCATTTGCCTTTTGATCTTGCTTATAGCATCAGTTGTGTGTGTGTGTGTGTGTGTGTGTGTGTGTGTGTAAGAAACCATCCCAAAACATATTGGCTTAACACAACAGGCATTTATTTACTCATAATGTTATGGTCTGGCCTCAGCTGAGACCACTGATGTCTGTTCCACGAGGTGTCAGCTGGGTTCACCTATGCTTTAAAGTCACCCAGTGGTTGATGGCCTCGATCACAGGTCTGGTGGTTAACTGTCAGTAGAGATAATGGAGATCACTAGTCATTCAGCAGGCTAACCCAGTATTCATGCTGGTCACAGGTTCTAAAACATAGCAAGAGAGCAAGCACCAATGCCCAGGTATTTTTAAGTTTCTGCTTTTGTCACATTTGTTATTGTCCCAATGGTCAGAGCAAGTAACATGGCTAAGGCTAGAGTCAGGGGAGGAAAGCAATACCCAGGGGTGTGAATAAAGGGAAGAAATTTGGGGCACCTAGGTGGCACAGTCAATTAAGTGTCCAAATCTTGGTTTCGGCTCAGGTCCTGATCTCAGTGTTGTGGGATCAAGCCCCATGTCAGGGTCCATGCTCACTGTGGCGTCTGCTTGAGATTCTCTCTCCCTCTTCCTCTGCCCCCCAACTTGTGCTCTGTCTCTCTCTGTCTCTAAAATAAAATATAATAAATCTTTAAAAATAGGGGCTCCTGGGTGGCTCAGTCGGTTAAGCATCTGCCTTTGGCTCAGGTCATGATCCCAGGGTCCTGGGATCGAGCCCTGCGATGGGCTCCCTGCTCAGCGGGGAGCCTGCCTTTCCCTCTCCCTTCGTTCCTCTCCCCTTGCCCCCTCTCCCCGCTCATTCTCTCTCTCTCTCTCTTTCTTTCTCTCTCATAAATAAATACAATCTTTAAAAAATAATAATATAGCTTTAAAAATAAGTAAAAGGAAGAAATTTGTGGCCATTTTGCAAATGATCTACCACACTTACGGGATTTGTTTGTTTGGGGTTTTGGTTCTTTATCTTGGTGTTACTATTTGTCAGTTTGTTTTTCTATACAGTTTTTAATTTTTATATAATACAATTTCATGGATTCTGAATCTTGAGTCATAGGTAGAAAGCCCTTCCCCACTTTAAGATTATAAAGGTAATTCCTATTTTCTTCTTTTATGACTTCATTCCTTACATTTAAACTTTGATTCATTTGAAATTTATCCTTGTGTTTACTCCACATTTTTACATATTATATATATATATACATATATATATTTTTTTAAGAGAGAGAGTGTAAGTGGGGGTGAGGGGGAGAGGGAGAGAGAGAATCTCAAGCAGGCTCCAGACCCGGTGTGGAGCTCAACATAGGGCTTGATCTCACAATCCTGAGATGGTGACCTTAGCCAAAATCAAGAGTTGGATGTTTAACTGACTGAGCCACCCAGGGCCCCCACGTTTATATTCTTAACTAACAAAGAGTCCTCCTTAATTTGGATGTTTGTTGTATCAGTCAGGATAGAAAAAGTTATACCTAATTACAAACAAATCCTAATCTTAGTGGCTTTTAACAAGAAAAATTTATTTCATGTTACATGTCCATCAGGGTTTGGCATAAGCTCTGCTCCACATCAACTTTACTCTGGGGCCCAGACTGATGAACCATCCTCTATCTAGAACATTCCCAGTCTTGCACAGGAGCGAGACCATGAGCAAACACAGACTGCCCCCTCCAGCTTCCTCTTGGAAGTCACACACGTCCCTTCCACTCTCACTTCATTGGCTAAAACAAGTTGCACAACCAATCTTGATGCCAATGAGATCTTCCCCTGAGGAGGGACAGCAAATATTTGGGAACAACATTTACAACATTTCGGTCTTTCAAAATTGTCCTTTCTGCTAATATACAGCTCTGGAAAGAAACACACATGGAGCCTAAAGCAGCCTGGGGACCCCATCTTGCCAGCTAGTGCAGGAACATCACGGCTAGCCTGTGGCTATCCCTGCCAGAGGCATTTGGTCCCCAGATCTTGTATCCTGCTCAGATCAGAGGGAACAAGTGTAGTCTAGAGCAACAAAGGACAGAAAGGGAGGACCAGTGGACCTCTCCTAGGGGACTGTCATAAGTTGAATTATGCCCCCTTAAAAGAAATATACTGGAGTACTAACCCCCACCCCCCAGTACCTCAGAATGTTACCTTATTCGGAGATGAGGTCTTTACAGAGATACTCAAGTTAAAATGAGCTCATTAGGATGAGTCCGGATCCAACATGACTGGTATCCTCACAAAATGGGAAATTTGGACACACACATGTACGGAGGGAAGATGACGTGAATGCACAGGGAAAAGCCAGCCATCCGCAAGCCAAGGAGGGAGGCTCGGAACAGACTCCTCCTTCAGAGCCCATGAAAGGAACTGACCCTGCCAACACCTTAGTGTCAGACTTCCAGCCTCCAGGACCATGAGATGGTAAGTGTCTGCTGCACGAGCCGCCCGGTTCTCGGTGATGGTGGCCCGAGCAAACACATACAGGGAACATCTTCAGTTGCTTGAGAGCGGCCTCCTGGATGCTCTTTTGAAAAGGTTTCTGGTGCCCCGGCAGATGAGCAGGAAAGAAACCCGTGACCAGCTAGCAATGTTGTCCATGAACGTGGGGTGGGGAACAGTACTGAATTTAGACTCAGCTGGCCAGGAAATGCACCTGGGCTCCAGCACGTTGGGCCTTTGCCAGGAAAATGGGGCCTTTGCTGAAAGATGAGGAAGGGGGCACAGAGACCTAGCACAGCATCCGCGGCGGTACTGGTCCCTAGCCTGCCTGGCGAGAAAGCAATAGGCCCTTTACTAATAAGACAGCACTAGCCACTAACAAGAGAAAGTCCAAGTCTCAAACAAAATGATAGCTCCTTAATATTTTACCAGATGTCAGCATCCCCTTCAATTATCCTTTTTGAAGTTTGCTATATTAAGACTGCATTGTCTGCTCTCCCCAGCTCTGTGGAACATTATGAGATCTCTTCACCTCCAGCAGAGTATCATAAGATTCCAAAGCCCTGCTAACCGCAAGGTGTCTGTCAGAACAGGTCTTAGAGTGTACTGGTGTATAAGAGAAAGCCTGAAATAGGCATCAATAGGCCCAGAGGTGTGGGCGTAAGAGTGGCTTTGGGCAGCTGAGGGCCCCTCTTTATTTCTCTCCTGATGGCACATTCAACCACAAACTTCTGTATGTTAAACCTGCGGTATCAGTGCGTGTGTGCATGTGTGTGTGTGTGTGTGTGTGTGTGTGTGTGTGAGAGACATGACTCAGCATACCAGGTGCTCCATGGAACACCACTCCAATTTGGAAGCAAGATACTGTTTTTGCTATTGACATCAGGGTTGACTCCACAGGACCCGGAAGTAGTAACCACAGTGAGATGACATCTGAAGGGACTCCTGAGGTAGCGATCACCAGAAAGAAACATGGAGCAGAACAAAACGAAAGACATCAGCCTATTGCTGATATAACAAACCACCCTCCAAACTGTGGCTTGAAACAACAACCATTTTATTTGTTCATGATTATGGGGGTCAGTAATTTGGGCTGGGCTCAGCTGGGTGATTCTTCTAGTCACCCAAGGTCATTCTCGTGGCGGTAGCCAGCTGGCGGGTCTATGGGGGCCTGGTTGACGTAGGGAATGTCACCTGGTTTGGCTTTCCTCTGTTCCACAGGCTTTATCACAAGTTGGCAGAAGAGTCCTCAGCAGCCAGAGAAGGCAAGTGCAGATGCATTAGCCCTTCTCAGGCCTCTGCTTATATCACACTTGCTAATGTCCCGGTGGCCAAGCCCAGAGCCGGTGTGGGACGGGATTGCACAAGGGCTTAGATCCACGAAGCCATGATTCCTTGGGGGTCTTTCACTGTAAGAATCTTCCACACTTTGCTTTTCTGAGAACTTTGTAAAAGGTGCAGAGATTCTCCAAGCTAAAATTTGCAGACAGCTGGAGCTTCTGCTGTAGAAGGTAGTGGTATCTTTATTACTCTCATTACTGTGATCTCATCTATACACACAGGCGAGTGGGCCTGGGGAAACTCAAATTATGGACCTTGGTCAAATCCCTTAACCTCTGAGCCTCAGTTTCCCATTTGTAAATCTCACCCCATAGGGTTATGGTAAGGATCGCGTGAGCTCATGGCCTTTCTGGAAAGTACAAAGCCATCGGTGGGTCTTCTATCAGCCAGGAGAAACTTTAAGCTGGTGCCCAGGGAAATGTGCAGATACTCAATGAGAAAAGAGAGCTCTGAGAGACTGGGCTGTTTAATGAATTTTTTAAAAAATTCATAAGAAGACCTTTTGGTTCAAGAGACATTAAGTTGATCTCGGTCTCTGTGTCTCTCAAGATCGACAAGGAGAAAACTGCTTTTGTCTTTGTTTCACACATCTGCTTTCCTTTTGTGCTAATTCTAAATTGTTCCTCTATCTCAAACACAAGCAACGTGTTCTCTCCTGCTCCGAATAGTGTTGCTCCAGCTCCCAAGACATCTCCTCCAGAAAGGGTTTGATGGATCGCACCCCAAGTTGATCCCTGCTCACCCATCCATCAAACATTACCACATCCTTTTTATGTGTCTGGCACAGTGCTAGGACCCAGCGACACAAAGATGAATGAGGCATAGTTTTTATCCCTGAGCTGCTCACAGACTAGCGATGAGATAGATGCATAAACAGGAAATAGCACTATCATTGTGTGCTGTGAAAGAAAAACGTGCATTTTTTCAACAAACATGTAATGATCTCTTACGCGGTGCATGCCTAATACCGGGGTGAAATGCAAAAAATGACTCAGATGCCTTTTCTATTTTTAAGGGGCATCTAGTGCAGGAGTCAGTCAAGTCAACAGTCACAATTCTGGAACATAGATGCAGGCACGAGGCTCACATGGGAGCCCCGAGCCTGGCACCTGCCAGATTGAAGCAGTCGGGGAAAGTTTCCCATAGAATTTCTATCAAACAAGAAAAAGCAGGGGGTGGATTCCAGGCAGACAGAGCAGCGTGCACAAAGGCAGAGTGGCTTGGGGGAAAGTGGCATTTTGGAGAAACCCAAAGCAACTCAGCATGCTTGGTATGCAGAGTGAGCAGGGGGAAGGTGAGAGCAAAGTAGCAAAGTCTGGAGAGGTGGGCAGAGGCCAGACGCCAGGTACTGGGGCACCATTGATCATTTTAACCCGGCAAGTGGTCCAGTTGGATTTGCATTTTAGAAAGATCATTCTAGCAGAGGTGGGTAGATCGCCACATACAGGGGTAGTCTGGGGATAAGACTGTGACAATTAAGAGACTGTTTAAAATTCACTTCAAATGGGAAATTATGAGGGATTGAATTTAGGTAATGCAACTGAGGACAGAGAGAAAGGGGTAGACAGGAAGCCATAAAGCAGTGTTATAGGCTGAATTGTGTTCTCCCCTGAAAAAATTCATGTGTTGACGTCCTAACCTCTGGTACCTCAAAATGTGACTATTTGGGGAGAAGGTCTTTAAAGACGTGATGAAGTTAAAGGTCATTAGGATGAGCTCGGATCCTATACGATTGTTGCACTTGTAAGATTAGGACACGGAGACTTACAGGAGGAAGACCACGTGAAGACCCAGGGAGAGGACAGCTCTCCATAAACCAAGGAGAGTGGCCTCAGAAGAAACCAATCCTGCTGATACAGTGTCTCAGTTTCCAGCCTCCAGAATTATGAGATAATAAATTTCTATTGTTTCAGCCACCCCATCTGTAGTACTTCACTATGGCAACCCGAGCAAATGAATACAGAGAGGAAGACTCGGGAGACCTGTGGGGGAGACGGAATTAGGGGCTGAGGGAAGAGAGGAGAGGGTGGCTTTCAGGTTTCTGACTTGGCCACCTGGCAGGTGATGCCGCTGCTTTCCAAGAGGTATAACTCAGGAGGAGCAGTGGAGTAGGAGATGGAAGATGGTGCATTCGAGCTTGGCCATGTTGGGTTCCAGCTGGGACGTGTTCATGGTCCCTGTAGAACAATGAGTGGAGATGCCCACTAAGCACCTGGACGTGTGGGGCTGGAGCTCACACAGGAGCCGGGGGGGGGGGGGCGGGGATACAGACGATGGCATCTTCAGACACAGGGGCAGTTGAAGCAGAGGACAGCCAAGGGCCCCCCAGGAACACGTGTGCTCTGAGAAGAGGAGGCCGAGGCCAGAATCACAGAGAACCCCACCGCTTATAGGAGAAGTGCAGAAAGATGGCCTGGGCATAGGACAGAGCAATAGGCTTAGGCATTTCTCAGAGAAGAAAACGTCAAGAGAGGCTCTTGAATCCTGGAGAGATCAATGTCTCAAAGTCTCTGTCTCTCTCTCTTTCACACGCGCGCGCGCACACACACACACACACACACACACACACACCCCACGCATACAAATTTATGTTGTTCTACTGTCTTGCAATACTGGTCTGTTGCTTTGCAATGATTTTCCCATTATTTTATGTGCGTTGCTTTTCAGGTTTTAGAGTCAGAAGCGGAGCAATGTCTCTCTACTCCTCCAGAGGCAGCAGAATGCCTTCGGCTCTAGGCCCCTGCCTGTTAGTGCTTGCCCTCGTGGCTGGGGGGCTCCTCCAGCCATCCCCCAAACAGAAGCTGCCCCTTGGTCACTTTCTCTCTCCCGCAGCGGCATTTCAGTGGGCCCTCTTGCTTTTTCCGGCACGGCCTTCTTAGCGCATCCTGTAGTGATGATGGGTGACTGGAGGACACAGACGCAGTGGCCCTGCTCCAGGGTGTTTGAGGTGAGGCGGCTCTTTTTAAGGCTTTTTGAGGAGTCGGGCAGAAAACTTGTGCCTTCGGGGTGGGGTCAGTTGTATAGGAATTGTGGAAATCACTGCTCCCACTTGCCCCAGCCGCCCAGACCCGGGAAACGCCAGGTAGCTCAGGCACTTCCTAGGTCCCAGGTGTTCCTTTTACTTCCTCTGGGGAAAGGGAAGGCACATGGACCCCCTCTCATGGACTCCTCACTCCAATCAAGATGCCTTGAAGAAAGGTAATTTGCCCAGAGTTGCATGATCAATTAAGAACTCAGGAGGTGGGGGCACCTGGCGGTTTAGTCGGAAGAGCACAACTCCTGATCTCGGGGTCGTGAGTTCAAGCCCCACGTGGGGTGTAGAGATTACTAAAAATAAATAAGAACCCAGAATGTGGACCTGGCTCTGGGTGACTCTAAAGATCTCTCCACTGCTAAACGACCGTCTCCCCTGTTGTCTCCCCCACCCCCACCTGGTTCTGCCTTCCTGTCCTGGCATCCTCCATGTTTGTTTCAGTAGCCCACCCACCAACATGGGAATCACGCTGCTGAAATCCTGGGGCGCTTTAACCCGAAATCAACAGTCAGGCAGGCTGGATGGATGTTTACCCTCCAGGGCCCTCCTCTGGGGTGGGGTACGGAGGGTATGGACGAAGCAATAGGACGAGAGCAAGAGAAAGAGCTTTACGCCTGAAGAACTTCCTGCCTCCTTGGAAATCTGAGTGCTGGGTAAAATGTCAGAGATCAGTTTTTCCCACCCACTCACCCGACAGCACTGGCTTCTGGGGAATGCCAGTCAGTGTGTCTCAGGGGTGTGAAAGTCATGGTGGGGTGGGCAGGTGTCCCCCTTTCGCTGAGAAGAAGCCTGAAGAGGTCTGCCCACTGGGCTGGGCTGTCTCAGGGGCCCAGGGCCAGTTCCAGCCTCGGTGACAAACTCAGCACTCTTGTCATCTGGGCTCACAGCCCTCCTGCGGTCCCTCGGCATAGGGGGAGGGATCCCACCCCCGAGATACCACACCGGTGGTGACCAGCGTCTGTCTGAGCATCCACTGCCCCCAGCGGGGGGGACTCCAGCCTCCCCGCTTCCTGGCGCACGCCCTGACACCTTGAGCTGTTCCAGGCCTTTCTTATTTGGAGATTAAATCGCCATCCCTGCTGCTGCCTTCCAGAGTCAGGAGGAAAAGACGTGCGCTGCATCCAGACCCTGAAGCAAGCCCTTCCCCCGCCCCCCCCCCCCCCCCCACCGCCGGGCCGCTGTGGCCTCCCGCCCTCTGGCCTGGTCGAGGCCCTGAAAGGCAGCTCTGCTAGCCCGGCCTCCCCGGCTGGCTGGGAGCCGACAGCCTCAGTGCCTGCGGGGACTTCTGCCCGGCAGCCCTTCTTCCTCATACCTGAGCCGGCCGCCGCCGCCCCACTCCCGGCCCGAGCACCCTATTTAAGGCCGGCCGGGCCGGCGGGCGCTGGCTGTAAGTCACGGCGCCGGGAGGGCGGCGGCAGCTCCGCGTCCCCCAGCACCCAACACGCCGCGGGAAGGGACCCTTCCCCTCGCCATGGCTTCCCTGGGCCAGATCATCTTCTGGAGGTAGTGTACTCTTCCCTAGCTTGGCCGGTGAAGGGAACAGGGGTGAGGGCTTTGGGGGGCGCCAAGTAGGGCGGCACGGAGCTGCGCGCTGGGAATGGAAGGCACCAGTGACTGATGATGAGTGGGATTGCAGGGGAGCCCCGCTATACGGTCCCCTGGGATGAAGCAGGTGAGCCCGCTCTGACCCTTCTCTAGGGGTGTGACTTCCCAGTACTGCTGCGGAACCCACACCAACACCCGCCCTCCACCCCCAGCTCCAGGAGGGGGTCCTTCGTTCTCCTGGGGGCTCCCTGGAGAGGAGACCCCTGCGGCTGCTGCCGAGAAAGCAGGGATTTGCTAAGCGCCCCCCGCCCCAGTCTGCTCACCCTGGGGGCTGGGGCGGAGCAGGGAAGGACACAGGAAGAAAGAGCTTGGGAGGCTCAAATGCAGAAGGCAAGTAGAGCTGACAGGACACAGGGCCCGGGGCTGAGAGGAGGGGCGCCCATACATGAAGAAAGAAGAAAGCCCAGCCCTTACATTTTGCTCCTCTCACTTAGCTGCCTCTAGTTAACCTCTTTTCCCCTCAGGACATCACTTCCCTTTCTGCAAAGAAAGAGATGGAAAGTGAAGGAAGGGTTTTCCCCGAGAGGGTTGGTGATTCGATGTCGGTCACAACTCATGATGGTGTTTAGGAAGACAGGAAGGCTGGTACCTGTCGGTTCTAGGGGTTGTTCGCGAGACCAATCCCCTTAATTTCTAGGTGTCATTTCCGCGGAGGGGAAAAGAAGGGCGAGAAGGAGGAAAAGAAAGCTCAGCTTAACAGTGAAGTTTGTCAAGAGGCTGAGGGAACGTTGCTTCCCAGGGGCAGCCTGGAAAATTCTCTCCCTTCAAACAAAATGACAGCTCCCTCCCTTGTGTCCATCTGGAATAACTAGTCCTGCAGCAGGGGTTAGGGGGGTGGGGGGGCCCCTGTGTGGCCAGTAAGGGTGTTGGGCAGCACTCCCCTTCCGACAAGGACACTGCTCCCAGGAGAAGCAGCAGGTAGAGGGGGGTATGCACGGGGGTTTCCTGCCCTGCAAGAACGCCCCAGGAAGCGCCAACGTCAGAGGAACTGGTGTTTTGCCAGCACCTTCTATCTCCATGCCCTGGGCTAGGTGCCATACAGAAGTCTCCTTTAATCCTCGCCAGAGCCTGTGAGAGTTCATTATCACCTCAGAGAAGTTAAGTCCTGCGCTCAAGGCCACACAGCGTGCAGGGGGCAGGGCAGCGTTTAAATCCACTCTACCTAACTCTGAAACCCAAGCTCTCTCCTCTGGGCCAGGCTTGCGCCCCCTCCACCCCCGTCCCTGACCTGCCTGTCCCAGCTCCCCCCGCCCCCCCATTCCTCCATTCTGGTTCCATAGATGTGGAACACTCATGCAACAGAAGTGATTCTGTTGTCCCAAAGATGGATGTGTGGGCTTTCTAATAATACATTACAACCAGCCCGACTGGTTTGGTGGGAGGATTAGCAGGAAGTGGGTGTTCAAAATGCATATTCCCCCACCCTTTAGAGACCAAATGGAATCCACAGAGGCTCCTCTCCTTGGCCCCAGCATGCTTCATTTGCTATTCATGCTCTGCAGTTGCAAAAGCAGTGACAAGGCACAGAACAGCAGAGCTTTTGTGACAAAGAGACCACCGGGAAGAGGGTCAATGGGAAGAGGGTCAATGGGCGGGCTGGGTGGGAAGCAGGGTCTGGAGAATCCATCCCAGGGAACCATGGGAGCCCACCTGGGGGAACCCTGTGTCCACTCTTGGCCCTAACAAACCTTCTTTCTTTGCCATAATTGTCTTAATTCATAATAATTCCTTTTATTGAGGCGATCATGACCGTTGGTGATGTGGGAGAGCTTATGAGAGGGCCTGCCCATCCTCCGCAGGTCTGGTTGGTGGTGGATTACTTTTTAAAATAATTACCAGAGAGCTTAATACCTTCGAATCTCATGCTCAAAGATGCATGCCACTCAGGGATGGAATACCGATGTGCGGTTTCTACTGTGTCTGACCTCCTTGGGATATTTAAGTACTGTGTGATCCGGATTTTCCTCCCCTCCTCCCATTATAGCTGTCAACAGGAGCAGCATTTGCCCATGGAACATTTGTTGAGTACCTGCTAGGAGTCCAAGGGCAGAAAAGTCATGACCCCTGCTCAACGAGGTTACGTTCTGGTCAACAACATTAACTGAGTACCTATTACATGCTGGGCATTGGACTAGGCACTGGGGCAAAAGCAACTAAGACACTGATGAGATTATAGCCTAATGAGGGAGAAGGACTCCCAAACAGATCATTCCAACCTGCTCTTCATAGGTCAAGAGATAATAAGAGCAGGAGGCAACAACAACACTTCCCTAACCTAAGGCTTTGGGGAAGGTTTCCTGAGCCAGGCGATGGCTGGATGGCTGGGTTAGGTCTTGAAGGATGAGTTAGTGTGATCCAGGTGAAGAGGGGTGGGAAGGACAGCCTATGCAGAAGAAAGAATAGAAGAGAACTCATAAACCAGCATGGGGTGTTGGAAAGCTACACGCTACTCTCCTATCATCATCGGAGTATGAGGCATGAGGGAGGGAGCGGGATGGGGCAGGAGAAGCAGAGCCAGGTCCTGCTAGGACTTACCTACCAGGCTCTAAGTTAGGAATTTGTTGTTGTGACGAGGAGCCAATGAAGGCTCTCAAGCAGGGGAAGCTTGGTGGTTTCCATCTTAGGTGGGTTACTCCTGAGGTAGCATGGAGGTTGGATATGAGGGCATTGAGCCTGGAGGCCAGGAGAAACAGTAGGGTAACAGTTGCGCTCAGACGTATAAGGAATAACGAGGACCTGAAGTAGAGAATGATGGCGGGGATCTAGAGGGGAAAATCAATTCCAGAGACGTTTAGAACTGAAAATCAGTAATATATGATAAATCAATAGAAGGGGAGGGAGGGTGGTGCAGAGTAGATGAGGCAAAGGAAGGAGCCTAGAATGCCCCATGTTTCTGCATTGGACAGAGTGAATAGGGAAGAGTGAGGAGAGATGGGAGTTAGTTAACTCTGGTACATGATGCATTTGAGGTTCCCCTGGGACTTCCAGTCGGAGATGCTCAACAGGCAGTGGAAGGCATGAGGCTGAAACCGGGAGAAGTCAGGCCTGGAGACAGCAATTGAGAGTCATTGACTCATAGGCAGGGAATGATCACTTGGGATGTCTTCGAAGGAAAGCACATAGGGCGCCTGGGTGGCTCAGTTGGTTAAGCGACTGCCTTCGGCTCAGGTCATGATCCTGGAGTCCCGGGATCGAGTCCCACATCAGGCTCCCTGCTCGGCGGGGAGTCTGCTTCTCCCTCTGACCCTCTTCCCTCTTGTGCTCTCTATCTCTCATTCTCTCTCTCTAATAAATAAATAAAATCTTTAAAAAAAAAAAAGGAAAGCACATAGAGAAGGGCAAGGAGGCAGGGATGGGAAGCCAAAGAAAACCACCTTTCAAGGGTGGGCAGAGGAAGATGAGTCAAAGAAAGATCTGGGAGTACATGGTGGAAGAGGTAGGAAGAGAGCAGGATAGACAAGTCTCAGGGATGTCAACAGAGCAAAGTTTCAGAGAGGTCCCCGGGCTGGAAGGGGTGTCATTCAGAGGCTCAGTAAGGTCTGGTGCTGATAGAGAGATCCACTCCAGATAAAAATATGGCCTATGCAGCGTTTCAGCTGGCATTGTCCAGAAAATGAAGAGAACATACTGCCAAGGAGACCCTGCACCCAAATGAGGCCAAGAAGGGACAGGGATGGCTCTGAGTCCAGCCTGAAGAAAGGCTCATGGGTGCACAGTCAGCAGAGAACACCAGACAGCTATAACATCTGGTAGCTCTCCTTCCTGGAAACAGAGACACAACCATAGCAGAAATGAGGCCCAGCTCACACAGATTTCACATTTTTATTCTGCTTTCCCTCCCTTCATCCCCGTCTCCCCCGCTTCCTTCTTTCCTTCCTTCCTTTTCTCTGGATCCTTCATCTATTCTTATTCTGACTCTTCTATCTGAAGTGAGTTCTTTGGAGCATTTGAGACTGGGGGAAATCACCAGCTACAGTGGGATTAATGAAGATATGTCAAAGGAAGGAAATTACTGGGTGGAGAAAGAACAGGCATCTTTTTACCAGAAGAAGGTACATGACACACAAAATGAGGGAGGCTAGAACAAGAGCAGCTCAAGGAGCTTTGCTCTGCAGTCTTGGCTTCCCATTGTCGCATGTTTTCAAGCTGGTGGCTGGCTCAAACATACCGGACATTAATGGCCAGAGAAGACAGTGCTTGGCAACACAATGCAAGTTTGCCTGATGAGAAAAATCACGAAAGGGCTGGCGTGGAGAGGATCTCAGCACAGGTCATGATGATACTTGAAACCCCACTGAGGTATGAGATGGGCCCAACTTTCAGACTCTCTGAGCCTACAAAATCTAAGGCTTCAGGGCCCATCCCCCATGAACAGGACAGGAAGTTAGAAAATGAGATAAAACTGCACATTAGAAGAAAGACTTAAACAGGTGGCACCTGTGTTCCTGCCCCTATCAGAAGTACATCATCTTCTGAGCCTGGCACTTTTTCCCCATTTCCACCTCTTACAATGCCACTCCTCTCTTTGAACATTCAGCTCAAATGGTGTTTCCGCTTTGAAGTCTTCCTGGATCTTTCTGGTTGCAATCAATTGCTCCTTTTATGTTCGTGGTTGGCCATGTTGATGGATTTCTGTTCCTGGTGTCCATCTGTTTCCCTCTGTAGAGTTAGCCCCCTGAGGGTCTGGCCTTTGTCTTGTTCACTGTTGTATGAAGGCCGTGTGGCACCGTGTCTACATATCTGGGCTCTCGGATCAGACTGTCTGGATTCAAATCCTCCTGCCACCTTGAACACGTATCCCACTGGAATTAGTCTAATTAGCCTCTGTGAGCCTCAATTTCCCTATCTGTAAGATGGGGTGACAGTAGTACCCAACTCCTAGGGTTATGTGAATGACATGTGATGATTGAATGTCTGGCATACCCTGAGAACTCTATAAATGTTAGCTATTGCTAGAGTCATTACTTGCAATTCTACAATGCCCAGTACATGACTAGTTCTCTGTAAGAACTTATTAACCTCAACTCCATGACCCCACTGACCCTCCTGTCCCTTGAATAGATGTTCTCGTGAGACTATACTTTGGACAAATTGCCAGTGGGGTCTCCTAAAGACCGTTAACTCTAACAACACTCTGGAGAATAGTCAGAGTTTTCTAGATTCTTGTTTTAAAAAAAAAAAAATCAAGTCCACCTCACCTTCTATTGTTTATGTGTCCGACACATAATTGGTCTCTCAACCAGAGAATGACTATGGTTTAGAATAAATGTCTGGCTCTGCCAGTATCAAGCATGAAAACAAATGAGGTGAGCTGGGGAGATCCTTGTGTATACAAGCTCAGCACGTAGATCTTACTGATGAAGCACTTTTGACATCAAGAGCCACAACCTCCAGGGGGCAGCTGGAGCTATGGAGACCTGACCAAGCCCTAAGGTAATGGTTAACTAGCTAAACCACCCCACACTCCTAATTATCTCCATTTCACAGATGCAAATGTTGAGGCAAGATGACTTGCTCAGTGTCTCCTAGCCAGCCAGTGGCCGGAACGAACTAGTTCCCACCTAGACCGCCATATTGATTGTTACTGGAAAAGTATCTTTCTAATCAGCTCTGCCTCATCTCCTGCCACTTGAAGAAAAAAACCCATCTCATCTCTGGCAAAACTCACTTCCTCTGGGACAAGTGACTGCCAGGGTTCTTAACCATGGAGGAGGGAGCTGTCCCCAGAACAGGCTGGAGCCTGTGGATTATCCACTCCCGGTTCGTGTTATTTCAAGTAGCACACAGCTACCTGAGCTCTAGATGAGTGAGCTGAGGAAGAAAAAGTGATTAAATTTCATTGAGAATTACATAGTTTCAGAACTTGAAAATTCAGACATTCATTGCTGAGAATGAAAATAAATAGTGTGACTTGCCCAAGGGTTATGCAGTTTTAAAAAGTGGGTACAACCGAGGTCTGTCAATAATCCTATATTGTTCAGTGTCCCTAGTGTTGGATGGCAGTCAACCATGATTTACCCAAACAACAAGGCTCCCTCAATTGGAGAGACCAAAGCTTCCTCCACATTTACCTTTGACATATAAAGAGGTGGAAATGATGTTGGTACTAGAATTAAGCTGACGTGTGTTCATATTCCAGCTCTCCATATTCCTAGCTGGGTGACCTCAAGTACGTTACTTAACCCCTCTGTGTCTTCATTTCCTCCCCAGTCAATTGGGGTTAATAACACTACCTACCTCATAGAGTTGTTGTCGAGACTAAATGAGATAACACACAAGAGAGGTTGAGAGCGGCACCTGGCAGGGTTAGCGCTTTATGTAGGAGTTACTCTTATTCAGTTATTGCCTCCCACTGTTTTTACAGAATAACAAAGTGATTTGGAGGGAGGGAGAGGAAGGACAAGTCCAACAGTGGCAGCTGGGGTTAAGAGACCTCAGCGCCTGAAGTCTGAATTGTTCTGGGGTTTCAGTCAACTGGAGATAGCTTCTTTTCTAGTCCCTGTTTGGTGAGATATGGGAACAATCTTGGCCACTGGAGGGGCAACACACCCTACAACACTCCAAGCCAGTCTCCTGAGGGCAGCGACAATAGCCCCACCTGGGCCTGTTAGAAATGCAAATTATTTCTGGTACCGCCCCCCACCAAGACCCACTGAATCACAGCCTGGGGGTGGGGCCCGGCAATGTGTATTAACAAGCCATCCAGGAGATGCTGATGTGCTCTCAAGTTCCAGAAGCTCTGTAATAGCGTTCTCTCTGCGCTCTTGATTCCTCGGGGAAAGCACGAGGATTTAATCCAGACAGAGATAAATTTCACCCGGGATCATTTATCATCCCACAGTTCTCCTTAAGAAATGTTCTATAGAGGGACAGATGGGCCTTGATGAAAACAAAGGGAAAACATGAAGTTTCTGCAGGTAAGAAACCCAGGTCATATTTCTCTTTATATTAGCTTCCCGCAATCCCAAACCATCTGCCTGGAATGTTTCAGATTTACTAGCCCATCACTTCCAAATGTATTCCTACTACTCCCAGCACAGCAGTAATGGGAGGAAGGGCAGACAGTTTCCCCTCTTTCTTTTTCCGCGATTTAGAATGAAAAATTTCGTAGAATAAAAACCATGAAAGATTTGAGAAAGGGAGAGAACATCCGTACAATTTAGGGGTATTGAATTGTCTCTTTTAGCTCCCTAAGGGCTCCTCATTGTGCTCCCTCCCACCCCCCCCACCCAAAATGGCCATTTCATACCTCTCTTCTCTTCAGTCCCCCCCACCCCCCTCCCACACACACCTCCCGCCCCAGTCTCAGATGATTATCCTGCTATATCCTTCGCTGAGAAAATAGGAGTCAGCAGACAAGTACTCCTTCATCTTTCCGCTTCCAAAACTACCTGCTATACTCACCTGTACCCTTTTTCTCTGCCTCCCTTCCTGGTACGGAGGATGAGTCCAGCTCCTATCAAAGAGCAACCCCTCTGTGCCCTGGATCCATGGGATCCATCCGATCTCGCCTGCTCCTCGAAAATGCTTCTACCAGCCAGCATCCGCCGTCCTCCCTCCGCTCATCTTGTATCCCCGTCACGTGCAGCCCACAGTCAGTGTTTGCTATCTTCAAGGGGAAAACCTCTCGAAGCTTTATAGCCTCTCCAGCAGCACCACCCCCACCCCTCGGCCCCCGTGCCCCCATGTCTCTTTTCCCTTCTCAGCAAACTTGCCGAGAGAGAGCTGTCTGGAGTTACTGATCTGAGATTTGCGGCATCGTGGAGGGAGTGCAATGTGGTTCCTAGCACAGACTGGAGCCAGGCTGCCACTTTCTAGCCATGTGGCCTTGGGCAGGTTATTTATTCTCTCTGTGCCTGGGTTCCTCCGTAAAATGAGGATGATGTGAGAATCTGCATAATAAGACTGTGAGAATTGTGTGAATTAATACATATAAAGCACTTAGCAGACCCTTACTGTAAACCATGATTTTGTCCCCACTCTACCAAGATATTGCTCCTGTCAGTGCCAAACCTAATGTTGACTTCTGTGTTCCTATTTTCACAACAGCGTTCAACGCATATGTCCCACTACCTACTTCTTGATCTCTTTCCTTGGTTTCCATGATACACTCTCCCGATTCCACCCCCCTTCCCCTGTGATACTGGTATGATCTCTTGGGGTTCACCTCTGCTTCTCTATGCCTGGCCCCTCCTCTGCTGCCCCCATACAACTGGAAACCAACCAGGTCTTCCTCTGGGGGACCTGCTCTGGTATGAGGCCCTTCATTCATTTCCTATATTTGATGATTGGTTCCACTCTGCTAAAAAGCTTCAAGGTCCAGGAACAAAATATAACAGTATAGGGACAATTATCCTTTAAAGGGGCTGGCATAAGCTTCAGGGCTGGGACGGAGTCCCATAAGGATGCCAGGGTAAGTTGTGTACTAGCAGGTGCGGTGTGGGAGGGTGGCCATATTGGGCCACGCTTCTTGGAAACAGCCTCGGGGCCTAGCAGGATTCCCCCATCTGCCTGCTTCTCATTCTGCTCAACCCATTATCCTGTCGCATCAGAGCACCATGGAGTCCAAGCAGCATGCACGATTCAAATACCTAATAATCTCTGTGTTTAAGTGCCTGAGACAGTGGTTCCCAAAATGAGACCAACGGACACTGATACTGCAACAAAATTTTCCCCAGAAGAGTTCGGTAGTCAAGCAAATTTGGAAGTGTTGAATATTCTTAGGTTGTACCGTATGAAATTGTCAATGTTCAATTGTTTTCGACCTACAGAAATGGTAATTTCAAAAGGTTCAACCTAAAATGTACTCTTCTGGGACATTCACTTAGGCACGTTAGCATATTAAAGTCCTAAAGGTAAAGAAATTTGTTTGATTGTGATTGACGCAATGTTAGGAAAATGTAATCCTTTTTACAGTAGTACTTATTAATAAACATCAGGACACACTTCAGGAATCTAGGGGCCCGAGTAATTAGGAAAGAACAGAAGTCATGAATAGAAAAAAGCACATTACCGTGGGAGCCGGGGAGCAGCATCGGGGACTGAGCAAATGCACGGGAGGAAAAGAGCAGGCTGGTATTTTCCGTCCTGGGAATGCCCGCCCATCTTTGATAGCCAGAGTCATATTTTCCAGACCTTCCCCTTATACAGTAATTCTTCCCTGATTAACCTTCTTCCAAATAGACTTTTTTGTAACTGACTTCTGCCCTTTTCTCCCACATAAAGTATAGGGAGGATTCATGGGGGACATCAACAGCTCGCCCCATGTTCCTCAAATGAGAGATACTAAATAAGCATGGGTATTATGTTGACTGCCCTCTCATTATTATAATTATTAATTAGGTTATCTTTTCCGGGTATTAGCATCATCCCAGTTCATAGGTGCTCATCTAATATGCTTACAGCTGTGAGGTGAGCTCAGCTCATCTGGATGCAGGGAGGAGTCTCAGCCCTGATGTCCTCAGGGACCATCTCACATGTGCTCTATGAAGAACGTGGGCACGTGGCCAGGTCTGCATTTGTTGCTCTCCAGGCACCGGAGGCGAATGTCCATGACAGAGAATGAAATTGTTGGACAGGGTCGATTCAGGTAGAAGAGAGTGAGACACGGGGCTCGGCCAGGACTAAATCCTCAGTGCTTTCACCCTTCCCACCCCCCATCCCACGGTCTGGAATTCTTCCCCTGAGAGAGCCTTTAACAGGCTTCTCCGTCATTCATATGCAACCTAATGGCCATCACTGTGACAGACCCTCTGTGCACCCACTAGGCATTTTGACAATTTCTGTCAGCCTCTGTAGTCATCTAGCAGGTGTGAGGTGCAGAGAGGTATTATCTAATACTCTGGGGAAGTGCGGGGTGAGAGTTGATAGGTATGGTGTCGCTTCCCTATGAGAGCAGAGAGTTCATTAAAGTTGTTAATTGTAGCCTGGCGGGACTTAAGTGACATCAAATGGGGCCCTGGCAGTTTTGTGTCCTGCGATGGAAGACACTGCCCAGAGTGGGCATGCTTACAAAAGAAATGCTTCGCCTGCCAGGGGCATTGCTACAAACACACTCAATTGCCAGGAAGGGTAAAAACAAGCCTTTTTGATTTCTCAGGATGTAAGTGAAAACAAAGCCTTTGACTTAGGGATGCTGAAAGCGTGAACACGGATAAGCCTTGAGCAGGCCACATCATCTTTCAGATCCTCACATCTCATGTGTCTTCTACCCGTAAAAGTCAAATGATCTTCATGATATTTGGAGAGCTCTGAGAGCCGCGGGAAGGGAAGGGGCGTGGACATTGCTACTTCTCTTCAGCTGCATGCTAGATGGGAAGAGGGTAGAACTTGGAACCACAGGGGTCTGACTCGACTTCCCTTTCCAAATCTATATTGTGTAATAGGCCAGTCACTTAATTTCTCCTGTTAAGCAAGGACAACAAATGGACCTCCCAAAACCGCCCTGAGGATCAAAGGTGATTAGGCACAGTAGATGATCATGGCAGTGACATTGACAGCAACACAAAGCTCTCTTGCGTTACTTGACATGTCTACATCTTTAATTAGAAGCGGTCTCACCCATTTGAAGAAGATAACTTTTAAAAAGCACCAAGACCCATACACTGTGGACTTTAAAATAGGCAGAAGTATCAAAAGCAATGGTCATACATGTCCTATCATCTATTTCCCTTTGGGTCCAGCTTTCAAAGAGTCTGTCCGTGTTAGGGATGTAGCCCCACATTTTGGATCTCTCAGACAACAACTTTTATCAATTCTGGTGTTGGCCTTCTTGTAGGATTACCTTACAGTCCCGCAACCTTATAATCAAGGCCTCCAGTATTGGGTTCTTCCTGTGTCAAGACGGTTCTACAAGTTCTGCATACATTACTGATTAATTTAACAAATATTTATTGATCATCTCTTTTGTACCTGGCACCAGAGATCCTAGGGTTTCAGTCACATACCAGGTGTAGGGCCTAACATCATTCAGAGTACAGATGAGAAGAGGCAGATAAATAAGCACATAATTATAATACAGTATGCTATATGCCACTGCAGGCCAGTTTCCGAATGCTTTGAAATCAACTTCTAATCCAGCATTGGTGATTAGAGAGACCTTTTGAAGGAGGTGGCTTCTGAGTGGGAATTAGTGAGGCAAGGAGAAGTGGGAAGAACATCCAGGCAAAGGGCAAGACCTATGAGGTGGGCCAGGATGTGAAGATGAGTGGGAAGGCAGAGCAGGGACCAGAGTGGCATCAGGAGAGACCAGCATGGACTAGATTTAACCTTCTCAACAACCGAAGGGGCGCCTGGGTGGCTCAGTCAGTTAAGCATCTGCCTTTGGCTCGGGTCACGATTCCAGGGTCCTGGAATCGAGTCCCACATTGGCCTTGCTTGGTGGGAGTGTGCTTCTCCCTCTGCCTGCTGCCCCCCCCCGCTCGTCTTCTCTCTCTCTCTCTCTAATAAATATGTAAAATTAAAAAAAAAATTGAAAAAGTTGGCTTTCATCCCCCGGTTTTGCAGCTGAGTAAATTAAGGCTTAGGGTGCTGTGAGAAAGTGAAGGGAGATGTCCGGGGGAAAGACTAGAAGATGTGCAAAACCAGCAGAGGAGATCAAATCACTTTTGAGAACGATTTTCAAATGAGTGAGGAGAGATGATGAGGTCAGGAAGCCTTTGGTTAAAGGCAGGACTCTGTGAGGCCCGTTGCTTATACTTTCTGCAAGGGATCATAAATTTCACTACTTCACCATGATCACAACTGTTGAATATAATACATGCAAAGGGAATCGAAAATAGAGTCTAGATCTATCTGCCTCCAAAGTCTATACCCTTTCCTAGTTTAGAAAGAAATTTATTGTATTTTATTTTTAAGGCTAAGAATAAGTGGTTGCAGCAGCTGGGGAAGTCGGGGTGCCCGGACTGGTGGCAAGGTGACTCTTACGAGGTCAGTCTCTTTAGGTCCAAAGGCTTGATGACTATACTATGTCAAGAGCCCAGCTCCCCAGGAGCCTCAGTGCCAAGACCCCAAATGCCATGTTCCACTGCCTTTCTTTAAAAGCCCTTCGAAGTAAAACTGTAAGTGTCAGCAAAGGGGGATATTGGTACGAGAAGGAGGTGTTTTGATACTGCAAAGCTATCAGGTCCTTGGCCCTTTTGAGGCACCAGAAGGACTTTTTTCCTTAAAGAGGTCCCCCAAAACCTCTGTGCTTAAACTGTATGAGAAGACTAAAATTTTGAAAGCTTTTGCGGCACCTGGCTGGCTCTGTGAGAGGAGCATGTGACTCTTGATCTTGGGGTTGTGGGTTCAAGTCCCACACTGGGTGTAGAGATTACTTAAAAATAAAATCTTGAAAGCAAACAAACTTTGAAAGCTTTTGACCATGACCAAAGCTGGAAGAGAGAAAAAGATAAATCTGGCTGTTTTCTCATATTTCCAGGTTGATATTTTCTCATAGCCAAATTCCTAGATCAACAAAATGCTCAACTTCCATAGATTTAGCAAATAGGTAATTATAGTTGCCCTAATACCGACCCCAATATATTCCATTTCTTCTAATAAAGGTATTATCTGAATGTAAATGCTAATTTTCCGAGGCAGAAAATATGGGGCTTACAAGAGAATCTGTTTAATATGTGTATAGAGGATCCTGCTAGCTTCCCCGTTTCCTACCCTTAAGGCAAGTACAGTTGTAAAGAGGTGAGTTGCAAGATGGTGGGCTTTCACTGGCATTCCCCAAAGGTGCCAAACTGTGAAGGAAGTGTTTTTCATTTATCCGAAAATTCTGGGGGCTCCTGGTGCTGCCCACCTGGGCCTCCTGGAACTGAGGTTGTTCTCGAACCATCATGTTGGGCAGGTGTGAACAGTCTATCACGTTATGAACACTTCTGCTTACTTAAGACGAAGACAAACCAGTTCTGTATGACTTCTAGTCCGTATGCACTGGGTCCTGGCTCTGGCTCTGACTCTGACAGTGTAAACCACTGACCCCCTGTTTTAACTGTTTCTGTTTTAACGGCATCACGTTGAAAGAAGCCTGTTCACCCGCCATCTAAAAGACAGGTCAAACCTAAAGAAAATAGTGTTTTCTTTGCAAAATGTGTTTTCCTTATTTGTTTACATATGCAAAGTGGGATTAGTGTGGAAACTTTGGGAAATACAGGAGAGCACAAAAGAAAAAAATATCAAAATCTTTATCATCCTTAGCTGAGGGATAATCACCATCACTATGTCCTTCCAGTTTTTCCCTCGGTATTCATATTTAATAAATGATATCATACAGTGTACATTATCTTAGATACTTTCAGGACGCCTAGCTGGCTCAGTGGGTGGAGTGTCTGGCTCTTGATCTCGGGGTTGTGAGTTCGAGCCCCATGTTGGGTGTGGAGATTATGTAAAGAAAATAAAATCTTAAAAAAGAAACTACTTTCTATTCGCTGGCTTTGGGAACATGTTTCATATAAATAAATATTCTTGGGTGATGTGATTCTTTATGACTACGTAATACTGCCTCTAAAATGAACCTTAATTCACTCACTCAGTTCTCTGTTCTTGGACATGTAGGCTGCTTTCAGTGAGTTGCCCACAATTACTATGTTAATTTTAACTAACCCTGTAGTTGCCATCCTTGGGAGTGCATCCCTTTGGTTCTTTAGAATGAGTTCTTGGAAGTAGAATTACTGGATGGAAGCTTACTAGGTACATTGTAAGCCTTCTGATGTGCGTGGACAAATTGTCCCCCTCTCCTCACCCTATAGTTTGCACCCACTCACACCCCTACCAGCCATCTAGACTTCTGAAAATAATAGTGTCTGCCTAGGCCTTTTCCAGGACTAGCACTAACCCCTTGCCAAAGTTTCGATAAAGAAAATGGCAAATTTTGTATCTAACGTTCCCACTTTTTCCCATTTCCAAGGCTTTCTTTTTCATGCCTTAGCCTCCTTAATTTACCCACCATCCCTACTCTCAGTAAAGTAACTAATACACTCATTTACACCCAGGTCTCAGGGACTAACGAGATAAAATATTATACTACACATTTTAATCAGTAACAAAACCAAAGGGCTAAATTTCTTATAGGATTTCACTTGATTATCAAGCTACTGATGGGAGAGATTGTGGCGTAGAGAAAGTCCCAGAGGTAGTAAAACAGAGGGTCAGCTCTTCCCCTTACTCCCAGGGCTGCCCTTTGCCGAGTCTCTTATATGGAGTGACAGAGGAAACAATGAAATATTCACAGCCCCTTCCTTCTCTACCCAACCCCTCAGGAAAATCTTGGGTGTTTTCTGCTAAATCTCCCCACCCTCCTGCTCATAATGATGAATTCAATGGAATAAACCAAGCAGAGAACACTGCGAAAGGTCTAAGAGGAGAGAGGATTTGCTGGTGAGAATGGACTTAAAGTTATGGGGAGAAGAAACCAGGGAGTGGACTTCAGAGAGAGTTTTGGGGAAATTTCAAGAAGGAAAAGCTTGGGTAAGCTCATAAGAAGGATAGAAGTTGCAAAGGAGGATTTTTGGGGTTGGTATTTCTTTGATAGTGGCACTGTCAAAAACTAGACCACAGGATATTTGGGCTTTCCATAGGTTATAATGAGATCATGTCTTTAGATCCACCTGGGTGGCTCAGTCAGTTAAGTGTCCGACTCTTGATCTCAACTCAGGTCTTGATCTCAGGGTCATGAGATCGAGCCCTCTGTGTGGCTCCATGGGGAGCCTACTTAAAAAAAAAAAAAATCACGTCTCTGGAGCTAGACAATACTTATGCATAACAATGAGGAGCTGATTTCTAAATGTGTATTTATATTTAGCTACTCATTTTAATTATTCATATAAAATCTTTCCAAAAAGGTTATTTGAGGAGAGATAACCCTGAAATAAAATATGGACTGCCATTCAGTTGGGCTGCCTCGTGGACATATTTTGGCTCAGTAGAAGAAGAATACGTTCCAAAATCAGATCAGCTCAGTTTGGTATTTATCAAATGCCTAGGATGAGTCAGGCACTATGTCTGACAGGGGAATAAATGTGACTGATAGATTGATTCAGCATGACCAGTAGGTTCTAATCAAAGCAAAATTTTATTTTTCTCTCTCTCTCTGACCTTTTAAAGTGCATTCAGTAGGGAAATACATGACAAAACTTCCGAAGGCTCCGATGAAAACTTGGCCTCTCCTCAGCTCCGGTCCCGGGAAGGTGCACTTCTCACATGACTCAACGCTCAGGTCCCCTCCCCCTGGTGGACTCGCCATGACTTGAGGATATCTGGCCTGTTGGACAAACTCATGTATTCCTTGCCTCATACAAGGGCAAATGACCTCCAAATGCAGCCCTGTGTTCCTTCTGCCCCCCATCCCCCCCACCTGAACCCCGGTCTCCGTCTCTTTCTCTCTCACTGACCTGTTCTAGACCATATTAAATGTCTCCAGTATGATTTAGGGTCTAGCACATGGTGTCACAACACACGCCAACTTTGTGCTTTGTGCATCAGTGACGGGGAGGAGTTATATTCTCAGAAACAACCTCACAAATCTTCTCTCCCTACTCTGAGCCCCTGTTGTAACCTTCATCTGATTGAGGTGTCTCGAAATCATGGGCCTGGCTGTCAAAGATCCCCTTTTAAAAATCTGCACAGTGGCGTGGGATCTTGCTTTGGTATGCAGCATCTATTGTATCTTGGAACCCCAGCTGAAATTTTAAAGTTAAGAACCTATTACGCAAAAAGGAAAAGGGACAGTGCCTGTTATTGAGAAGTTTGGAGGAGACCAGGGGAGACACAAATGTGTAAACAGATCATTTCAATTTGATGTGACAAGCATCGGGATAGAAACATATACCGGGGACAGCGAGGACCCGGAGACAGCTTCTGATACATATTGTCGCCGCTTTCCCTCAAACATTATCCGGAGGAAGGCCATACGCAGAAGAATGAGGAGTCCATGTGGTTTACAAAGGAGCTCAAAGAATATGGTGTCTTCCTGGGAACTTCATGCTTCAGAACAAAAGCTACTGAGGTGCCCCCTCGTTGCCCAAGTGCCTGGGGAAATGGAGAGATTACAGGTGTGGGGAATAGTGTATAATTGGTTAACATGGCTAGGAAAAGGGTCTTTTTCTAAATATTTGAAAGGAGGCCCGGAAATCTTAGCAGCCAAATAGTAATCCTCTCTGAATCTGCCTCGAGAATGTACAGACACAGGGCAGGTTCTGGGGCCAGGGCGACTCCGAAGCATGTCACTGTGTGTCCCCGGCTCCGTGGCATCCGTGAACTCGGAGGACACATCTGCCCAAACACAGCCCCGGCTATTAGGAGTGGAAAGGGAAAGTAAGGGGCCCTGTCCACTAGAGCTGCCTTCTCATTCTCTGCATGTTACCTCCCCTCCAATTTCCTTCTTTTCCTTTGCAATAAATAGCTCATTGCACTTTCTCAGCCCGCATCCCCAACCCAAAACCTGGCCTTATGCAACTGTCAGGAAAATACTGAACGGCTAAGAATGAGCTTGCTCCTCTAAGACTGCTGAGGCAGGGGACAAGCGTGCTGTGACCAGTTAGGGCCTCAGCTGAACTTTATGTTGCCGAGCCCAGAACCCTAGAGATGTCCCACCCAGCTGTCCAAACAGGTCCAATCCTCTTCCCACACGGAGAGGAACCTACCATGGCCACACGTCCAACAGGCCTGTTATACTTTTAGTTATGTTACCTATTGTCCCTCCGAGCCATTGACAGAGCCCAGAAAGTCAAGTAGTTATGCATCGAAACTACCCCTTTCAGACCCCTCACACATGTCAAACCACTGTTCCCATTTTTGGAAGGATCACTCCCCCCAACCAGAGACCATTTTGGAGTAGTGAAGCAGCATTTCATGCCCAGGGGATCCCCCACCCTGTTAGAGTCTGACTCCTCTGGCAGGCCCTGGAAACCTCCTTTGGGAGAATGGGGCTGGCTTTCACTGGGTAGTAGGAAACCTGGCCGGATGGAGAGGTTCCAACATCCCCAACAGTCATCCCTGCCTCTTGTCTTCTGGGCCCCCAGTCTGTGTTGCCCCATCCCCATGGCCATCCTGGGTTTCTCAGCTCTGGTGGCCACCAGAACTTGACTGAAATATGATAGATCATTTCTGTCCTTGGTTTGGGTAAGATATGCCTAGAAAAGGGGGAAAAAACTAAGAGGCCACTGTAAATATGAAACTAACAAGGCTAGTTTCTTATCCTGACTTCTGAAATCTAAGTCAAGATAGATGTGGCTGGGGCAGCTTTAAGAACTTTGGCATTACTTCCTTTTCTCATCTCCATCCAGCCTAGCGAGAAACAAAGCTAATCAGTTTCTAGACCAAGGGAAAATCGGAGAGGCATTTCCCCCAGGCCTGGTAGGATTCTTGGTCCTCGACAGAATCTGCTTCTAACTGTCTCTGCAGGAGACCTTCCTCTCCTGATTCCACCCTCCACCTCTTTGGCCTGGAGAACAACACAGTTTGTATCCACCATCACCCTGCTTCTTCGCACTGGAGAACAACACAGTTTGTGACCACCATCACCCTGCTTCTTCGCATGGACCTTGGCCTCTTGGGAGAGGAAAGGAATATAATATTTTTAGAGCCTTTGCTACATACCAGGCATTATCCTACAGGTGTTATATACACAATGAAGAAAGGCACCAAGTAAAGAAGGTAGTTCCCTCCCTGGCCTTCAACTATTTCTCCCTCGAGTTCAGAGCATTAGAAAGATGAGAGTGGTACCCACTAATGCCCCACCAACCCGCAGGTAATCCAAAGTACAAAAAAATACGAAACCTTAACACTCACATACAAAAAACGTATACACGAGTTAAAATTAAAACCACTTGCCTCCAGTTTCCCTGATTGGAGGACAAACTGAAACTTAACTTCGATCTCTGGTCCCATTGTGAGTGTTGGTCAGGGGTGGGAGGGACAGGTTGCCATTTCAGCTGTGCTAATGCCACAAGGTCATGCTCATGAAGAGCCCAGGGCTGCCTGGGCTTTAGGTGCTGCCCAATAAAGTTTGCTTTCGCCCATCTCTTGAAGTTCTGATAGCTTGGACCCCTGGACAGCAAAGCTCTGTCTGTCACTTGTTTCTTTAACTTGTTCAATATTGCCTGAAACAAATTTTCTGGATGACCATTAAGACTGAGTCTTCCCCGTAGCGGAGGTATAAATCTTACTTTTCAGTTCTTGTAGCATCATCTAGTAGTCTGTCAATTGGGCATGAAGCCTTCATGTTGGGTGTCGTATTCCCTCTGTATCATATCTTGTGTAACACCTGCTGGGCACTAGAACTATACTTCATATCTTGCATTTCCTGTTCTCTTAGCACTCTGAAGATACCATTCCATCATTTTTTTCTGACATCCCTTGTGACTTTAGAAAGCAAGCTATTAGTTTGTGATTCCTTTCTGGGTAATTTGTCTTTTCTCTCTGACCGTTTTTAAGATCGTTTTGGTCTTTGCTCATCAGCTGCGTTATGGAATGTCTTGTAGCTTTCATTTACCCTGCTTGAGATTCACTGAGCTTCCTGAATCTGAAAATTGGGATCTTTCATAAATACTAAAAAATACTCGGTCTTTTTCTCTTCGGCTATTGCCTCTCTCTCTCTCTCTCTCTCTCTCTCATTCTTTACCTCTGATATATATTAAAATTTCTCATTTTGGCCTTGGTGTGTCATACCCTCTTTTTCATATTTTTCATCTCTTTGTTTCTCTATACCGCATCATGTGTAATTCTTCAGCTCTTACTTCTGCTTAACCGAGTCTTCCTTCCAGTTGTATACAGTTGTAACTGAACTTGTCCCAGAACTTTAAGTTTCGATGATTTATTTTCCATTTCTAGACGTTCTGTTTGGTTGTCTTTCAAACCTTTATCTGGTCAGATTGAGTCTTTTGCTCCTTCCTCAAGCTTTCCATTCTCTCCTTCCTTCATTTGAACACATTGAAAAGTCTTATTTTATATTCTGTACTCCATGGTTTCAGTATCTGAAGTCTTTTTGTTCCAGATCTGCTGCTTGCTTCTACCAATTCTTGTTCACGGTACCTTTTTCCTTGTGATTTTTTATTATGAGCTTATATAGTCCGGGAAATTTGACCTGCTGAAATCCGTTGAGGCTTGGATTGAGAGTGTATGTCTTCAGAGAAGGTTTGCTTTTGCTTCTATGAGGCATTGGCCCATTAGCAATGAGGAACCCTTTCCACTTGATTCTTAGTTTAGGTTCCTTTGGAGCCAGAGGCCTTGTGAAATCAGGCCTCAGACCTGTGTGACAACTGGCTGGTATACACACCATCTCAGGATAGTGCTGCCTTCTCTTCCCCTGAAACCAAGACCAAATGAGGTGGTCGCCCTTTGGAGGAGTGGGGGGTCCTGGATTATGTGAGTCTCTAATTCAGAGTCCGCAGCTTGTGTGGTCCCTTAGCTTTGCCTCCGTCTTCAGCACAGCTCTTAAGATGGAAGCTTTTGGCCACGAGACGACATAGAAACCACTACGTGCTGCTCCTACCTGTCTGGATTCATGAGTCTCTTTCATTTTAGCCTCTGCCAACCTCTCCTACACTCTTGCCAGTAAAACCAGTGTTCAAAAAACGTGTGTGCGGTTTTGGTTTGATTCAGCATGTAGAGCATTTTTAAAGCAGGATTGTTATTTTTTAAAGGATATTTATATCCACTGTTGCTGGAAATTTAAATTTTCCATTCCCCAATGAGTTCCTTTTTCTTGTAGAGGGACACCTCTATTTTGTAAATCACTAGTGGAGAGAAATGACTGAAAGGACCCAAGTTTAACAAGTCATCAAACACAGCAGTGATCAATTAATTCCATCTCCAGGTTCAGGTCCCGTCTCCCCACCCCCACTCCTGCCAACTAGGTCTTCTCCTATTTCCTGCCCTCCCAGGCAGTGTGTTAGAATTCGTGGCACCAGGGCGCCTGGGTGGCTCAGTCGGTTAAGCGACTGCCTTCGGCTCAGGTCATGATCCCAGGGTCCTGGGATCGAGCCCCGCATCGGGCTCCCTGCTCCGTCCGCGGGAGGCCCGCTTCTCCCTCTCCCCCTCCCCCTGCTTGTGTTCCCTCTCTCACTGTCTCTCTCTCTGTCAAATAAATAAAATCTTAAAAAAAAAAAAAAAGAATTCGTGGCACCAGCAAGATTTCATAGACCCTAATTTTTAAAAAGATTATCTTCCTTTAGAGAGGAATATAAATGATAATTTCTCCCATAAAAGCCTGCTCGAAAGTTAAGACTGCATTAGTTTCCCTTAGTAACACAGCATGGATATTTGATTTATTCATTAATTCAACAACTTTTAAATACTACACGCTCGATTCTTTGAGGGAAGCCTTCTCTAAGGCGAAGCATTTATTTAACAAACATTTATTAAATCCCTACCATGTTCTAAGAACTGGGAGAATAGCAGGAATAAAACACGGAGGCAAGAAACAGCCTGGCATCTTTAGGGGCCCAGAGCGGTTTAGAAGAGTTGCAACACGGAGGTAGGGGGCCAGGTGTGGGGCAAGAAATGGAATGAAGTGTCCAACATTTATGTAAATTCTTCTTGAGCTTGTATTTGTGTTCAAACTGTTTAAACTTTCCAGAATTCATATACATTCTTTACCTTTTATGCTCAAATCAATGTTTTATATTTAGATTTAAATTTTAAGCTTTTACTAAAATACGGTATTTGACTATGTAGAAGTCTACATCAGACGATAAAACAGAAATTTTGTGTTTCCTCGTAGCCCTGTAACTGATTAATTCCTGGGTTAGTGCCAAACCCTGGGCCAGCCATGGGTTACGCTCACAGAGGATTTTCATTTTTTTTTAATTCAATTAATTAACATATAATGTATTACTGGTTTCAGAGGTAGAGGTAAGTGATTCATCAGTCTTATATAATACCCAGTGCTCATTACATCACCTTCTGTCCTTAATGTCTATCACCCAGTTACTCCATCCCGCCACCACCACCCCCCACCCCGCCCCTCCAGCAACCCTCAGTTTGTTTCCTAGAGTTAAGAGTCTCTCATGGTTTGTCTCCCTCTCTGGTTTCGTCTTGTTTTATTTTTTTCTTCTCTTCGCCTGTGTTCCTCTGTTTTGTTTCTTAAATTCCACGTAGCAGTGAGATCATATGAGAGTTGTCTTTCTCTCACAGAGGAGTTTAACTCAAGGATGGACCCGAGGACAGGGTGTGTCTCCACTCCCATCCTTGGTGTGAGCAGCCCAGGCCTTGTGGCTGAGGAGCGTGGCTCCAGCAGGCCGGGCCCTCAAGGAACGGGCCAGGCTGTCTAACTGCCGCACGTCCATCCTCCCGAGCTTCCTTCAGCCACACCTGCAGAACCGTGCCCACGTCTACACAATGAGAATGTGGGTCCTAGCAGGTGAGGTTTCGTGGTGGACCTCGGGGTCGGACTTTAGGAAGATGGAACAACATATCCCTTTTGATTTCCGGGATACACTGGTCTGCTTGTCACTGGGGAGCTTTCCTGCTATGACTGAGATACAGTGAATGACAGACGCCTTGGGGGGTACAAATATGACATTGTATCCCATTTCAGAACACAGAGGCGTCAGGCCGCCTGACAGGTATATGTGCTCCAGTAAAGATCTGAGGGTGACAGATAGACTTGTTTCCAGCTTTCTTAATGAATAAACAATGAGCTGATCCCAGGACTAGGCTTTCTGAGAGAAGACAGCCCAAGCACTTCTCTGAATCTCTTCTGTGACAGCGTGGCTTTCCTGAAGGCAAGAAAGGAATGAAAAGTCGCCACAGTCACTGTGGCTTTCGGGTGTTGCAAAGGTAATCTAGACTCCAGGTCATTTGCTCCGTGGGCCATCCATCTGCCAGAGCCCAGGTCACCATGACTGATGGGGAGAAAGGCTTATGGGAAATGTACTCGCCCCAGAGGGAGACTGCCCTGTCCTCCCCCATCCCCCTTCTCAGTTCCATCTCCTGTGTCCTAGCCCCCATCCTAAACCACAGTGCCTGGCCCTGCTCCCCTCTCTCGGGCCCTGCCCCCTGCAGTTCCCCTTCCCGCCTCACCCCCTGAAATCCTCTAAGGAAAGAGAAAGGAGAGCTCGCTCTGGGCTGGGCCTTCAGGAAAGGTGTCAGAGACAAGGCAGAGCTGAGCCAGGCTTTGAATGGGGCCTGCCTTGCATAGCCAGAGAAGTGGGAGAAGAATGTGATAGGCAGAGGGCAACAGAGGGCAATGCACAGATCAGTGTGCTAAGAATTCACAGCTCCAGAAGGGAAGAAGGGTCACATAGATAATATGGGGCCTTTCATGATGGTCTCAGATTCTAAGCAAAATTTGAACTTTGATCTACAAGCAATGAGAAGCCACTTAAATTGAAGGATACTGAGAAGGGCTAAAAATAAGAATTAACGTTAATAATTTAAGAACAATAACTAATATCTATACAAAGCGTAGTTTGTTTCTGTGACCCTAACAGCGATCCTGTGGAGATGGTAGTGCTTAATGTGGACCTAGGTATAGGATGTATTGCAGCGTCGCTCAATTATACAAGCCCCCTGCTCCCATCAAGTCTTCGTTAGGAAAAGAACGCCAGGTTCTCTGTGGAGTTGATAAGGCGAGAGGTACAGCGGCACCTTTTCTTTGTTCCATCCATTCTAGAAATGACCAGGCTATCACCGAGCAGTGCTCCTGCCCTCCCCTGGACTGGGCTGGAGCACTGGGAAGGAGGCCATGCATGCAAGAAGAGCAGCCAAAAAAACCACGACCCGTCATGACAAGGATGTGCTTATTAGCGGCCCAACTTCACTGCAGGTGCCGTGAGCGCCCCTGGAAATCTCTCCCAGGCTTTGGTTTGGAAGACTTACAATTAGGCTGTTTCAGTTGAGCCCACCAGACTGCTCAAGGGCTACCGGCTTTTTCTGACATTATAGACACTTTGTGGGAGGTTCATAAACTGTCTGCAGTGTGTTTGTTATTAAACACAATGGGATCGGTTATATGGCTGGAGACATCTTCTGGAAACGTTTTTCTTTTCTCTGCAGTGAGAATAGGGAGGAATGGGAAACACAGGTATGATTAGGGAAAGACTAGCAATCAACCTTATATTGACTTTTGTCTCACTCTGCTTGCGCCACTGGAAAACAGTGTGCACAAGGCTGATGAAATGCTAATGTGTGCTTCATGGGCAATCAGGGGGCAGTTATAAATAGAGCGGGCCGAAGAATAAAATAGAATGGTTTGCTGCAAACTCAAATATTGTTTAGGGAAGGGTGTCTGTCTGTTCACGTTCTGTATTTTTCCACCTGTTACTACTCCGTTTTTTGGCTTTCCTTCCAGAATCTCAAACCAAAGATACCACCTAGAGAGGTGAACTTCTTCCATCTATGGAAGATTGGGCATGGTGTCTGTCCAGAGGTTACAACTGCACAAAACATGAGCCTGGAACTGACTTGAACCCCGGGGTTTAGAAAACTTTGGATTTATATAATAACATACAGTGTGATAATTAAGGCCATGGGTGATGGAGTATTAGACCCAAGTCTAATCCTGCTATAATTCAGTAATCTAGGGGTGAGCTCTTGGATGAGTTCCTTAACACTAAAAAGAAAGATAATAGTACCCATCTTGTAGGGTCGTTGTGGGGATTAAGTGAGATAAATGAGGCCATGCACTCGGGAAGTATGAGCTATCATTGTTAATGTTATTAATAAAGGCTTCAGGAGGCACAAACAGAGTGCACAACTGAGGCAAGGGTAGGGCCAGAGCAAATCCTGAGGAACATCGAATTATGGAATCCTTTCACTTTTTGAAAGCTCTTCCAACCCCTATCTGGTGCCCCCAAACTTCCTTCCCCACTTCTGTCCCTAAGTAGTTACTCAGCCTCTGCTTGTGGGCACATGTCCTGTGACAGGAAACTCTGCAGTCTCAGGCCAGGATCAGGGAGCTCTGCCGGAAAGTTTCTCTGTATACCGAATCTCAATCTCACCCCCTAGAACTTTGACCTATTGCCTTTGTTTCTTCCAGAGTGATCGAGAATAGGCCCATATGGCACCTTTCAATTTCTGACATGGTCGTCACTACATCTCGACTCCTCTAAATTAAATGACCCCGGTTCCTTCAACTCCTCTTCAAAAGCAGTGTCTTCTAATCACAACAGCAATATGCTGGTCCCACTTCCCTTAGATCAGTGGTTCTCAACTGGAGTGACATGTCTAGAGACATTTTAGGTTGTCACAAGAAGGGCAGGATGACTGTCGGCATCAAAAAGATAGAGGTCAGGGATGCTGCTAAAGATCCTACAATGCACAGCAGCGAAGAATTATCTGGCCCAGATGGTCAATAGGGCTGAGCCGGAGAAACCCTGTCCTAAACAAACACGTGCATCAGTGTTCTTCTTAAAGTGCGGGCCAAAAACGCACACAGACAAGTGTCCGCCATTTTACTGTCATGACTCTTGGATAAACTTAGCCTAAGACTCTGGTAGTTGGTGGCTAGTGGCTAGTTGAAGCCCCCTTTCCTGTGTTGCCACTAGCCCAGAGATGGCCCTCGTGGGGACCCCATGCCCACTCAGAAGTCACTCATCACGAATGGCACTCTCTGCTGCTGAGCCCAGAGGCAGCCTTGCGATCTTCTCCAACGCAATATCTGAGGCCATTACTATAGATCATTCAGAAGAAGCTGGCATGAGAGATACAATCCATTTGCTGGTCGTGTCTCCCTGGTTTTGTGGCATTGAGGCCCAGGTAGGTTGTAATCCTGGGGCCTGTGCTCTGGAGGACCCCCATAATACCATGTCATGATTCTTGGTGGCATCTTGAAGGAAGACAGGGTGCCTCAACCTGATACTCAAAAGCACCCAGGGATCTCCCATACAGTTGTCTAAAATGTCTTTCCCAAACAGAAAGCCATGCTGTCCACCACCGTGAGAGCAGTGTGAACAGGGCGGGGCTGCCCAGAAGGGCGCCCCCCACCCCACACCCACTGCTGAAGCTCCATGTAGCAGTCTCTTCTTTGCCAATTGCTTCCTGGCCTTCCATTTACCACTCACAAATGCTCATGCTCGCAGTTCCCTAGATCAATACTGGCCTTGATTTTACGAATATAAAGAGATAAAGCAGGGGACTGTAGAGATGGGGGAAAAGTGTTTGGGGAGACAATAATCCAAGCCTCTCAGAAACTTAAAACCTGTACTGATCGATGTCTAGAAAATAGATAATTTTACCTTAAAGCCCAATGCTCTGTTCCACATAGTATTTAAAAATAATTCCTTTTCACCTTTGGTGGGGGGAAAAAAGAGAGAAATGTTTTGGATAGGCTGAAATAAATGTCTTCAATTTCAGTGTTCTTTATAAACTCAGTCGCTTGGTTAGTTTATGAACAAAGTAATATGTTCAATTTATTCAAATATTTACTTGATTTACTCAAATATTCTGGCTGGTATATTTAATTTAAAAGTATAATTTATTCAGATTAATCGTATGTGTGTTAACGTAATCTACTTTTCAGAGTCTTAATCATTTATCATTTATTCAAGTGGAGGTAGGCTGATGATCTTAAGGAATGTGGCATCTCTCGGTTCTGTCAGTATTTGAGAAGGAGGCAGAAATTAAAGAACATAGAAACCATTAATGTCTGGATAAAACAAAGAGCACTTTATGTCTTCCAGAATGAGTGCTCTACACACTGCGTAGCAGATCCAGAAAGCCCTTGTTTTTGGAAACGGAGCTAGAGCAGATATGCAGGAGTGGGGATGAGGGGAGCCCTCTGAACTTGTGGCCTCTTGCCACATGGGGATTTTGTGGCTTGGTGTGGCTTTCAGGTTTGTTTGGCGCTTTTATTTTTTATGTTTTTAATTTTAAATAAATACCTGCCCTTGGAGCTCGCTCCCCAAAGAAGCACATCCTAGGCTCCCCTCCCCAGGTACCCACCTTTCCAGAAAATTCACTGGCTCACAGCACCCTCAATCGGTGTCTGCTCAATCGTTTCTGTGCACTTTTAATAGCCCCTGAAGCAGCTTCTTGCCCTACTGAGCTGCCCACTTCGGCTGTCAGAGTTATCTCCCCACATACCAAGTAGTATTTCTGTTAGTAGATCAATTACGAAGTCACCTAGGTTGTGAGTGGTCTGCCCCTAACCCTGTTTTTCCCCATAAGCCTTGCTCCTGTGTTGTGTGATTTGGTACAGTGTGCGGCTTTTCTGGAACACACATACCATGTCTTCTCAGAAACGCCTAATTTCTTTCAAGGCAGTGGCAGCAGAAGCAAAAAGCCATGTGAGAGAACTACCATCCTCGGGTAGTCCATACTACATGTTTGGCAGAATCCAAGTCTGTCCCCTGCAAGGCTCTGAGTCCTGCAGCCCTTGAAAGCCCCTTCTCCCAGCCCAGAGCCCTGAGCATGATGCTTGGGTCCTGATCCTGTCCATGCAGCAGAAATGCCACTTTTCTTTGGGTTTCTGCCTTAGAGAGCATGTAGCCGCATGAATTGGCCGAATATATTTCTCAGTGAAGCCTTTCTCTTTACTTTATTTGAAATTTGTTCGTGGAAATACACTTTGATTCTCCCTGTTTCTCTGAGACTTAAAATACACCCTACTCCCTAGAATTCCTGTGAGAATTTGTTCCTCTCTTTACTGAAGCCCTGACCACACGTGTCTTGTGTTATTACAGTGTGTGTGTGTCTGTGTATGTTGTATGTGCATGTGTGTGTGTGTTTTACCTCAGTTACACTATAAGCTCCTTGAGGGGGTGGTGCCTAGGTGGCTCAGTCGGTTAAGCATCTGCCTTCGGCTCAGGTCATGGTCCCGGGGTCCTGGGGTCGAGTCCCACGTCAGGTTCTTGGCTCGGTGGGGAGTCGGCTTCTCCCTCTCCCTCTGCCCCTCCCCCCTGCTCATTCCCTCTCTCTCTTTCTCTCTCTCCAATAAATAAAGTCTTTAAAAAAGAAAGTCTCCTCGAGGGCAGGCACTTCATCTCTACAATGTCCTCCCAGCAATATCTTCCACACAGTAAATACTTAATAAGTGTTTCCTAAATGAACAAATCCTCCAAAAGCATTAGTTTTCATCTGGGCCCCTTTGTAAGGAGTGTCTAATAAACGTGCAATGTGAATTCCAATGCAGTGGTTAAAAGACAGCTTTGCATTAAAAATTTCCTGCAGCATCGTTATCGGAAATTATGCTGGAAAAGTAAAAACCAAAAAGCGATGTAAGAACACCTTATGTGACTATTTCATTCAACTTTTTAAAAAATTAATAAGCAGCAGGCAGGAACTAGGTAATTTGTCTGCTCTGAGAGTTCCTGCTTCTCTCTCCGAGGCTCTGGAGGGTGAGCTATTTCCCAAGGGATCAGCAGCTCCGAAGCAAACCTCGAGGTGACTGCCGCTTAGCGAAATCGCTGATAGCCAGGAGGGTTCTGCTTCCACAACTGGAGGAACATGTGGGTCTGTGGGTGACGGAGCTGGGCTCGGCCACTCTGATGGGTACACACAAGCCCCACTGTCCCCTTCCTGTCGGTGAGCGGCCAGGTATCCGTTCCGTGTCTTTGCTTTTCCTGAGAGAGGGCCTAGGAAGGCATAAGGGAGGGCCTGTGGCCGGGGGAGGGGGCGTCTGCAATGCTTCGAGGGGAAATGTGCGGAGAGGCAAAGACTGGGGAGAAGGCAAGGTACCCCCTTTGAAAGGTCATGGGGGCCACATCAAAGAGTGAATCTCCCATGGGGGAGATGACAGGGTGCTCAAAGTTTGAAGCAGAGGACTATGATGACTCCATTACAGTCTGGTAATCATTCTTACAAAGAGCTCAGTAGCTGAGCCGCAGGGCTCACCCCCACACCGGCTCCCATGGGCACCACCAAGGAAACATACATTCTAACCAGGAAGCAGTTTGGTTACATCACCGCAGCAGAAAAATAAGAACCGAATAGCTAGGATTTACTGAAGCTTCCCGGGTGCCATGCACTATTCGAAGTGATTTTACAAATCACCTAACTCGTGGTAACGCTGCGGTAACTCATTTAATCTGAACAAGAAGGAACGGGAACCTGAAGTCACACATCTAGAGGCGCTGGCGCCGGGGCTCGAACCCACGCGGGCTCGGTCCAGGAGCCACGCTCGGGACCTCAGCATGTCTACTGTCCCCCTCATCACCCCAGCTCCCGCTTGCCACTGGGTTGTCTCCCCTCGGCCGCTCCTGTATGGAAATCCCAGACTGCAAACAGGGGAAACTGTGAGGAGGGCACTAGAAAGATGCTGGGGAGACACAGTGGTGACCGGGGACAGTGAAGACAGAAATGAAGAGGTGTGAGAGAAATGAAGGAGCTGCTCAGCAGGACTCGATAAAGGAGAAAATGCTCGTTAGACACCAGCCCGGAGCCTGGTGCATGGTATTTTTGATGTATCAAAATACTATAATGTTCCTATTATTACCAGTTGGGCTAGTCCCCAGGATTAAGTCATAGCTTTTCTTTTTTTCTTTAAGATTTTATTTATTTATCTGTCAGAGAGAGAGAGAGAGCGCGCAAGCAGGAGGCGTGGGAGGCAGAGGGAGAAACAGGCTCCCTGGGCCCTGGGATCATGACCTGAGCCGAAGGCAGACGCTTAACGACTGAGCCACCCAGGCGCCCCAAGTCATAGCTTTTAATAACAAAGGTACAACAAAGAGCTGCAGGTAAACTTTTTTATGGTAAAAAGCAATATGTGAATGGCCCTTTATGGATTATGCCACCCACCACTATCTACTCTGATCTGAAAACAACCCTTTTATATTCCTTTGCTGGGCCAGGCGCTGTAACAAAGACCCACTGACTGGGTGGCCTAACCAGAAGAAATGTGCTCTCGCACAGCTCCAGGGACGAGCACTCCCCTCGTCGGCAGGGTCACTTCCTTCGGAGGGTGAGGGGGAGTCTGCTCCAGGCCTCCCTGCCAGCTCCTGGTGGTTTGTGCTCCATCTTTGATGTTCCTGGGCGTATAATCTCTGCTTTCATCTTCATGTAGTGTTTTCCCTGGGTGTGTGTGCATGTCTGTGGCTAAATTTCCCCTTTTTATAAGGCCACCAGTCCTATTGGACTAGGGGTTCACCCTACTCCGGTATGACCTCATCAAACGAATTACATCTACAAAGATCCTATTTCCAAATCAAGGGACATTCTGAAGGACTCAGGGTTTGGACTTCAAAATGTAAATTTGGGGGGGGGCGGACACAACCCCTAACACCCTTAGAGCAGGTAAAGCAGAAATTACTCTTATTCCCATTTTAAAGATAAAGAAACCGAGTCTCAGAGACATGAAGTAATGGAAGGTAAGTGAGACCCCGGGTCCCAAAGTCAAGTCCGCTCTCTGGCTCAGCAGTCCGTGCCTCTTGCTGAGATTGTGTAGCTGTTCTGCCACACTTGGAGCAGTGAGAACCAAGGCTGTCCCGAGGCGTAGAGAGAGGGGGAAGTGGTCAAATGTGGTCTCCTCTTAGAATCAATGGCAGATACCCAATTATTAGAAGCATCATTTGGCTTATTCACTTGCTGCCCCTACAGCTGCACCTCACGAGGGCCTGACCTCCAGGGAAACTGTTGACTCAAATGGTTTCTTGTACGTCTGTTGTTTCTCTCCGGTGGGCCCATCCCTGAGCCAAGGGGAGCTGGGTACAATGAGCCTATTCAGGGCAGAAAGGCAAACGTCCCGCTTCCCTGTTCTCTCTGTGGCACCATTCTTTGCCTCCCTGTGCCTCTCTTTTGTCCTGCTCTTGAGTAACATCAGTGTGGGCGTGGGGACTGTGTGAATTGCCAGCAGGGAGAGAGTGTGGCCCAGGACACCTGCCTGATGACTTGTGCACAAGGGCGGGCAGCAATGGGCTAGCTTCCCAGGAGCCGCTCTGCCAACACACCAGCGCCGACCTGGGCCTTCTGTTCCACCTGAGTCACTCTCAGCAGCTAAAGCTGGCGCCCCTCGAGGAGGCTGTGGGGAGTAGACGAGTGCAGATTCCAGAGACAGATTCCATTCCCAGCTCGGCCACTGACCAACAATGTGCACTGAGGGAAGATGCTTAATCTCCCTGTGTCATTTCCTCATCTGTAAAATGCGGATGATAAATGTGTTTACCTCGTAAGATTATTGAATAGATAAATGATATAATCCATAAATGGTGCCTAGAACATGTCTGCCAAGTAATTCTAGCACTCAGCAAATGTAAACAGTACTTCCTTATTTTTTTCCCCAAATGTCATTTGTTAATCTGTTCACTGAAGAAGGGCAGGGATACATCTCAAGAAGCTAACCACGGTTGTGTCTGGATGATGGAATTGCAGGTTATTTTATTGTCCTTTTTTAAACTTATTTGTGGTTTCTAAACTTTCTGTAAGAAATACGTATTATTTTTTTTTAAGATTTTATTTATTTGACACAGAGAGAGAGAGCACAGCAGAGGGGAGCGGCAGAGGGAAAGGGAGAAGCAGGCTCCCCACGGAGCAGGGAGCCTGATGTGGGGCTCAATCCCAGGACCCCGGGATCATGACCTGAGCCGAAGGCAGACGCTTAACGACTGAGCCGCCCAGGCGCCCCCCTGTATTACTTTCTTAATAAGAGAAAACAAACTCCCACTGAGGATCTACAGGGTTCGGGGAACTAGGGACGAGTGGGTACAGGCATGACCATTGTCCTTAGTGTAGTGTGAAGTCTATGGAAGGAGACAAGACAGGTAGATCCATGATGGGCATTGACGCTCCGTGTGGGCTGAGTAGGGGACCCGTCCCCCTCAAGTCGCACCTAGCACTCCAGAGATGTCATCAGTTTTGCCCCAGCCGTCTTTGTATGGGGTCTTTCCCGATCTGGAAATAGGACAGTGAGATGATACACGACGTCAGATAAAGGGGTCACTCCTTTCATCTCTCCCAGCACCCGGGGAGATGGGGATTGTTGAGATCCCTGCCTAAGGCACCTCTTTCTAGCAGAGGGTTTACGGTGCGGACAGAGGTCAAGATGCTTTCAGTAGCACCTCCGACAAACGACACACGCGAACCCCGGTCGCTAGGCAGCATGTCAAGTGAAATGAAGAGTAATTTCCTGTTTCTCTATCTCTCCATAGCATTATTAGCATCATCATTATTTTGGCTGGAGCCATTGCCCTTATCATCGGTTTTGGTATTTCAGGTATGTGATTTCTCGCGTTACCGTGACCCACTCACCCCTCGCCGTTCCGGCCTGACCACTCCATGGGGCCAAATGGAAAGAGTGCAGAAAAATCTCAGAGTAGAACACTGGTTCTTCTGCTTATTGGCTCTGCTCTCTTCGCCTTAGTCTTTCCACCCCCCTGGGCCTCGGTTTCCTCAGGTATAGGGCCGGGAGATAATGTCCATGTCACCAGGTAGTTGAGAGAACCAAACGGGCGTCCAAGGGAAAGGGCTGTGGCTGAGCCACTCTACCAGGGCTTGGCCTGGGGGACTCCTGCTCAGTGAAGCTTCTGCTGAAGTGTTCAAGCATATGAGGTCTTTGCACACTGGGGTCTTAGGGAAAGAGAATACTGGTTGTGACCAGTGGAGGGAACAGGTGCCACTATACGTGGAGGGTGAGTCTCCGAGCACAGCTGATGTCAGTTGCAGGAAGAGTCTTGTCTTTCCTCTTCTGTGTGGACCACGTCTTGGAAGCATCTGTTGTGGAGGCACCTTAAGTAAGACATTGAGTGAGGTAGGCCAGCAGCTGTCTTCTCTGAGGCAAACATGTCTGCTCCATTTCCCTTAAACCGCCTGACTCCAGCCAACATTTCTATTTTAACTTAGCCCGTGGCCAAAGCTGTCCCTTTGCGACTTTAGTTTTTATAGTTCCAGCTGCCTTTTCTCTCTGTCCCTCTCCCCTGGCATGGGTGTGCTGCCACCAAATCGTGGTCACAAGGCCTAAATGAAGAAAACACATGGTAGATGCGTTTGCCTCGAAAAGGCATTAGCCCCCTTCCTCACTTTCTTTATCAAAAATAGGTATTTCGGGGCACCTGGTTGGCTCGTGAGTCTTGATCTCGGGGTGGTAAGTTTGAGCCCCACGCTGGGTGTAGAGATTACTTTAAAAAATGAAATCTTTAAAAAAAAGTTATTTTGTCTTTCATCCATTTTTCAATTGGATTATCTGTCTTTCTCTTTTTGATTTGTAGGAATTCTTTATATGTTTTGGATGCAGTTTGGTTATATGCATTGTAAAGTCTCTTCTACTCTATGGCTTTTTCACTCTCTTAGTGATGTCTTTCAATGAGCAGAAGCTCTTAATTTCAATCTAGTCCATTCTATCCATCTTTTCCGTTATACTAGAGCTTTTTATAACCTATTTGGTTAAGAAGTGTTTGTCTATCCCAAGGTTATGAAGATGTTTTTCTAGGTTATCTTACAGAAGCCTTATTGTTTTACCCTTCACATTTATATCTATTAAGCATCCAGAAGTAATTTTGGGTATGGTGCAAGATAGTGGTCAAGATTCACATGTTCCACGTGGCTCTCCAGTTGACCTAGCGCCATTTTTAAAACCACTGCCCTTCCCCCACTGCTCATCAGGTGCCATTTTTATCAGAAATCAAGTATCTAAATGTGTATGGATCTGTTTCTGAATGTACTTGCCTGTTTCATGCTAATATCCCTTTATAATTCATTTTCTTTCTTATGTTACCTCTTTACCTATTCCTAATCTTGGGCACTCTGTGTGTGTGTGTGTGTGTGTGTGTGTGTCTCCTCTTAAAGCAGGTTTATGAGGTCAACAGTAGTTTTGAAAGAACCAGGTCTACGTTTGATTTTTACTTTCTCTGATTGTTTTCCTATTAATTTTGGCTTTTATCTTTTTTAACGTCCCTCTCTCTGCTTTGTTTGCTGTCTTAATTCTTTTTCCTAAAATCTTAAAACTAAGCACTTTGGAAAAGAGTATGTCAAAGAAGGTAAAAAATAGCTTTTAGTAGATACCGTCATTCAGTTTTCTAAAACGATTTACCAATTTACTCTTCACCAGAGGTGTATGAGAGATCCGGTGCTCCATGTCCTCACCAACACTCGATATTGTGGAATCTTGTTGTGGCTTTAATTTCTATTTCCCGGTGACTGAGGAGAGGGAGTACATGTCCATACGAGAAACATAATGTAGAGTGACAGAGCCAGACACAAAACAGTACATTCTGTATAATTCCATGTATATATAGTTCAAAAACAGGCAAATGAATCTCTGCTATTAGAAAGGCAGGGGAAGGGGCGGGTAGCCATTAGGAGCATGAGGGGACTTCTGGGGGATAATAAAGTCCTAGTTCTTGGTGTGGGTGGTAATTACGTGGGATGAAATCGTGGTAATTCTTCAAACTGCACAGTTACGATGTGTACATTTTTATGTATGTATGTTATACTTTAATAACTCCTATTTATACACACATATGACATATATATTATAAAACGTGTACGTATATTTTTGGAAATACAGTATTAATAAAGCAAATATTTTGGGCTAACTTTTAAAGATACCAGTGCATACATTTCGGTGCCTTCCTCACTAATGCTTAATTAATTCTTCCTTAGTTATAATTTACCCTATTCTGGATCTTATATACTACCTTGAATTAAAAACCTAGTGCCTGTCCTTCACTCTAAATCTTAGTGACTAACCTTTTTGGGCATAGGGCTAAATGGCTTGGCATCAGAGCCCCTCTGGAATTATGTCTTGCTTGTCAGGGGCTTTGACTAGCCTTGCAAGAATGTTCATATTGTCCCAGCTTCCCTGGGAAAGTCAACACTTTGCCACTCACACTTTTTCCTGTTGAGTAACTACGGTGACCTCAGGTACTTAGCTCAGTTCCCTGAAAAGGGTACTCCCTAAGTGTTTTTTGAATGGACAAGTGAAGGGATGCGTGGAGAGGCAAATACATAGATAAAAGCTAGTCTATTCAGTTCAGCAATCTCCACTAATAATATCAAAACCCTACCACCAATGAAGAGGTTTTCTGCCTCCTTCCTATTTCATGGGGTAAGAGCTGGTTGTTTTGGATAAAATGGGCTGTTTATTAATTTAACACTCGTTAGTTGGTTTTTTCTCAGTTGCTTTTATTAAAAAGACCATAACCCTTACCTGAGGGCATCATATTATCACACTTCAGATAAATTCAATAAAACGTTAGCTGGCTTAATACATAAGGCAGTGAAATTAAGGGAATGCCATTATGTAAGTGATGGTGATGGGGTATCTTTTGAATCCTTCGTATGTACTTCACTGTACTAAATAACTCGGCATACATTATCTGATTTACTACTCACAACAAATAGGAGATAAGCATTATTACTACATCCTGATAAGTACTCACCCAAGGTTGCACACGTCTAGCAGGTGGGACAGTAGTTCCAAGCCCTGGTAATTTGCTTCCCAGAACCCACCTCCTCCCTGCTACCTTGTGCTGATAGTAACATTCATACCGAGTTGTGGCAGAGAAGGATGTTTTCTGATTTGCACTATTTTCTTTTTTTTTTTAAAGATTTTTATTTATTTATTTAATTGACAGAGAGAGAGAGAGAGAGATAGTGTGAGAGGGAACACAAGCAGTGGGAGTGGGAGAGGGAGAAGCAGGCTTCTGGCTGAGCAGGGAACCTGATGCGGGGCTCGATCCCAGGACCCTGGGATCATGACCTGAGCTGAAGGCAGTTGCTTAACCAACTGAGCCACCCAGGCACCCCGCACTATTTTCTGATAGGTATTATTCCTGAGACCACAGCTTTTAAAGGCATAGAGCTATTCCTAAATACAGAAAGCAATTCAATTTCTTTGAAACTCCCTTCAGGCCATATATGCCACCTCCTCATAACCATCCAACTCCTTATGAGTACAAAATATGGATGCCATAAAACATAAAATGCATTTGAGGTGGACTGTTTGAGAGGATCCCATTAACCCCTGCTTATAGGACAGCATTTGTGGATGACCCTTCGAGAAGCGGGGAGATATGTGGAAAGACCCGTGACCCTATTTAGCCCAGTCCTTGTGCTATCACTCACTCAGCGCATGACCTCAAACGGCTCTGTGTAAGGGAAGAGTTTAGGAATCTGACAGAGACATTCTAATCTCAGGTCTGACACTACCTGTATGTCCTTTGGGACATAACTAACTTTCCAGAAATAGTTTCCTTGCTGGTAAAATAGTCAGAGCCGTTGTGGGAATTAAATGAGAAAAGTGTTTGTGAAGTACCTGGCACGTGAGCATAGAAAATGGCTGCCATTGTTATTTATATTGGCAGCATCCGTGCCATTAATAATAATTTGTGATTATTAATGCATTTGTATAGCACTTCCTAAAACTTGTGCAATTTTCCACTGGCCACACCACGGCCCACTTCCTTTGAAGTTAGAGAGGCCGGGGCAGGAGGCCTCAGGACACTGCCTCATAATAGATGCTGCATCTTTGGACACTGGATAAGCCAACCAGGCATGTGCTTATGGCACTAAAACAGAAGACTGAACAGATTGTTTGAAGAGTGTTTGAGAGAGAGAGAGAGAGAGTTTTTTTTTAAATTGTAATCATCTGAGAAACAGCTGTTGGCCTTTCTTAATTTTGTTTTGTGGTTTTCAGTTGTTTTCATTTTTACGTAAGGTGGGGATACCAATCTCTATGTATCTCAACCTGCCCATGGATATCAGCAGAATGTGGTGGAGAGAGCACAGGCTTAGTTCCAGACAAGACCGTCCTCAACACTGGCTTCGCGACCTGCTAGATACGGGGCTGTAGGCCGCGCTTTGCTCCCATGGAGCCTCTTTATCCTCATTTATGAAATGGGTATCATGGTAATTCTTACCTCTCATGGTTCTTACCAGGCTTAGAACGAGTCACTCTAACTGAAGCACTTAGTAAAGTGTTCCTCTCTGCCTGCTGCTCTGATCTGCAGTCTTTCCAAATGATTCTAGTTCATAATGGTCATCGATACCATTAAGACCGCTAATACGTGGCAAGTCAGGTACTGTGGTAAGCTCTTTACCTGTGTAGTATCATTTAGGCCTTTCAGGGACCAACTGAGGGAGCCTCTAACTATCACTAACATCTTCATTTTATAGATGAAAAAAAAAAATGATGAAATAAAGCAGTTAGAAAACGTGCCCAAAGTCACATACCCAGGCAGTGATACAACTGAAACTCGAACCCAGACCGCCTGGCACCTGTTCTCAAACACCAGCTGCTTCCCACATTGTTCCTTCCTCGAGCCCGGCCCAGCATCCTTCCTAATTTCTTCTCGCGGAAGCAACTATTACCCCCAAACCTGCTCTCTTCTCGGGCATGAATGGCACTCATATTGGAGCCAGCTTAAGCCTATGTGTTACCACCGTTAAGCCTTGTGCTATGGTGTCTATCTAGATGCCTGGCCTCCAGCAGGTGCTGAGTGGCCACTGCTGAACGCCTCCAGTATGTTCTCTAGGCCGCTGGAACATACAGAACTTGTCTTACGGAACTTCTGACTTAGAGAAGAAAGTTCATTTTCCACGTTAAATTCAGCGCCACTGGGACATTCCAGATTCATAATCTCTGTGAAGAATTCTTGCTTTGGTTACCTGTAACCTCACTTTTCCAAGAGATTTCTGCTCCTACTACACAGGGCAATTGAATGGCGCTCAGCCCCTGTGAAAACAGAAACACTCTGGATTTTGGCTTGCTCCTCTTTTCCCATGCAAACCAGAGCTGTCATAGTAATTAGCCCTCAAGGGCTAGAGAATATATTTTCAGTAAGTAGCTGGGTCTTCCGACTTTAAAGTTCAAATCTGTGCCTGTTTCAATTAACAGAATTCTCTGTCAAGAGATAACTGCCTTGAACCCACCTCCTAGAGCCTTTTTTTTTTTTTTTTTAAGATTTTGTTTCTTTATTTGACAGAAAGAGACACAGTGAGAGAGGGAACACAAGCAGGGGGAGTGGGAGAGGGAGAAGCAGGCTTCTGGCTGAGCAGGGAGAGGCTCCATGCGGGGCTCCATCCCAGGACCCTGGGACCATGACCTGAGCCAAAGGCAGAAGCTTAACGACTGAGCCACCCAGGCGCCCCTCCTAGAGCCCTTTTGCCCTTTGGCTCACCAAATCACACAAGAGCCACTGGTGGTTAAGAGGCCTGGAGAATCCTACCAGGCCAGATCGTGTTTCCTAGAACATAGCTCTTTGAGCCAATATTTGTTTGCAAGTTTGAATACAGATATCTTTTTTTTTTTGAGAAGCAATTTTATATGCTGTTGCTTGCTAATTACATTTCATTTAATCACTTTTGATCATCATTTATGCACCTAACAAGCATTTATTGATTGCTTTCTGGGTGCAAAGCAATGGTGAGGTCCTCCTGGTTTTCTTTTATTCCTCCTTTTGATTTGATAATGGAGGGGAGGATTTAATAGACATTATACTCCTTCCATCTGCCACATCTTTAATGCAACCTTAAATGGGCTAGAGTCTGCTGCAGGTCCCTGGGGCACTCCACACTTGCCTACTTTCAATCACTAAATTCTCTAAAAGATATGTCAGCAAGTTCTCTACCTTTGGGCTCAGGGCCAACACATTAAAATTAATTCAGTAGCAAAATTACCAAACTAAGATATGTCATTACCATTTCATTGCCCCCATAAACTGTGTTAATCATGTATTTTTTCCGAAAAGTAATTTTTCAATTCAACTTTAATGGCACTTTATAAACTACAATCAAACTTATTCTTGCTCTAACACAGTTACATTTGCTCCATGATTTTATTGGGACTGTCTGTATTTTCATTGCCTTCTTTTTCACTGGCTCACATTTCCCCAAAATTTAGATGTGATAATCCCGCCGAATGTTCCTTACTCCTACAATCATTTTGGATAGAACCGTTGTCTCAAATAGTGCTTTGATTTCTACTGATCTCCATTCATTCATTCATTCATTTATTCATTCACTCAACAAATACTATTTTTCTTTGTAGAAATGTAGCAGTAGGCACTTGTCTTACTTTGCTCGGGCTGCCATAACAAAATATCGTAGACTCGGTGGCTTAAAACACAGAAATTTATTTTCTCACATTTTTGGAGGCTGGAAAGTCCTCCCCAGGCTTCAGGTAGCCCCATCTCTAAGGCTACCATCAGTGACCCTCTATATGGCCTGTTGAACAGAGGCGGTGGCCCCCATTCTTTGAAACCAAGAAGGTTTCAAGGAGCCCTGATGATCTCTGAATCACCTTCAGGGTTATTCTTCCCTTTCCTGGAAGAATGGCACACATTTATGGCTGAATAGCTCTATTGTCCTGTCCTGCAGGATCTAAGAAATCTGACAGCCTTCCTTCATTTTGTCTCATTTCTTCTAACCCCTTTAGTTTTTCTGTCCCCTGCTGGTGGTGTTGCTGCTGGTATAATCCCCATCTCTACTCCTGGCTTCTGCTGAGCTGGTTGCTTAAGCCCAGGAGTAGCACCTATATCTCCTTGTCAAATGGCTGTACAGCCATACCCTGAGTGTTCTCTTCAGAACAGATTTCTCATTTTTGGCAATACGGATAGGCTGAGAATTTCCCAAATCTTCAAGTTATGGTTCTTTTTTTTTTTAAGATTTATTTATTTACTTACTTATTTAGAGAGAGAGAGCAGGGTGTGGGGGAGAAGCAAAGGGAGAGGGAGAGAAATCCTCTAGCAGACTCCCCTCTGAGCCCAGAGCCTGACACAGGGCTCGATCCCAGGACCTTGAGATCATGACGTGAGCCAAAACCAAGAGTCAGCTGGTTAACTGACTGAGCCACCCAGGCATCCCTGGTTCTTTTTTATTTAACAATTCCTTCTTCAATTCATCTCTCTCCTTTCCCACACTTTACTATAAGCAGTCAGGAGTAACCAAGATACTCCTTCCAACCGTTGCTAGACATCTCCTCAGCTAAATATCTAATTCCGTCACTTGTAAATTCAACCTTCCACAAAATACTAGAACATAGTTCAGCCAAGTTCTTTGCCATTTTATAACAGAATGGCCTTTCCTCCAGTTCCCAATAATATGTTCCTCATTTCCACCGGAGACCTCACCAGAATCACCCTTAACATCCCTATCTCTAGCATGCACCTTAAAACTTTTCCAGCCCCTACCCATTACCCAGTTCCAAAGCTTCTTCCACATGCTTAGGTATCTATTACACCAGCAGCCCCCTTCTCAGTACCGAAATTTGTATTAGTCGGGGTTATCCAGAGAAACAGAACCAACAGGATTTTGCATGAGTGTGTGTGTGTGTGTGTGTGTGTGTGTGTGTGTGTGTGTGTGTGTGTGTGTGACGAGAGAGAGACAGAGAGAGACTTAGAAAGAATTGGCTCACATGATTATGGAGGCTGAGAATCCCAAGATCTGTTGTCAGCAAGTTGGAGACCCAGATGGTTTAGTTCCAATCTGAGTCCAAAGGCTTGAGAACCAGGAAAGCTAAGGGTGTAGTTCCAGTCCCCAAGCTGGCAGGCTCAAGATCCAAGAAGACAGTGTTTCAGTTCTAGTCCAAAGGCAGGAAAGGACTAATGCCCCAGCTGAAAGTGGTCGGGTGGTAGGAGCTCCCTCTTACTCAGGCTTTTTGTTCTATTCAGGTCTTCCACTGATTGGATGAGTCCCCCCCCCACCCCCGCCCCATATCAAGGATGGTGATCTGCTTTACTCAGTCTCCTGACTCACATGTTAATCTTATCCAGACATATCCCCACAGATACCTCGGAATGTTTGACCAAATGTCTGGGCATCCCATGGCCCAGTCAAGTTGACAAATACAATGAACCATCGTAGCATTATAGGACTCACAAAAATCATTAAGACAGTTTCTGTCCTTGAAAAGCTTACAAATTTGTGCCAGGGCCAGACTAGACACAAGGTAGAAGGAGACAGCTGCTATAATAAAGGCAAGGGAAAGTGTTATGGGAGAGTAGAGAACCTATTAATTTTGTCTTGGCAGATCAAAAGAAGGTTTCATGCAAGGGCTGCCATCTGAACAGCCTTGAATATAAGTAGAATTTGGATAACTGGTGCTAAAGGAGAAGAGAGAACTATAAATTTTAGGTGCAAGATGAACAGGGGTGTGAAGATGCATAATACAGTTGTATAACCAGCACTAGCCTGGAATGTCTTGGATATTAGTCTGTCAAGTAAAAACAACTGAAAAGCAAATTAAATCTTTAAAGCATGTTCAAGAAAATGCCAAGGCAGGGGATGGGGTGTGCTGCACTCATATTACACAGCAAAACTTCATACTATCCTCTTTCATGATTTCTCTCCCAAATCTCGCACATAATTCTCTCCCAAATCTCTCCACCATGCATAGCAGCTGCTCCCAAGTCTCTCCTCTCTCACACTTTAAAGCCCCCAAAACATCCTCCCAAGCCAGCCCATGTACAGGTTTTCTTTCCGCTGCCTCTTTTTTAACCGATAATTTTTCTCCCATCAGTAACTCTTTGTTCTTTCTAATATAAATCCATCTGGCTTAGCTTCTCCAGCTCTGTCCCTCGTCCATTACCTTCACCTACTTTCCAAAGGCCTAGGAGCCAATTAGTTCCAATCCCTAAGAGGCTAGAAGAGGTGAAACGTCAAGATATCCTTGTGTTCATAATGTTTATCTCTGAAATCTGAAAAATAGCATGTACGCTTTGCTTATGTATCTTTCCAGTGAACGCAGAAAATCAATAAATCACTTGATATACATAAACAGTAGAGACTATGAAAGGACGTGGTAGGAAATGAGGCTGGAAAGGTAGCAATAAGAGCTAATGCCTAGGGTGCATTCACTATGTGCCATGCAGTATTTGCACCAACCAAGTAGCATTTAGCTTTGAAGGCCATGCTAGTGTGTCTGAATTTTAGTCCACAGCCCTTGGGAACCATGGAAGATTAGTGATTATAAAACTGACATGTCCAGATTGTATTTTAAGGTCTACCTATAAGATTAATGCAATTTTACAAAATAGATTGGATGGAGGCAAAGATCAGAGGCAAGAATAGCAATAAGGAAGCTAAGAAGTACAGCTGAGAAGTGCTCAGGACCCATCAATTTGGATTTTTTGGGTCGTAAGAAAGAGAGGTTTGTGCAGACTGTTTTAATATAAAGTGTCTGTGTAAAGAATACTCCGAGATTGGGACAGGAACTAGGCTTGAAAACCCTCAGGATCTAAGACAGCTCTAGGGATGGAGGACTCTTCCTCTTTCTCTCTCATGTTCTCTCCCTCACACTTCTTTCTAACTGCTCCATTCTCCTCTTGGGCTCAAATACCCCTCCTCCCCTTCACTTCACATCCAATCACAGAAGGAGCCTCTCAAGAAGATTTGGTTAATTAAATCACCCCTATAGGCATCCCCAGCCAGCAGCCTCCAGTGAGGAACGAACAGTTGGCCAATCCTTCACAGACTGCCCAGGCCATCCAGTGGGCAAGTGGGGGGAGAGGCCGTGGACACGGCTGGCATCATAATTAATATTTCTACTGGTGGTATGTTTGGAGAGGAGGGGGTGCCTTCTAACTTAAGCCAAAAAGTTAATTTAATAAGTACCATTCTTCATTTTACCGTTGCTCGCAACTATAACCTTGACCAAGGCACTTATCTCTTCTCTGCTTTGGTTTCTTCATCATTCAAATGGAGATACAAGTAACAGTACTCTAGAATTTAGCATTCTTCCAAATTGCTAGCCACATTTAGTTAACATGAGGTTTCACTTCTGGGCCCCTTCTGGTTAACTAAGAATAACAATACCTTATGTGTGTAATTACAGTTTGCAAATCAAGTTCACATCCATTTGATTTGATCCTCACAAGAACCCTTTAAGGTAGGTAAGACAGATATTACCTCCATTTTTCTGAGACCCAGAGAGGTTACATGACTTATTCAAGGTCACACAGCTATCAAGTGACAAAGCCAGGACCTGAATTCTCATCTTCAGTCTCCAAGATCAGTATGTTCTCCTCTTGGTGCCTGATCTCAAGGGTTTGGTTGCTTGTTCTCAAGGAGCAGATCTGCTGTAGACTCAAGCCTCCTGTCTTCCTGTTCTTTCTATTCTTATGTCTTCTTCTTCTTCTTTTTTTTTTTTTAATGCCTCTCCTGTTCTCCTATATTTCTAATTTATTACAGAAGTCTCTGTTTTGCCTTTGGTAATGAAGGGTTTGGTTCTAGACATTCGACAACTTCCCTGGGCACTGACCCTTGCTTCCTGAATTGCAGGGAGACACTCCATTACAGTCACCACTCTGACCTCAGCTGGAAACATCGGGGAGGATGGAATCCTAAGCTGCACTTTTGAACCTGACATCAAGCTTTCTGATATCGTGATACAGTGGCTGAAGGAAGGTGTTATAGGCTTGGTACATGAGTTCAAAGAAGGCAAAGACGACCTGTCAGACCAAGATGAAATGTTCAGAGGCCGGACAGCAGTGTTTGCTGATCAAGTAATAGGTGGCAATGCCTCTCTGAGGCTGAAAAACGTGCAACTCGCAGATGCTGGCACCTACAAATGTTACATCATCACCTCCAAAGGCAAGGGGAATGCCAACCTTGAGTATAAAACTGGAGGTGAGTTACTTTTGGCAAGGGGGAAAGAGAGCGCCCCACAGTATTTGGGGCTAAAGACCACAGGATGCTGCTGAAATATTTTATGTTCATGAGTGACCTGTAAGACAAAGACCATCCCGCCACCAGCCATCCTTGCTGTCCAAGACCCGCACCAACTCCAAAAATAGCCCCCCCTATAAGATTAAGTCTTAAAATCTTCTGTTCTGGACTCTACTCTTCTCTGGATTTTCAGGTATATTCCCTGAAATAGTTTGCCAAAATAAATGTGGTCTCTTTTATGGTAGCCTTTGTTGTTGCTAGTAAGAGAAACCCATGATCTGGCCTGAGATTTTTCTGTGCTAAGTAGGCTCTAGCCCAAGTCTGAAATCAGTCTCCAGAGACTCATGGCAGTGGAACCTATTTTAGGAGAAGTTCAAAGGGAACTAACCAAAAACAATAATGTTCTATAAACTCACTAATCCTCCCCCAGTGAAATCCCACCCTTCCTTATCAACTCAGCTTGGTGAATTTATGTATAAGAAACTCAGAGAGGTACTGTGAGGAGTAAAAAGATGATTAAGGAAACTAGATGATGGTCCCTCCTCTTGCAGAGCTCACAGGACACAGCTTATAGAGTTGAGGGCTGGGGTGGAGATAAGAAAAATGGGTAGGTATCTATCATAATCAGTAAAGTTTATCAAATGTTTTAAGAGAAATACAGAGTGATTTGGGGATGCAGAGGGAGAGAGGGATCACATCCAAATGCATAGGGAGGGGAAGGGATAGGAGAGCCCCCATGGAGAATTTGGCATTTGAGAAAGGCCTTACAAAATAGGCAGAAAGTATCCTGAGGCCTCTGGCCTACACAAGTCTGCACAGGCCTTCCTTGGACACTTTATAACATGTGTTTCTATTGGTGATCTAGAGCCAGACCTGGGCAAGTACTGGGGCCTGGGCAAGGCAAACTCACTGAGCCTCAGTTTCTTCATCTTAAAATGGGGACTAATAGGGTCATGTCAAAAGGACCCTGGAGCCAACTGAAAGGGCTTCCAATGACAAAGCTGGAACAATCTGAGCAACGAAACAAACAGCATAGTAGTAAATGAAAACTCCAAGTATAAAATAAATACACATGAATCCATACTTCCATAAATATGAGGGAGATGACACAAATTTTCCTTACAGATGAATTCCAAATAACGTATTTAGATCTCCCCACTCCAGGAGGTGGAGCCTAGTACTTCCTCTTTTGACCACACTCAGGGTGTGTTTTCTTAGTGAAGTCCAACTTCCAGAGAAACCTGGCAAACACTGCCTCAGCAAGGTGACCAAAGTTAACATCATCAATGAGAAGTCATGTCAGTAGTATGCATTCTGATGTGATATGATGAGGAGGGCACTTTTCCTCCTGTGGCCTTCCTCACCAGAACCCATAGCTTCAATCTAATCATGAGAAAAACCCCAGACAAATTCCAGTAGAGGTGCACCCTACAAAATACCTGACCTGGACCACGCAAACTGTCAAGATCATGAAAAACATGGAAAGACTGAGAAACTGACACAGACCAGAGGAACCTAAGAGGACAAGCCAACTAAATGCAATATGGGATCCTGGGAAGAAAAAGAAGGACATTGGTGGAAAAACTGGTAAAATACAGATAAAATCTGGAGATGAGTTAATAGTTATATACCAAAGATGGTTTCTCAGTTTTGGCAAATGTACCATGGTTGTTTAAGATGTTAACATTAAGGAAAATGGTGAGGTGTATGCAAGAACTCTCCGTGTTACCTTGGCAATGTTTCTGTAAATCTAAAATTATTCCAAAATTAAAAACTTGTTTTTTAAATGGTGATAATAATAGAGATCCCTAGAATGGTTGTGAGGATCAAATGAAATAATGTCTGGAATTTGGTACCTGGCACGGAGTGCACCCTCCGCGGTGGTTCATTGTCATGTACGGTCAGCTCCTTACATCATCTCCCAGGAGCTCATTCCCTGCCTGCTGTGAGCAGATGAGTCTCATCTCCCCTGCTAGATGGAAGATTCTTTAAGGGCAAAGCAAGGTCTTTCCTTTCACTGCTCACTCAGTCCCAGCATACTCCCAGTCAAAGGAAAGTGCTAAATAAATTAATAACTTGGATCTTGCCATTTGGCATAATAAGCATTTTATAGTCAAAAGTCCAGGCCTTAACATTTTTCCACAAATGTTTCAATGCCTGGATATTAGCGGAAGCTAGTCTTAATTTCAAAATTCATTTACCTCCCCAATAAGGAGGATTATCTTAGAAGAAAAAAAATGGCTGTCTCTACCCCTGGATACCAGGGCTGGAGAGTCTCCACCCAAGCAAAATCCAAACCCCCATGATGACAAGGCCCGTGTATGGAATTTCTGTGGGTGACAGGTGAATGCTGTTTGTTCCTTCTCCCTCTCCCTCCCCACCCTAACTTTATCCTCCAGGCGGAAAAATAAATAAAATCCAAGAGACTTCACAGGTGCCTGAGAAAATGTCCAAAATCCTTAAGGAATAAACATTTTGTGATCAACTTTCTCCCTTATCTTTAAGGGTTGAACTGAAACTCCCCTTAGTTGGAGAAATCTATCTGTTATAACAATTATACCTAGAACTTAGGTCCTGGGAGTTTGTGATTTTGGCCAAAGGGTTGTACAAATCATTATGTGCATCTACAATACAATGGGCCATACACAGATGGCCTACTGGGGAAGTACTGAGTCACTTCAATGGTGGAAATGACTGTGTTTTTAAGACCTAGCACTTCAAAGACTATATTGTTTTATCTGTATGACCTTGACATCTGCCCCTCTTGACTTCCAACCCTGCAGCCTTCAGCATCCCAGAGGTGAATGTGGACTATAACGCCAGCTCAGAGAGCTTACGGTGTGAGGCTCCCCGATGGTTCCCCCAGCCTACAGTGGTCTGGGCATCCCAAGTTGACCAGGGAGCCAACTTCTCAGAAGTCTCCAATACCAGCTTTGAGCTGAACTCTGAGAATGTGACCATGAAGGTTGTGTCTGTACTCTACAATGTCACGATCAACAACACATACTCCTGTATGATTGAGAACAACATTGCCAAAGCCACGGGGGATATCAGAGTGACAGGTGGGTTTCTCCACGCTTTTTGCATGGGTTTATTGGGCTAAAATCAAATACAAATTAAAATCTAATTGGTTTAACAGACATATTATGTATCGGGTTATAGAAAGCTTGAGAGTTCTCTTCATGGAGAACTTGACCACAATTATAGTTGGGATTGCATTACATAAGAAGACTAATACAAAACAATATTTTATGGAATATAGGTCAAAAATCACAATGAGGCTTCATCTTGTACGCCTTCTCACTGACTGGGGGTAGTTGCCTGGAGAGCAGTATTTAGGATTCTGTGGTCCTAACTCAATAAGACTGTTTTGGTGAAACAATGAGGAAAATGACAATTATTGGATATCTTTGATCTATTCAGCTGGTGATCTATATCCCAAGCCCCCCAACCAAAACTAATTTGGTTCTAGCCTGCCTTTGAGAAGATTTTTCATCTGAAGACTAAAAGTCTTAGGGTCCAACTCCAGCTTAGTCTTATTCAACCCGTCTAGGACTGGCTCATGATCCCACTAATATTGGCCCAGGATTAGTCAGAAAGCTCTAGATTGAACTGGCCTCCCAGGCTAAAGAAACTAGGACTCAGAGCGGCCCAGCACCCTAGTTTCCCCACCTTAGTACATAAAAAAAACTAGGGTTGAGCTAGTGTCAAGAAAATGTACAGACTGGATTATGACTTTTAAGACCATCCCTACTGCAGCTGAATGAAATTCAATCTATAGTGGAAGGAGTATTTCAGGAGAACTGCTGTCTTATATCAAGCCCACCACCAGGTGGAATACCTTGTACAATTAAGTGCCTTATAAATGTTTGCTGAATTCATAAAAAAATATGAATAAATCATATTTTTTCAGCTTACTCTTTAATTTAAAAGTATATATATGAAAAGGCAACCTATGAAATGGGAGAAAGTATTTGCAAATCATATATCTGATATCCAGAATATATAAAGAACTCCTACAACTCAACAACAAAAAAAATCAAATAACCCGATTAAAAAATGGACAAAGGCCTTGAATAGACATTTCTCCGAGAAGATAAACAAATGGCCAACAAACATGAAAAGATGCTCAATATCACTAATCATCGGAGAAATGCAAATCCAAATCACAGTATCACCTCACAAGCATTAGGATAGCTAGTATTAAAGAATCTGGAAAATAACAAGTATTGGTGAGGGTGTGAAGAAATTGGAACACTTACATGTGTTGATGAGATTGTAAAATGGTGCAACTGCTCTGGAAAACAGTATGGGGATGCCTCAAAGAATTTTAAAAATAGAACTACCATATGATCTAACAATACCATTTCTGTGTATACATCCCAAAGAATTGAAAGCAAGTTCTTAAAGAGATATTTGTACACCCATGTTCATGGCAGCATGATTCACAATGGACAAGAGATGGAAGCAACCCAAAATGTCCCTAGCAGATGAATGAATAAACTAAATGTGGTATATTGGGGCACCTGGGTGGCTCAGTTGCTTGTGTCCAGCTCTCCATTTCAGCTCAGGTCATGATCTCAGGGTTGTGAGATGGAGCCCCATGTCGGGCTCCGTGCCAGGTGTGGAACCTGCTTAAGATTCTCTCTCTCCCTCCCCCTCTGCCTCTCCCCACGATCCCCCACTCAGGCGTACTCTCTCTAAAAAAAAAAAAAGTGTATATATATATATATATATACACATATATATATACATACACACACACACACACACACACACACACATATATACACACAATGGAATACTATTCATCCTTTAAAAGGAAGGAAATTCACATGCTACAACATAAATAAATTTTCAGGCTATCATGCTAAGTGAAATAAGCCAGTTGTAGACAAATACTCTATGATTCTACTTATATGAGATATCTAAAGTAGTAGTCAAATTCACAGGAACAGAAAGTAGAATGGTGGTTACCAGCACTTTGTGGGGGAGGGAAAAGCAAAGAGAGTTGTTTAATGGGTATAGAGTTTCAGATTTGCAAAATGAAAAAGTTTTGGAAATCTGTTTCGTAATAATGTGAATACACTCAAAACTACTGAACTGTACATTTAAAAATGGTAAAGATGGTAAATTTTATGTTTTTTACCACCAAAAAAAAATATCTAACAAACAAATCATACATATGAGAAAAAGAGAGCTCTTCCACCATCCTGAGGAACAAATTGGTGACTAGTGAATACAATGCTCTTAGTTGATTGTAACAGAAAACCAACTCAAAATAGCCTAAGCTAAACTGAGAATTTAATAAAAGAGTATTAAGGATAGCTCATGGAACCAAGAACAAAAAGAGTAATTTGGCTTCAGGCACTGCTGGAACCAGGAATTTAAACTCCACTGGGATTTTCAACTCCATAGTTTATTCTCTTGTTACTCTCTAATTTAGTTTCTCTTGTTTTAGTCTATAGGGCAGAATGTGATTCCCAAGAGTTCCTGGCTTTAAAAGTGTCTCTCACTCGACAGAGTAACCAGAGTGAGCCTTAATCCCACAGTCTTATTCTACATTCTCAGAAAGGCTCAACTTGCGTCAGTTGCCCACACATAGACCAATGATGCAGTACCTGATGGAAGGCCTTCCCTGAAGAAAAGGGGGAAATGAAGCATTGGGCATTTAGAAGGATGGGTGTTAACAATAGTATCTCAGTTCAGATCTCAATAAATATCTCCAAACTGGATAACTAAAGCCTTCCAATACAAAGGACAGTAACTGAATAAACCACAGATATTAAGCACACCTTTTATTCAGTGAGCAGATTCTTTTTCCCTACATGCTTGTTGAATACATCAGGACAAGTGTCCCAATGTATCAGTACTAAGACTAAATACAATATGGTAGCAAGACATAGCTCAAAATTCAGAAAATAACACAACTCCTTCTTGCCACGTACAAAGTAAGTACTCCGTACATGTTTTTAAACCACTGGATGCGATGGCAGAGTTTACATCCTGTGTTCTCTGACTCTGCTGCTAATTTAGGTTATTCATTCAACAAGTATCTATTGTGTGCCAAATATGTACAAAGCAATTTTTAAGTCCCATGAAATATGGAGGTGAGTAGCACAATAGCATAAATGTCATAAGAGGAATTAATTCCAGTGTAGATGTGGTGTCTAGGGGAAGGAATTGTTAATTATGACTGTGGCTCAGTAGACGAGGCAGAGTTGAAGCTGGGCTTTGAGGGAGAAGAAGAACGGTTTTGATAGAATAGGAAGGTATGAAGTCAGGAGCCTATGTCAACGGTCCGGGGGAGAAATGAGGAGGGCTTTCACTGGGGCAGTGGCAATGGAAAGGAAAGGGGAAGAATCAAAAGCTAATGAGAAAAATCATCTTGGTTACACAAATATGAAGGACAAGAGAAAGAGGAAGTCAAAACGGGTCTAATAGTTCTACCCCAGTTGCTTAGGAGGTTAGTAATGCTATCAACCCAAAATTAAAACAGAAGAAGCAACATGAAGGTGAGGGTTTTGGAGATGTTGAGTTGAAAGTGCCCATTGTGCACATAAGTAGAGATGTCTAATGCATGGCACATTACCCAGCATGTGACAGCATTCTCCCCATAACCCTTAACCCTCCCCTACATATTTCCTTCCATGAGAAAGGATTCCCTGCCAATGTAATCCTTCTAGCCTCTCTCGTCTCCCTTCTTCCCCTTCTCCCGAGAGGAGGAGGAGTTAATTTATCTGATTAGGGACTTTTGTAGGAGAAGCTAGACACGAAGAGTTTGGCTCCTTCTTTTCCTTTTCTCTCTAGCTAACCCTCAGAAAGTGTGCTCCGTTGAGCCATCAGTTCTTCAGAAGCAGAACCCGCTCTTGCGGCAGGAAGCCTGCCCCAGGCTGGTGCTGCCTGTCACTGGGAAAGTCTGGGGGGCAGCCCATCTGCCTGCAGACAAAGCTTCATCTTTTATTATCAGACTTTCATCTTTTATTATCAGACTTAACCAATGATAAAGGTGACATTTTGGTCTTCCAGTTGCCTCACTCGTTTTATCTGATCCTTTAATTGGTTCAGAACTCAGCTGGGGAAGAGGGTGTTCCTTACTGGACTCCTTTGAACCCCAACAGCAGGTGCTCAAACATATTTACTGAATAATTAAATTTTTAACTGATGTATACAGTGGCAACCATAAATCCAGATGTGGAACTCGGGCCAGAGCTCAGACTAAGGAGGTGGGTTTGGAGATGGTCAGATTAGTGGAAATAATGCTTATTGGGCTCAAGTGGGGTCCCTCTTATCGTTGTTACAGGGGATACTTGAGTGCTTATTACGTGCCCGGTCCTGTTCTAAGTGTTTTACATCCTCAAAAGAACTCTATGAAGTCCATTATTATCTTAGCCTTATTTTCTGGGTGAAGAAACTGAGGCACGTATAGGTTGAGTAACCTGCCTAAAGTCACCCAGCTAGTAAGTGTCAAAGCTGAAACGAACTAAATGAGATTGGATTGTCTAGGAAGCAAACAGAGTAAAAGAAGAGTAATCTCATGTCTTCACTTCTACCTTTCTCGACTTCAAATGAGAACAATACTTTCGCATTGCTTTGTAGTGGTATGATGAAGCAAGTGACACAGAACCTGTAAAGGTCACTGCCTACAGGAAAAAAAATGTGTCCGAAGCCAAGGACTGGCCATGACCGCTTATCCTATTCTTTCTTTGGTAAGCAATAACAGTCTCTTTATTGGTCTAGTTTTTCATTTGGCTGAGTGTTCACTGGCGTGGACAACAGAAAGGGACTTCCTTTGAAGAAAGAGAAAGCTCTGATTTTAAGCCAGTTACGGAGAGGTAGAGAATAGGGTACAAAATTGCCCCCAGATTGGGGTATAAGTTGTATTAGAATCAACTTGTTCTGTTTTTCAGATACCTTTCTTTGCCAGGCAGCCACGTGAAGAAGACATCCAGCTTTTCCTCTGTGACCCTGAACTTTTTTCTCTCCCTTTGCAGACTCTGAGATTAGAAGGCGGAGTCACCTACAGCTGCTGAACTCAAAGGCGTCCCTGGGTGTCTCTTCTTTCTTTGCCATCAGCTGGGTACTCCTGCCTCTCTCCCCTTACCTGATGCTAAAATAATGTGCCCTGGACACAGAGAAACACGCAAAGTCATTAGTACGACAGGTGAGATGAATCAAGAGTGGTGTGGGGATCGGATCTGTGTGTGCTTGCGTTCCCAACAAGAGTCAAGCAACCTCCAGCATCAGCCTCAGAAAGAAACATTTGATAATGCCAGGGCAGTGGGCACTCTTCCTGCTGGTCTTGTGAAAGGTAAATATGTGTGAACAAAGAGTGTAGATCTCATCGATATACTTCCAGCAAAAACAACTCTGCAATTCAAAGATTCGTGTAAATTCAAACGTCTTTTCATTGACCCAGTTATCCATCCACAAGACATAAAGACAAAGAGGAAGAGATGTTTAGCCCCGATAGTTCCTCTGGACTTCACTGCTACCTTACAAAGCCTCATGACATGCACATAATCACTCACACAGGTGACCTCCTCCTAGCCCCCCAACAAAGCTCCTATTGACCAGAAGTTTGACAAATGACTCCCCAGCTAGCCCCGCCCCTGCTGAGACTTCTGTCACTTCAGTCCTCTGGCTCCCATTATTAGTAGGACATTGCTTTCTGGATATTCTTCTTGTATGGCATCTGTGTACAGCTGAGCTCATGAAGCTCCAATCAGCACTATCACATGACTCAGCGGCATCGCCACCAACGCATCCAGGCTCGCAAACTTAGAGCTATTTCTGTCCCCGCTCTGTCCTTGACGTCCATTTGTCACTAAGCCCCAGAGCATTTTCCCTGGGTTGTCCCTCAGACTGACCCCCAACCCCAACAACCCCAGCCTCCACTGTTTCACACACCAGACTAGTTCTAAAACCTTAGACTTGCTCCTTCCTCTCCCTGTGTCCATCGATAGGAAATAAGATGCCAAAATAAAATGATTCCAGTGCTATTTTCATCACAGCATTCCTTTGCTCTGGAACTGAACGTGACTCTCTGGGCACTATTGTGTCAAAGTCAAAGTCCTCAGCCATGTGGTCACAGCTCTCAGAGTTTCTTCCCCTGTGCTTCCTGCTTCTCTCAGCTGCCTGCTCCTCTCTCTGGCCTTGCTCCCTCTCTCACTGCCCTTTTCTGGAAGTCTCCTCGACTCTATGGCTATTCAAAGCCACCCTTCCTTCACCCATTTCAGTCAAGTGCTTCCCAGCTCATAGCCCACTTTCCTGATGGTCCCTTCGTTCCCCATCCCCTTGGCATGCATGAATAATTTATGATCTCTTACACTCTCAAGGCACATATATTCCTCGCCTAGATTGTTAAGTAGGGCAGGCAAAGATCTGTTGATCTGCTTTTCATTCTTTTCTCCTGTTCTCCAAACACAACAGTGCAGTGCACAAAAGGGATTCTTTGTAAGGAAACCCGCCCCGGCCCACCTCCACGGTTGACAGTGGAGGGAGATTTCCCTAAGGAAACTCTCTCTTGAGGATCTCACTAGTAGAAAAGGAACACACTTTCTTCTTTCCTTGATTAATTATGTGGGCATATTAACGATTAATATCCTGCAACTAGATAATCTAACCTATAAAGGATAGCTGATTCATCTTTATCTTGTATTTCCTTTGAGCAGTAATTTGCAGCCTTTTTTGAAAAGCCATGACATCCGTGTAAGGGACCATGTTCACATGCAGTATGCATAGGTTATATACAGTTACCTGATTACTACAGCTCCACCTCTTTCTCCCTACAACTACAGAGGCATAACCTTAAATCAATTTTTAAAAATAAATAAGTAGATCATTACTTGTGAAACCCATAAGGGACCGTGGGGAGGGTCATTGAAAAGATGTGAGTGACTGTCAGTTGACCCATGAGCTAGACCCGGGTGATCAGAGGCTCCTCACCTCCACCCCTGTCCTCGGGACGAGGGTCCCACTTGCCTGTCTCGCTCCCGGAGGCTGCTCTGAGGACATGGCCTTGAGATAATGATGTGGCGTTGAGAACACCTTGCACAGTGTATGTGACCGAACCTAGTGACAGCCCCTATATAAAATTTTAAGACTTGCAAGGATCTACTCGTCTTCTTGCTGCCCAGGACAAGCCTCATGTATAAGTGTCCTTTGCTCAGAGACTGCCACCCACCCACCTGGAGTGGTCTGCCTCTCCCTGCTCTACAAGGAAGGGGGCACGGTTTCAGACTATAACCAGGGAGCTCCCGGGAGCGTTGCGAACCAACGCTGAGCACAACATTTTAGGTCACACACATTCCTTGGTTGGACACTCAAGGGGAAACCGTCTTTCTACTTCTACCCAGAAGCCTGCTCCTAGCTCCTCTCTCAGTTCCTGTTTTCTCTAAGCACGATCCCCTTCCTGAAGAAGAGACTCAAGCCATCTTCTTTCCCCCGAGCAACCCACGGTAGCATGTGGTCTTTAGAGAACATCATCAAAATACAGAAAAACGAGCCCATCTCTGAACAAGAGATACCCTCATACAGGGGCAGAGACAATTGGTTCTCCATAAAGGTTTGCTGAATCATTGTAAGAACATCCTATTTCTGTCATTTTCAGAATCCCAGGAATCTGTAGAACTATTTCATCATAAGATATGACCGAGTTTTGTATTTCTGGGGGGAATTGAATTCATGTCTAGAAGTTTGGAATGAACAAATAAGATCAAGAAACAAACGAAAAAAAAAGTCAAAAGTAACCCACAGAAGACTCCAGTATGAACCAGATAAATCTATTTCCAAAGACCTATATTAAAAGCTGGGAACATAATTCATCTGAACTGGATATGTGTTAGGAGTAAGTCAATTGCAAGTGGAGACAAGTGGATCTCCGTACCTCAGGGACCTCCCCTTACAACCACCCCCCTCATCCAGGGAGTGAGGGGTGGGATATTGCCTCTCCCTTGTCTCTGAATCTTTGTATTGCTGTAATGTTGCTCTAAGTTCCCAGAAAATTTTGATTTGCAATACCTCCACATCTTATAATCCATAAGTTAAGCCACAGTGGATATAGTAAGAAGCTGCTAATAAACTGCCACTTCACAATTCAGAGGTGGCTGAATTTTAGTGTTGGGTCAACTAATTCACTTTTCGTTAGGATGCTTCCCAAAGTGCCTTGGAATCTCCTCCCACCTGACAAATGCTAAAGAAATGTGGGCAAGGTCATAATTTTAACTTAAAACATGCAGCTGGGAGACACTGGTTTTCCAAATTATCCAGACATCTTCTTTTTTAAACAAACAAATGCCATTTTATTTCTCAGATGACGTGCATCCTTAACTGGGTAGGAAAGGACCTCTCGTCATCACTGTATACAGCATTAGGTCAACACAAGTGTTTCAGGTTTCTCCTTTCTATCTTGCGTGGACAGTGATAACCTCAGCTTTCAACAGCACCTAGAGCAGTGGGACTCGACCAGGGTGATTTTTCACACCCCTCCCCACACACAGCGGACATCTGAAAATGTTTGGAGACAATTTTAGTTGTCACAATTCAGGGGAGAGAGGAGGGTGCTAATGTTATGGATAGGACCCCGGGATGCTGCTCAACATCCTACAGTGTACAGGATTATCCACCCACAACAAAGAATTACCCAGCCCCAAATGTCAGTCCTAGAAGAGGATCTAGAGAAGAGGAAGTGGGGGGGAGATAAACAAAACCTGTTTGCTTCCTACGGAAAGGCACCATCCTCTGTTTCTCTGGCTGCTGTCTCAGCACAGAGAGTCAGAGCTCAGTTTCAGGCAAACAGGAATTCCTGATGGGGTTATAACTGGTGGGTTCCTTTCCCTTCCTTCTGCGGTACAAATTAGGTTCTGTGAGAGCTGCCTGAGGTCTATCTCAAGCTCTCTTGCTCCGAATTCAGATCTCAGGACCCTGCCTAGTCATAATTCCAATGAAGGCAACGAAAACACGTCCCCTCCATGAAACACACAGAGGCTTCTGAAAGCAGAATGGACCTTTGAAATGAGACCCTGAAGAATAAAGCTTTGATCGAAAAGAATGCTTTGTTCCCACACACACCCCCTTTCCATACTTTTCACTTGTTGACGTCTGCCTCCCTGACACTTTGGACCCACCATGACTGTACTACATTTTGTTATAGAAAACTCGATTTTTGAGCTCTGAGCATTCAAGAGAATGATTAAATGCACAATTTCCTATACTGTTGTCTGCCTGGTTTGTCAAAGCAAGTGAGCATAGGGAAGGTGGATAAAAAGCCATGGATCAAGTTCTAAAGATTGGCACCTAGCACCTAACAGGCCTTCAACGAATGTTTGTTGAATGAAGAGATAAACGAATAGGAGTGGCTGGGCCTGGTTTCTGAAGGAAACTCCATAGGCTTTGCCAAGCCTGCCATGTGTCCATCTGGGAAAGGTCTCAGTGGCTTGAGGCAGATAACATTTGGGAGTATACATACAGGTTGACAAACCCATTGCTCTAGTGTCAAAAAATCTGATGTTTACTATTTAGGAATTGTCAAATTCTCAAATCTTAGCGGTGAAGGACCTCAAAATCATCTTGCCTAGTCCTTTCACTTTTCAGATGAAGACCCAGAGGCCCAGGGTGAAGTGTGTGTCATGGCCTCAGGTTTATGTGACTTGCCAAAAATTGCACTGATAGTTGGTAAAGGGATAAAAATCTATAGAAAATTTAATTGCCAAAGGGCAAATTCTCAGGGGACTTTCAGAGCAACTCTTCCCTGCTGTATTTCCAGCTTGGTCCCAATCGGCCCTTTTACAAGAAGGGACCTCGGACTTTTACAAGAAGGGACCAATGCTGAACCAAATTGAAAAAGCAAACTGTGAGAGCATAAACATTCCCAACCCAGGTTAATTCTTTGGACTGGTCCATGAGCACACAGCAGATGCATTAGACAACAGTATCATATCAGCTAAAGTGAAAGAACCAGAATATCATGCACACCACAAACATTTGGGGAAGCTCAAACCTGGATGCCAAAGGCTAAAAAGTTTGAGAAGTGTTACGTATTTGACCGAACAAGTCAAATTTCAAGGTGAAGTATCAGCTCCCAGCTATCCCCAGGTTGTGTGAAGATTTGTTTTCAGTGCACAGTGACCTCAATCTGTGCATTATTAATCGGGGGAAAGGGTGCACACGGTTCACTATTGCATAATAAGGCTTCTGCTTGATGGCATCTGTGGGATGCTTCGGTTCTGTGGATGAAACGGAATTCCCAATCTCCCTCCGGCTGGTGAAGCCTCCACACATCCAACCGGCTGTTCTAATTCAGACTGTCTTACCATGTGCCTGAGCTCCTGCTCCTTCTGACTTTGTTCTATTTCCTCCTTCATGTCAGTCATCTCCAGGAGTTTCAGTATGAAAACCATGAGTGAGAATTAACTGTCACAAAAACAGCCTTAGCTCTGCTCTCTCCTGTCTTTTTTTAAATTCTACCTACCCTCCAGCAAAAATTCTTTCCCCATGAAGCTGTTTCTGAGTTCTACATAACATGATTTTACTGTCTTTGGTCTATGCATGCAATTTAGCATGGTTTTCACTGCTGTGTACTTGGACTCCCTTGAAGATGATGACAAAATAAGGATGGGGGTCCAGGTAGGCAGCCCTTGGAAGTCTACTCTTAGAAGAGGGTCAAGCAGATACACCCAGGAAGCCTTGTTTCCTGATGGCGTTTGCTGGGACAAAGCAGTTAAATCGCAGCCTAGAAGGGGGCTCTGCACTTACCACTACAGGAGCCCCTGTGTCTACTGAAAGGTCTGGCTCGCCCAGAAAATGATATGTCTGTGGCTTCTCAAAGTCATAACTTGACCGTCAGCACTACCTTGTCTCTTCAGTTCAAATCTAACCGTCCTGCCTAAGGAGTGTCCTTAGCATTTTCAATCAGAAGATCCCTTACCCAAAACTCTAAACAACATTTCAAATAAGAACTTTATGAATACCTTGGTCCTATCTCCCTTCTTTAGAAGAAGCCAAAAGTGATGCTCAGTTAACCTAGCCTGTGAGCAGTTCATAGCAGAGTGACAGAATTTCCCTTCTCTTTGCCCTCTGTGTTTGCAGTTACCAAATGTTATTTGTAACTACTCATGTGTCATTCTAGAGAGAACAATTTAGGTTTTGACAGACACAATTCCAGGACCTTATGGTACTTAATATGACTTTGATGAGTTGGTTCAGGTAGCCATAGAGGACTCCAGTGGTGGGTCCAGGCCTCACACCTAGGGTAGGTGAGACTAGAAGTATGACAGGGTTACAGCATACAGATAACAGCTTCTTTCGAGAGGCACTGGTGCCCCAGAAGAAGCCAAGCCACAGCCTGCTAAATGAGGATCTAGGAGAAAAATAATAATTGTCTTCAGTTTCCTCCCCCTTCCCTTTTATCCATTTTCTCCCACATGGCCCAATCAACCCTCCTCTAGGCCCTGAATACTCTCTGTATTTCCACCATTCTTTCTATTAACTGCCCCACCTCCCACTGCCCAAGAAAGAAAATGCTTCCTGGCACCTAGCTACACATGAGAAGTAATTTATGGACTACCTTTTTCATTAGCTTAATGTCTTGCCCTCCCATGAAGGCAAGTCCTTACTTTATTGAAATCAAGCCGTGAGTGAAAATATCAAACAAAAATATTAAACTACTGAGAGCTACTTGGGATATCAAAGTGTAGACCAGTGATTCTCAGCAGGGAAGTCTGGGGGCAGGGGGTGGGTTTTTGTTTTTGTTTTTTTAACAATACAGACATCACTACCTCCTTCACATCACTGCAGTGAAGAATCACTGTGCGACATGACACGGATTTGAAGAGAATATGTTACCTTTATACACAGGGGACTATTGTGGAAGTCTTGAGGTCAACTGAGGCAAATAGCTACCTTTAGAGCAGGAAAGGAAATCGAGCGCCTCCCATGTGTCAAATGTCAGACGAGGTCTTTTTTCTCATTCAACCCTTATCCTATACGGCGGGTATCACCTTGCCCCATCACCATCACCATCACCATCACCATTTTACAGAGGAGAAAACAGGTCCTGAGATAGGTTAAGTAACTTATTTAAGATCACACAGCCAACAGGTTGAACCAGAATTCAAGCTCAAATCTATCATAACAACCCATACTATTTCTGAAAGAGCCTGGTCATGTGTAAAAGCACTATCAGAGGCTTAAAATATTACATAAACATTGGCCATCATGTAATCATATGTATTAAAATATGAGGAGTCCTTGGGAGAGTTCAGCTTCGTTGCTCCTACAGGTTTGCAGCTATCTGTGAGGACGGCTCTTCTCCCTAGAGGAGACTGCAATACTGCCTCAGTTACACTTGGGGCCATTTCCCACAGCAGCCTCTCCCTGGGTCACCGAGGGGCTGCCAGTGGAATCGCAAGCCTCTCCCACCGGCTCTGGCAACACCACCTTGTTGTGTTCCCAACAGTCCTTCTGGGACTACCTCTGAGACTTCAGAAGAGGACTGTGATCTGCTGAAGTGAAGTCTTTTCCAGTTGATCCAAAATGTCTTCTGAGACCAGTTTATACGGTCATTCTTGTCCAGCCTCAAGTACACCTGGAAAGAACACATTTAATTACTGTAACTTCTCCCCTGGATCCACTAATGTTGAGCACTGGATCACACATGACCCCTTCTCCTCTGTCATGACCAACTGTACTGCTTCTATGTAATCAAATCTATCAGTTTTTCTACTTTTGTTTCTTCTTTTAGTACTTCTGTTTATGTATGTTTAAATATAAACTTCTGCACCCCTGGATTAGGTCAAGCTATTCATCTTTACATTATAATATTTCCATGTTTCTTTTTTAACATTTAAAACTTTACTCCAGGGGCTCCTGGGTGGCTCAGTCGGTTAAGCGTCTGCCTTCGGCTCAGGTCATGATCCCAGGGTCCTGGGATCGAGTCCCTCGTGGGGCTCCCTGCTCGGCGGGAAGCCTGCCTCTCCCTCTCCCGCTCCCCCTGCCACTCCCTGTGCTTGTGCTCATTCTCTCTGTGTCGATAAATAAGTAAATAAATATTTTTAAAAAAAAAATAAATAAAACTTTACTCCATCTTAATTTTTGGTATAACCTGCGAGGTAAGGGAGTTAACCACTGTTTTTTCAAATTATTCTCCAATACTATTTATGAATTAATCCTTACCTCCACTAACTTTTTCAAATATTACATTGCATGTTTCTATATATACTTGTGTCTGTTCCTGAACTTTTGATAAGCTTTGAGACCTACCATTTTAACAAGTCTATACAGGAAAGGAAAAAGAATAGTCATATGCAAATACAGCTTTCCCAGCTATTCCCTGGAGATGGGTAAGAAAGAGACCAAAACGGGGGGGGGGGGGGGGGGAATCAGAAATGAATAGTGAATGATCAGAAGGGACTTGTCAGTTCAATAAATAAACCCTTGTAAGAATTCGCCCTGGTGTAAAGGAAGGTGTTACTATTCTCCCTTAATGTAGTGAGCAAGGAGGAAGCATAATCAGGATGCCTATCAGAAAAATGCTTGGCTCCATTTAATTCCTCTCCCCACCTCACCCATTTACGAGCCAAAGTATTCTACTTACTTAACCTACCTTCAGGGTCAGGCCTGAGCATAGTCTGAACAGAGTTCCTGCTGTGGGCAAAAATTATATTGGGAGTCCCTGTCTCAATAGGACCTACTCCATTTGGTAACTGCAACTATTAGAGAGATAATTCACGAAAAGCAGTTACTACATTGCCTGGCTGTATGAGTTTGCTAAAAAACTGACATAACAAAATACCACAGACTTGGGGGCTTACACAACAGAAATTAATTTCCTCACAGTTCGGAAGGCTGGCAATCCAAGATCAAAGTGTCAGCAGCTTTCAGTTCTCCTGAGGCCTATCTTCATGGCTTGCAGATGGCACCTTCTCGCTGTGTGAAAAGGCACTAGCCTTTTCTCAGTACGTGTGCATCCCTGGTGTCTCTCCCTCTTCTTATAAGGACCAGTCATACCGGGTTAGGGCCCATTCATACGACTTCATTTAACCCTAATTATCTCTTTAAAGGCCCTATCTCCAAAGAGTCACATTCCGAGGTATACTGGGGGTTAGGACTTCAACGTATGAACTGGGGGGAGGGTACGCAATTCACACAATAACACTGGCATATATGAAGGAACTAATAAAAACAAGCTATTCTTAAGCACATGTGTTGGGCAAGCCAAATAAACATCGATGCAACCGTAACAGGAAACAGATAAACAACCTCGCTTTTTCCTCCTTTCTGACCAAGAATAGATGTCCAACGCTTGAAACAGCTGGGACACAACAGAAAGCCCGGTCCAAATAGCTACCTATTCCAACCAGGTCAGAGGATACTTAAAGGCTAGAGCACAATGGCTCAGCAGGTGGATGCTGCTAAGAGAACTGAATTGGCTAATGGCCTCCCCAAAACCATAGGTTACTATTTTAAATGTTACAAAAGACCATAGAGCATGAAAAGATGAAAAATAAAACCAGTGTGGGTCCAGCCTTCAAAGGAGGAGAACTGAGTGATAGGGGCAGTTTGGCTGCATGAGACTAAACTAAGCTGCTGAGTACTAAGCTGTCTGGGGGCTAGGGGGAGATCACAATCTTTTCTGTCCTGGGGCTCTCAGGACAGAAAATAGCCTTTTCCTTTTTTCTCTCCTTTTCACTAAAATCCTTTTTGCAGTCCTTGAAGATGGAAAATGGCTGTGTGCTGGCCAAAATCACGCAGAAGGGACACAAACACACTTAGCCCTAGTGCTACATAATGTAAACGTAAAAGAGGGCCTATTTGGGGAAAAACCTCCCAAGCAGATTTTTTTTTCATTTGTTTGTATTTGTTACAACTTTTTAAAGCAGAACGTGACTTGAGCACTACATTTCCACTCACAGAACTTGCTGAGTTACTTTTTGAACAGCTTTACAACATGCCTAAATAGGCTTAGAATTTCGCTACTCTAAACAACGCTCTTCTTTGGAAAACAAGCCCTATACATAGTTACTCCCATCCAGTTGGTTCAGTTTAACTACTAGTTTCTAGAGGCCTGGTACATGCAGTTGATAACTACAGGGGATTGAAGATTTAAAAAGTAGATCCTAGACGGTGAGAGTCGTTTTAACCAATAGTTCTCTTTTAAACATCAAGGTATAGCTCAGAACACTTCAGTGACAAAAAAAAATTTGGTCTTACTAAGGAATCCGCTTGGTAGCTAAACACTTTAGAGCACACGGTTCACGTTAGGTTACATACACCTCACAACAAATGTTACCTTGTCCAGTTACAAGGAGCCAGCATGGAACCGGGGAAGAAAAACTAGCTGGGCTTTAGGTCCTACACGTCACAGTAGCACACTCCGAAAAGAAAGAAATCTTATCTTCCCCTTAAGTAGTTACTGTCATGCCATACAGATTCTTAAAATGTTAACAAAAATAAAGAAAAACATCCTTGAAAATATATTATCAGAGGGAATGAAGATAAAGTATCGAATACATGTACAAGTAATGCTCAGCGGCGCTTAATCGACTTCCTCCACGCGGGACGTGTCATCGTCGCCCTCAAGGGGCGGCATCTCTTCGCTCACCGCGGCACTTGCTGTCGTCGGCCGTGGGATCGTCTTCGTCAATACCGAGCCCGAACTTGATCATCCTGTAGATCCGGTTAGCATGTGTCTGGGGATCTTCCAGACTGAAGCCAGAGGACAGGAGAGCAGTTTCGTAAAGCAGGATGACCAGATCTTTCACAGACTTGTCGTTCTTGTCGGCCTCTGCCTTCCGCCATAAGGTCTCCGTGATGGAGTGGTCGGGGTTTATCTCCAGGTGCTTCTTCGCGGCCATGTAGCCCATGGTGGAGTTGTCTCTCAAGGCCTGGGCCTTCATGATCCTCTCCATATTTGCCGTCCAGCCGTATGTGCTTGTGACAATGCAGCACGGAGAGGTCACCAATCGGTTTAACACGACCACCTTTTCTACTTTTTTCTCCAAGATGTCCTTCATGATCTTGCACAGGTTTTCAAACTTTGTTTTTTTTCTCTTCCTCTTTCTTTTTCTCTTCTTCGTCTTCTGGAAGTTCCGAGCCCTCTTTGGTAACAGACACTAACGTCTTCCCCTCAAATTCCTTCAGCTGTTGGACACAGTACTCATCGATGGGCTCAATCACATAGATCACTTCCAAGCCATGCTTCCGAAGACGCTCCACGAAGGCCGAGTTTGCTACCGGATCCTTGGTCTCACCTGTGATGTAATAGATGTGTTTCTGGTTTTCCTTCATTCTGGTGCAATAGTCCTTGAGGGAAACCATCTCATCGCCAGAAGCAGACGTGTAGTATCATAACAGCTCGGAGAGCTTCTTTCGATTCTGAGAGTCTTCATGTATTCCCAGCTTGATGTTTTTCGAAAACTGCTCATAAAACTTCTTGTAGTTCTCTTTGTCTTCAGCCAGTTCGGTGAAGAGTTCCAAGCACGTTTTGACCAAGTTCTTTCTGATAACTTTTAAAATTTTGCTTTGCTGAAGCCATCTCACGGGAAATACTTAGAGGAAGATCCTCAGAGTCCACCACACCTCTAATGAAATTCAGGTACTCAGGAATTAGCTCCTCGCAGTTATCCATGATGAAAACTCTGCGAACATACAACTTAACGTTGTTCTTTTTCTTCCTGTTCTCGAATAGGTCAGAGGGAGCGCGTCTTGGCACAAAGAGAAGAGCTCTGAACTCCAACTGTCCTTCCACTGAAAAATGCTTCACTGCCAAGTGATCTTCCCAGTCATTGGTCAAGCTCTTATAAAATTCTCCATACTCTTCGTTGGTGATGTCGTCAGGGTTTCTGGTCCAAATAGGCTTCGTCTTGTTCAGTTCTTCCTGATCGATGTACTTCTCCTTGATCTTCTTCCTCCTCTTCTTGTCCCCGTCCCTCTCCTCCTCCTCCTCCTCCTCCTCCGAGCCGACGTCTTCTATCTCAGGCTTGTCATCGGGCTCCTTCTCTTCCTCTTCTCTTTCCTCCTCCTTCTCTTCCTTTACTTTAGCCTCATCATCACTGACTTCTTTGTCGTGTTCCTTCTCCACAAAGAGAGTAATGGGATAGCCAATAAACTGGGAGTGCTTCTTCACAATCTCTTTTATTCTCCTTTCCTCCAAGTACTCTGTCTGGTCTTCTTCCAGATGCAGGATAACCTTTGTTCCCCGACCCATAGGTTCACCTGTATCAGTCCTAACTGTGAACGATCCTCCTGCAGAAGACTCCCAGGCATACTGCTCATCACCGTTATGCTTGGTGATCACCGTCACTTTCTTGGCAACCAAGTAGGCAGAATAGAACCCAACACCAAACTGGCCAATCATAGAAATGTCTGCACCAGCCTGCAAAGCTTCCATGAATGCTTTGGTCCCAGACTTGGCGATAGTACCAAGGTTATTGATCAAATCGGCCTTGGTCATGCCAATGCCGGTATCCACGATGGTGAGGGTTCGATCTTGCTTGTTCGGAATGAGGTTAATGTGCAGCTCTTTCCCAGAGTCTAGCTTACTGGGATCGGTCAAGCTCTCGTATCTGATTTTGTCCAAAGCATCCGACGAGTTGGAAATCAGCTCCCTGAGAAAGATCTCCTTATTCGAGTAGAAGGTGTTGATGATCAGGGACATCAACTGGGCGATCTCCGCCTGGAAGGCGAACGTCTCCACCTCCTCCTCCTCCTCCAACGGCTGGTCTTGGGTCTGGGTTTCCTCAGGCATCTTGGCTAAAGGACAGCACAGGCTCCGCGACGACGCAGCACCGGGACGCAGAAGCAACTTCCCAAGCAGATTTGAAGGAGCAGGGCGAGCCTCTGCGCTTCTGTAAAAGTGGCGTGCTTAGGCAGGGCATAGCTGCGCTAGACCTAGCAAAGGGAGAGAGAGTGTTAAGCTGACTCCACATAGAGTGCAGAGCCTGACATGTGGCTCGATCTCAGGACCCTGAGGTCACGACCCGAGCCAGAACCAAGGGTCAGCGGCTTAACCAACTGCGCCACCCAGGTGCCCCTGCAGGAGCCAGTATTAGGTCATTCTCCGCCCAAGGGCTTTCAGGGCCCTCCAGATGCACATCTACTCAGTCAAGGAAAAGGAATATGTACCAGCCATTGTAGGGAGGGCAATCCCTGCTACATATAGATATCATTGGACTACTGGTCAGGTGAAATGGCAGCACCGAGTGGGACTGATTTTCTTTAAGAGCTCTTATATAGGTGTGGCCACACATAGGTGTGGTCTTTAAGAGCCAGGACTGTGCAGGACTCTTATTTTTTGCATTAGGGCCCAAACTGTGATTTAAAAACAAACCACAAAAACAAACAAACAAACAAACAAAAAACACCAACAAGAAAACCCTCTGGAGTTACACTGATAGAAAGGGCCGTGAACATGGGATCTCTAAATTTCTTTGTGTCATCTGAAGACCACCAACCGTCTCTTATCCCCAGGGCACAGACAGCCCTCTGAGTTCACTGAGGGATGAAGTCTTTTCCTTTGACTTTCCTCTCTGCTTCATGTGCTCAGTTGCTCCCTGGATGAATGGTGGTCCAAATTTTATCATTAACACTATGAAAATAGTAAAAATGTCTCAAACATCTATTGTAGAGCAGATGTAATTTACACCAAAGGAAGAAGGTCACTTTAGTCAAAAGATTGCAGACATTTTTGGTAGTTACCAGACAAAAATCTCATGATTCTCAAATTTTTATCTCCAGCCTTCATCACCCTCTCCCAGTCCAGACATGTTCCCAACTACTGACCAGGCACCTCCAACCGAAGCTACCTTATTCTAAACACATTCAAAACAAGCTCATTTTTCTGAGTTATACTATCTACTTAAGTCATCCACGTTAGAGCTTCCAGTCTTTGAAAGCTTTGATCCCAACTCTTAATTAATTGGTCAATTTTTATCAATTATACTGCCAAAATGCCTCTATATCCTTGTTCCACTGTTCTTTATCCTTACTGTTCCTTAGTTCAGTATTTTCTCTCAAGTGAACAATTGCCCAACCTCTAATCTTTCTGCCATTTTGATTTTTGATCTGAGAACCATCCCTCTGAGACATGGTGGATGGGAATACAAGCTTGACCTCTCCTGAACAGGAGCGAAAAAGCACTAATTCCTTAGGTCCAACTCACAATAGAAGAGTGACAGAGCTGAGAAACAGAGGAACAAGTCTTTCCCCGTCAATATGGCATGATGCTGTGGTTTGATGCAAAAGAACTTGGGTATGTACACACTCCAAAAATTACAGGCAAATTTTAATTTTTGGAGAAAACAATTACTCCTCAATCTACCACCCTGATAAAGACTACCATGTCTGTACATACCCTTCTAGCCTTTTCCCACTGCATACATATTTTACATAGCTGCAATCACAGCCTTTGTCTTGGGTAAATATACAGAATTATATACCTAAAGATGTGCTAAGTTAGAAAAACAATGGACCTGCGGCGCCTGGCTGGCTCAGTTGGAAGAGCATGCCACTCTTGATCTCAGGGTCGTGAGTTCAAGCCCCATGCTGGGTTTAGAGATTACTAAAATCAATAAACCTAAAAAAAAAAAAAAAAAGGAAAGCAATTGACATTACCTAATCTCATGCATTTCACTTGAGAACTTTTCAATCTGGTGTATATCATTCATTAGAGAGTAGCTCCTAATGGTGAAGGGTGACGTTGGAGCCTGGTTGTACCTACACAATTTTACACAAAAGGAAGGGTGCCGAATTTGGTAAAGTTCTAGCCATTTAATATCAGTGGACCTCGGATATGGGGAAGATGCCTAAAGTCTAGGAAATAAACAAGAGGATCTCTTACCTTCATAGCACACTCTGGCTCTTACTAGCAGCATCCTTAAAATGGGGTTAATAATACCTGCTTTCCAGGGCTTTTGTGAGGAATAAAGTATGTGAAATTACATTGTAAACCATTTAAAAATGACACAAATTTAAGGAAAAACTATTAGTATCACTCCTAAGTCTGTATCTCTCATTAAACTCCAAATTCCTTAAGAAACAACACCCTTACTTCCTATCTTTGTATCTCCCCGCTCCACCCCCCGGAATGCTATAATATAGAAGCAGAAACCGAGCTCTTCTGGAGCCAAGAGAAACAATTTTTCCCAGAATTGTCAGGGGCATCTCACCAAGAGTTTTACAGGGGTAATAATAGGGATCTGGGAGCTATTTTTAATATTTATAAAAGTCTAACCTGATATTATACTGTTATCAGCAGTAAAGCTTTACAAGCTAAACAAAACATCAGTGTTTTCCCTAATTTTTCTTGTTTTCCCTTGTAAGTGGAATTATATAAAACAAATATGCATCTCATAGAAAAATTAATTGTTGCTTTATTTAATAAATATTGTGTGAGGCCCTGTGGTAACTGCCAAGGAAAAAAAGATGAATAAAAGAAGTCATAATCCTTGCCTTTATGGAACTCACAATCCAGTGAGGACAGACAAGTTCACTGTGCAGGTATAATGTTATATGACAAGGGCAATAATAAGGACAATCACAATAAAGGGAATATATGCAGGACTGTTAACCTAGCCTTAAGTGGGGCTGGGTGGTCACAAAAGGCTTCCTGGAGGAAGTAAAACCTGAAAAGACTTCTGGGAGTTATCCAGGCAAAGGCTGGGTATAAAAGAAGAAAAGGAGGCCGCACAATATGTCCGGGCAGAGGGAGCAATATATGCCCAAGATTCAAGGTGACAGAAAACACGTCACCAAGAAATTATAGTTCAATAGGGCCCCAGTGTAGAATCAGGGTGTAGGAGTGGATAAACAGAAGGGTGGCATTTTACCCCTAATTTTATTTTGGAAAATTTTCAAACCTGGAAAGCACTTGGAAAAATAGTGTAATGAATATCTATATCCTTTGACCTTAATAATCCAGGGAGTGGCGGGGAGGGTTGGTGGGGAGAGGAAGAGATAGAATGAATGAATGAATGAATGAATGAGGCAAAATGTTAATAATTGGTGATCAACTGATGGTAGAGATTTCTAACACTCTTCTGATGCTCCCTCTGCCCCAGTCTGTAAATGTAAATCTTTCTACAGCTTCCCTCTATTTTTTTCTCCTCTCCCTCCTTGGGAAACTTTGAAGATTAACTGGTCATAAAAACATTCTGCTGTCATGTGAGGTGACTGTTACTGTCCTTTCTGGTCTGTGTTACTTTTAGGCTGTCTCTTAAAGCTGCAGGAATTTCTTGTCCAGATAAACCAGTATTTCTCTGTGTTTCATAACCAAGCCCCTAAAGAATATTTTCAGACCTTTTTTTCCTAATTGCCTCTTTGGGAAACTTTAATATGCAGATATACTGTATATTTGGCTTTGTAATGTATGTGTGTGTGTGTTATATACATATGTATTATACATATTATGTATAAGTAATATATATGCTTTATACTTAAAAGAGTAAAATTTGGGGGGCACTCAGGTGGCTCAGTTGGTTAAGTGTCTGGCAAGTGTCTTGGTTTTGGCTCAGGTCATGATCTCAGGGTCTCGAGATTGAGCCCTGCGTTGGGCTCTGTGCTCGATGGTGAGTCTGCTTGAGATTCTCTTTCTCCCTGTGCCCCTGTCCCAGCCCTCCCCCACTCTCTCTCTCTAAGATAAATAAACAAACCTTAAAAAAAAAAAACAAAAAGGGGCGCCTGGGTGGCTCAGTTGGTTAAGCGACTGCCTTCGGCTCAGGTCATGATCCAGGAGTCCCTGGATCGAGTCCCACATCGGGCTCCCTGCTTGGTGGAGAGTCTGCTTCTCCCTCTGACCCTCCGCCCTCTCATGTGCTTTCTCTCTCTCTCTCTCATTCTCTCTGTCTCAAATAAATAAATTTTAAAAAACTTTAAAATAATAAATAAATAAATAAATAAATAAATAAATAAATAAAGGAGTAAGATATTTTCATACTCTGAGAACCAATTTTTGCCCACTTATGGGCAATATCACTCCCACTGAGAAAGCATGAGATAAACTGATCTAACATAAAGAGGAATAAATCAGATTATAATAGAATGAACTCCCATTCCAACTAGTTTTTATAAACAATATTAATGTATTAGTCACTTATATAAAGTAAAGTAAGATAAATTCAAAGATTTCTAACAAAAATAAGTTAATTCCTAAGGCTTTGTGTCAGATCTTCTACAAAAAACTTTTTATTACAAGCCACTTGGCCACAGACACCATATGTACTATGCTCCAGTGAACTTAGTACAGTGATAAAGGACTTAATTCGCCAACTGTCACCTTCCTGACAAAATGAATACCGTAAGTCTCTGTTGGGAAAGGTAGGGGAGGACCATGGCAATCTCACGTAGCTTGGGGGCAACAGAGAGGAACCAACCCAAAGCAGACAAGTCCTAGAGAAGGAGAATGCTCTTTATAGGAGGCAGCAAAACTTAGGCAGGTGTTGGAATGAGAAGGTTGTTTTGAAGATAAACTACCAACAACATCATTTTACCAAGGTCTACAGCAGTGCTGTTCAGTAGGAATTTAATGTAAGCAGTGTATACAATTTTATTTTAGAAGCCACATTACAAAAGTAAAAAGGAACGAGTAACAATAATTGCAATAATAGATTTTATTTAATAGATTTGTATTAAAATATTATCACTCTTAGATAAATAAACTGTAGTAGATTCATATATTGGAATAGCATCCAGTGCAAAAAAGAAATAAGCTATCGAACCATGAAAAAATGTGAAGGAACCTTAAATGTCTATTACTAAGTGAAAGGAGCCAATCTGAAAAGGCTACATACTGTATGATTCCAGCGATATGACCTTCTGGAAAGGACAAGATGATAGACAATAAAAAGACCAGGGGTCGGGGCGCCTGGGTGGCTCAGTTGGTTAAGTGACTGCCTTCGGCTCAGGTCATGATCCTGGAGTCCCGGGATCGAGTCCCACATCAGGCTCCCTCCCTGCTCAGCGGGGAGTCTGCTTCTCCCTCTGACCCTCTTCCCTCTCATGCTCTCTATCTCTCATTCTCTCTCTCAAATAAATAAATAAATAAATAAATAAAATCTTAAAAAAAAAAAAAAGACCAGGGGTTGCCAGGAGTTTGAGGAGAGGAAAAGGTGAGTAAGTAAAGCACTGGGGATTTTTAGGACAGTGAAACTACTCTGTGGGATACTATAATGATGGATACGTGTCATTATACATTTGTCAAAACCTATAGAATGTACAACACCAAGAGTGACCCTTAATGAAGACTATGGGTGATAATGACGTATCAATATCGGTTCAGTTATACCAAATGTAACTCCCTGGTGCAGGATGTTGATGGTAGGGAGGCTGTGCCTGTGTGAGGAGAGGGGACATATGAGAACTCTCTGCACTTTTTGCTCAGGTTTTTTTTAATAATGAAATTTTTTTTTAAGTTTTAGATTATTGTTTTTCTAGAGGTTTATTCTTTTTTTTAAAGAATTTATTTATTTATTTGTCAGAGAGAAAGAGGAAGAGAGCGAGCACAAGCAGGGGGAGCGGCAGGCAGAGGGAGAAGCAGGCTCCCTGCTGAGCAGGGAGCCCGATGCGGGGCTCGATCCCAGGACCCTGGGATCACGACCTGAGCTGAAGGTAGACGCTTAAGTGACTGAGCCACCCAGGTGTCCTTCTGCTCAATTTTGATGTGAATCTAAAACTACTCTAAAAAATAAAGTCTGTATTTTAAAATATATATTTATAATATCTATCATTTTCAACATGCAATCAATATAAAACATTATTAATGAGATATTTTACCTTCCTTTTTGCATTACAAATCTTTTAAAACCCGCATGTATTTTACACTTACACCATTTCTAATTTGGATTAACCACATTTCAAGCGCTCAAAAGCCACATGTTGGACAGCTCAAGTCTAGAGCAGTGGCAGCACCAAGCCACACCGGATTCTTACATGATGTTTACATTGGCTATGCAAATACAGCTTCCCATCAAGCCTCTCAATCCTCTGTCCACCCTGATTGCCGATTGTGGCCTCTCAGCTCCTCTCATATAAACATTTAGGAGCGAGCCCTTTCCCCAGTCTAGCCCTCCAGATAGTCTCACTCCAGAGATTTTCCTGATGGGACTCTGTCTAAAAGAGAGGCACTGAATACTGAAGAATATAAGGCATTTATCACACCAGAGTTTCCTGAAAACACCATGTACTCCTCATTAATAAAAAGAGAAAAAGCTTTCAGGTCCTGCATACTGTGCAAAAGAAAAAAAGAAGAAGAAGAATTTATTAAAATGCAGTGCAGATTTAAATACTATCTAGAAAATAAGTACTTAAGAAAAAAAGAGTTGCTGTCAATATAGAAATAAATAACTTGGCTTTGCCTCAGTTGGTGGGGATTATATATATTTCCATGCAACTAGAAACATTATTTATTTATATTTCCTAGCCACATTCCTGGAACTAATGTATAGACTTCTCTATAAACCATGATATATTATAATCTACTCATGCTCTAAATGCTATTACAAAGATGTGGGTGCACTTCAGCTCAGAAAAGTTAGCTGTCATTTGAGTTAGAAAAGGCACTACATTAAATCATAGTCTGCCCTTGTATATTCATCATTTTCAGGTTCTATCACTCAGAGAAGTGAGACAAAAAGGCATTTATTTGCTTACCATTTTGAACAGCTCTTCCAAAAGACGGGAAAAGAAAAAAATCCTGAGGAAAAAACAGTGTGATATAACACAGGCTGCATACATATACATATTTATAGTCACAGAAATCATTATTAAATGCCCAGCTCCCACCTGAGTCCTTTTTAAAAGGAAGGAGGGAATTTTAAAATAAAACAAATAAAATTGGTATTTAACTGTGTATGGTATTTTTAAAATTAAGACTTCCACATGAAAAGTCAAAATATTTTCATTATAGCTAAACATTTTCAAATAGGTTCTTAATATACTCTTAATATATTAATAATATATATAATCTTAATATATTAAATTTAATAAAATGACATGATATCTAGGATTTGATGGAAAAATACTCCAACAAATAAAAATGATAATAAAAGTAAAAGTTGAAATAAAAATGACACTGAATGAGAGATACTTGGGAGGTTCATTATACTCTCTCCACTGTGTATAGCTTATATGTAAAATTTTCCAAATAAAAAAGTTCAAACTTGCTGGTAGTAAGTTTTAAAATATGTGGGTGTCTTTGACAAAAGAAATTGTTAACTGGTCATTTCTGATTCAGGGCGTGGCACAGGAGGTTTACTATTTACTTACATTCTTTTAAATTAGTCACATGTTTTTATCAAACATTATTTTCTCAATAAAAATATCTATACACACACACACACACACACACACATTAGTGTTTTGTTAAGTGTAGAGCACTCTATACTTCCTGAAGAAACTGGTTATGCATTGATCTCTGCACCTAATTAGTTGTGGGTCCTTAAGCAAGTTACTTCTGAACCTTATTAAGTAAGAATAACATTTAAATGAGAAAATACATTGAAAATACCCAGCACAGTGTCTGGCACAATATAGGTGTTTTGACTGTCAGTTTAAACAACATTTAATACATAGGGAGAACTAGATTTACTATGGAAATAGGTCCACCCCTAACATCTGAGGAGCCATGCGCAAAAGGAGAAAAAGAGTCATTTGCCCATATTGTTTTTCTCTTTCCACCCAATACAGGACACCCCTAACAAACCCCATCAAGCTCCACCACCCCCAACAGCTGCCCTTTGACCACTTCTAAGGCCAAAGTGGCGGGAGTGGACTGGGGCAAGGTACTTAGTATTCCTTGTCCCCCGGGGTAGGGATGTGACTAGAGAGGGGCCTGAGTAGGTCCTTCCAAACCAAAGAGCCCAGAGCAGAGGACTCAGGTGCCTGGACTAAAAGCTGTACTGATTAGAGACCAGGTGTTACACTGAACCACTCAACAAGAGTAGCAGTCAGAAGACATGGCTTCATGCCCCAATTCTTCCAGAAACTTCATGTGACTTCAGGCCATGTCTTTACTTAGCTGTGCCTCAATTTTCTCATATATCCATCTAATAAATATTTATTGGGCTTCAACTTCGGGCCAGGCATGCATCTAGATACCATGAATACACAGAGAATACAATAGATAATAGTCCTTGCCTTCAAAGACTTACCATTCTGATAGGAAACAAGCCAAGAAGATATCTGGGGGCAAATGTACTCCAGACAAAGGGTCTCTTCTAAATCAAAATTTCCATGATTAATCTTGCAAGCTGACATGTTCATTAAATACAAATAACCAAAGAAGCCTAAGGGAAAAAATAGCATAAGTTTAATTATAATGCAGTATTATAGAGTGCAAAACATGTCTTTTTTCTTTTTTGACTTTTTAAAATTTATTTTTTTAAGATTTTATTTATTTAAGAGAGAGAGCACAAGAGCAAGTGAGCGAGCAAGCACAAGTAGGGGAGGGAGGGCAGAGGGAGAAGCAGGCTCCCCACTGAGCAGGGAGCCCACCATGGGGCTCGATCCCAGGACCCTGGGATCACAACCTGAGCTGAAGGCAGATGCTTAACCAACTGAGCCACCCAGAAGCCCCGGTTTTTATTTTTTTTATTTTTTTATTTTTTTGAGTGTCGTTGACACAATGTTATGTTAGTTTCGGGTACAACGTAGCCATTTGACAAGTTTAACCATCGCGCTGTGCTCACTGCAAGTGTAGTTACCATCTGTCACCATATAACACTATTACAATATCATTGACTACATTCCTTATGCTGTGCCTTTTATTCCTGTGACTTATTTCCTCCATGACTGGAAGCCTCTATCTCCGACTCCCCTTCACCCATTTTTTCTATCCCCCCACCCCCCGACCCTTCTGGCAATCACCAGTTTGTTCTCTGTGTGTACAGGTGTGATTCTGCTTTTTGTTTGTTTATTCATTTAAAACATGCCTTTTATTTGTTTTTTTAAAAGATTTTATTTATTTGTTTGTCAGAGAGAGGAGGGGATGTGGCAGGCAGAGCAGGTAGAGGGAGAAGCAGACCCCCCGCGGAGCAGGGAGCCCGATGCAGAACTCGATCCCAGGACCCTGGGATCATGACCTGAGCCGAAGGCAGACGCTTAACCGACTGAGCCACCCAGGCGTCCCTATCTCATGCCTTTTAATATCTGTTCTCTAATACACCAGTATGAGCATGCCACAACTGCTGCTCTAATTTTTTTTTTACTGCTGCTCTAATTTTAATCACAAGAATTATCACCATATGCAGTACAAAATCCAATCTCTAAATGTGCCATTTTCTTTATATTACTACCCAGTTTATGTATATTTTATGTGGAAGATAAATTTATATAAAAGATAATGTAATCACAAAGCATTTATCCACATTAATTTTTTAGTAAATACGTTAATATATCAGGCGCTTCATGAAGAATTTATGGCAAAAAAGGTTAATAATGAGCTTTATTATTTGACAAACATAAAAAAAGGAATTCACAGAAAAAGATGAATAAAATGTGTAATAAATTACAGTCTAAGAATAGTTTATATTTATGCCAAACCAATTAAGATTGGGTGCAGCTTTCTGACTATACCAGCTCTGGAATGTTCAGGGTCAGGGCAGAGTATCTGGTCAGACAACTAGTGGTCAAGTGAGAAGAGCTAGAAGATCTTAAAGAAGACTGTGGAGAATTCTTTCTGAAAGGGTGGGTAGTTAAGTAATAATGGAACTTATGTGTCATTTAGTTCCAGTCTGACCTGAAAGAAGTTACACAAGCAGAGCTCCAAAGCTCTGATCATTCTCGCCATCTCATCCTACACCTTCTCGAGGTTGAAGAGTTGCCCACTTAACATAAAATATCAGTTCTAAGATAGAAGAAGTGTGCGCGGTCCAAGCTTTCTTAGTATAGCATTTTGTTGCAGCTACTTCCACTAGATGGCACTAAAGACTCTTTTAGGAATCAGGCACTTAAAAAAAAAAAAAGTCTGGGTGGGGCAGTAGAAGAAATGAGGTTACCTAGGCTGGCAGAGGTAGAGCTAAGGGAAGCCCCTACTAGAAGATAGCTTCCAAGAAAGGAGGGATTTTTGCTTGTTCTACACAATGATCTATCCTGGAACACAGTCAAAAGCCCCTGCCCTCATTACTATTCTAGAGGGGGAGCAAGCCACGAAGACATTCTGGGAAAACACATTCCAGGGGCTTAAAGAATAGTTGACGAATAAATGAAGGTCTTGGAAGAGCCACTGAAGATCATGATCAGATTGGAGTTTCAGAAAGATCTCTGACAGGATTATACAGAATGGATTGGAAACAGGGACACCAGTTAGTAATCCAAACAAAGTATAATAAGGACTTGAACTTGACTTGAAAACAAGAATAGTGGGGATGGATGGGAAGGAGTAAATTCAGAGATATGGTGTGGATAATAATGATAACAGTAAAAAGAGCCCCCCATATCAAACACAGGCTAATGCTCTAGAAACACCACCTCCAAATCTCACAACAATCAAGGGAAGATGAAGGATTTTTTTTAAATAGGGCTGAGGACCCTGGAAAATACCAATGTTTAAGAGCTGGGTGGGAGAAGTCATGCTTTCAAGGGGGAAAGAAAAGGAGTGGTTAGAGGGGCAGGAAGTGGAAGGAAATTCAAGAATAGTGTTATGGCAACCAAGGGAGGAGAAAGTTTTGAGCAGAAGCTTGTCAATGTCACAAGCAGGGGTGAGTGGCTGGTTCAGTTGGTAGAGCCACTTGGTGTGACTCTTGATCTCCAGGTTGTGAATTCCAGAATTTCAGTTGTTATCGAACAGAATTTGCTATAGTATTATTTTGTTTTAAGTACGTTCTGTGACCACCGTGGGGCTGGAATTCAGTGAGGTTTAAGGTAGGTGGGCCTAAAGATGATGGGGACACATGTGGGTGCAGATTTAGAATTGAGAGTTGTGACCAAAGCTCAGGGCAGAAAGTGTGGATCTGGGAATCATCTGTGTAAGAGAGCAGGTAGAGAGAGAAATAGGGTATAAAGAGGATGGAGGGGAACCAGTGAGGAAGGAGAGTGTGAGACGCAGCCCAAGAGATCAGAAGGCCAGGAGAGTAGAGCATTTCGGAAGTCAAGTAGGAAGCAAGTCTGAAGGATGAGGAAGTAGGTAACAATAGTGAATGCTAAACAGACTGTATATTGAGAAAAGGCCAGTGACTTCGTCACTGGTAATCTACAAGAGAAAAGCCTCAGTAGAAAGAAGAGTTGGAAGTTAGTTTATGTGAGGGAGGAAAAAAATGGGTGATGATGGTGACGAACACAGAAAGTGGGACTACTCTTTTGAGAAATGTAGGGGTGAGAGTCACAAAAGTCAGTAAGTGGAAAGCCAGCTCAGTCAAGGGAGGATTCGCTTCCCTCTTTAGGACCTGATCATAACTCTTAACAGATAGAACATGCTGGTCACGGAGTGATTGAAAATGTAGGAGCAGCAAGGTTTTGAAGAGCCAGGAGAGGTTGGAATAAAGAGCAAAGGTGTTGAGGAACAGAAGAAAGGCAGTCAGGATGGGTATGAGAGGAGGTGTGACAAACCATAGATTGGGGGGGGAGTGTAGAAGGGCAGGGGCAGAGGGAGATCCCCGGCAGCCAGACTTGATCTCACAACCCTGAGATCATGACCTGAGCCAAAATCAAGAGTCAGATGCTTAACCCACTGAGCCACCCAGGCACCTGATAAACCGTAGATTTTTAAGTAGAAAGTGAGGGAGTTCTCCAGATAGCCTTGCTTTTCTAAACACTCAATTAAAGGCACTTACCTGCCGAGTATATAAGTGATTAGATGCTTAAGAAGCTAAGAAAGGAAGGGCGCCTGGGTGGCTCAGTTGATTAAGCGACTGCCTTCGGCTCAGGTCATGATCCTGGAGTCCCTGTATTGAGTCCCGCATCGGGCTCCCTGCTCGGCGGGGAGTCTGCTTCTCCCTCTGACCCTCCCCCCCTCATGTGCTCTCTCTCTCTCAAATAAATAAATAAAACCTTTCAAAAAAAAAAAAAAAAAGAAGAAGCTAAGAAAGGAAAGGGAGGTTAGGGTGGAATCTTAAACATGGCATCATAAGACAGGAGTTCAAGTCTCAGACGTGTTACCGTGGGCTGCCCACCAGATCTCTCTGAGACTCCGTAGTCCTCATAGAGTTGTTAAAAGATTAAGTGAAATAATGCACATGTAACGTATAAAGCACTTCTTAAACAAGAGAAACTTGGAACACCTACCATGGGAAATGTGATAGAACATGAATAAGAAATGAAGCAAAGCATCACCAAGCGTCAGGTGAAGTTCAGAGCAAGAATATATAGCAAACACAAGTCTGCACAGTTTTTGCAACTTAACTCCAGCACACCAGAGTGTAACAAACAGATTCTGAGTCAGAGAAGGTGAGGAAAAGAAAGAAAAGCTGAAGAAATCTAGGTAAGGATTATTTTAAGACCTTTGTAGGCATATTTATTTTTGGAAATCACATGTAATTTTTATATAAAAGTGGCATTTGGGGATGCCTGGTGGCTGTCAGTTGGGCGGCCAACTCTTGACTTTGGCTGGGGTCGTGATCTCGGGGTCCTGGGATCGAGCCCCACGTTGGGCTCGGTGCTTGGCGCGGAGTCGGCTTGAGGATTCTCTCTCTCTCTTTCCCTCTGCCCCTCCCCCCGCTTTGCTCTTGCATGCTCACTCGCTCGCTCTCATAAATAAATAAATCTTAAAAATAAATTTAAAAAAAGCGGCATTTGACTCATTAACATGTTATATTTTGGAAATGGCCAAACACTTCAATTTCTAAAAATTTTTATAGTTTTCCTATTTTAGGGTCAAATTTTATTTTGTTTGGTGTTTCAGATTTCCCTATTTTTGTAAGCTTAGGCTCCAGGCACTGTGCCTATGGCATGAGATGAGTAATGGAGACATCAATGAAAGAGCTGCTCATTGGGTCCAAATCAAGTAGGGAAGGTGATAAAACCAGCAGTGAGAGAACCAGGCATACGAGACAGGCTTAAAGTGACCGGAAATCATAGGAACAGTGGAGAGTAAGTGCCGGAGTCCAGCTCCAGCAGGGGAAGGGTCCTTGAAGGAAAGGACGGCCTCGGCGAGTGAGGAGACACGGACACAGGATCAGGTTGCAAGCGTCTCCCTCCCGATAGCCTCGGAGGGACAAATTTTTTTATTCCTTAGAATGTTTCCTTGCTTTTCCATTCTTTCATGTGATTTTTTTACATTTTCTCGCAATCATTTCGGATTTAAAAAACAGCATGACCGTGCGAGACAAAGCGTGACCTATAAAGGTTATCTAAAGTTTATTCTTTCTCCAAAGGCAGCTTACCATGTGTGCACCCTCTTATCAATGTACTTATTCCATTTCTGTATGTTTTCTTCTCTTGTCCTTGCTCCGTAGACACCACGGAGGATCACTCCTCTTAATCCTTTACCAGAGGCTGTCAGATGATGCCCGCCCCCTTTTTCCCTTTAATCTTATACTATTTGTTCATGTCCTCATCATCAACTCCATTACAAGGAATGGGAGGAGGAGGGGCAAGGAAGTTAATCCTACACCAGGGGCTTGCCTCGAGGGGCATACCAAAGGTGGCCTCCTATGTTGTATACAACGTAGGGAGGTCCCTGTACTGTAGGAATGTCGCGAGATTTTTCTTTCCTAGAATCCTGATGTTTCAGAGGTGCCTGAGGAATCTCATCAATCGGAATTCTTACTGGGCCTGGATCCAACAGCTCCCTTACAGATTGGAGGACATTGGGTATTTTTACTTCTTGGCCCATCGTCAGCCTTTTTGGAATCGGTTTCATTATGATTGCTTGCATAGGCATAACTGAATTTATAAATCATTTTATCATGAAACCCCAGAATTGATTATAAAGATTGCCACAAATAAAATGAAAGGAAGTGGCAGGAGCCAGCTGTGGAGTCTCCTGATTTTTCAGGATTGTCCCTCATACGTGGACTTTGTCAAACAGCATGAGTAGCTTGGCTCGCGCCAGGTTAAGGAGCTAGAGTGTTACCATTTCTGGAAATTGCAGAGTTATCGGTCCCAGATCCCAGGTGTGGCAAAGCCCCCACAGGGCCGAATCAGGAGACTCCTGGTAAGGGTACTTGGAGGAGGAGACAAAAAAACTGTCCAGGCTGCCTGACGCGTTCATCTGCCCGATCCGTTTGTGAGCCCACAAAGGGTTCATCCCTCTATGACATCCTCCACTCCCACTGTGACCATGACAGTCACAGGCCCTCCCCCATGACCAAAACGGCGGGACACACGTGCTCCGTTTCTGGTACACAGAACTGTAGAATTCTGGGTGACAAATCCTTAAGCCCTCAGGTCTTCCGCGCCCCTGGCCCCGAAGGGAAACAAGGGCTTCTCCAGCCCCGGCAAACCGCGAGCCGAGCTCCCCCAACGGCCAGCCCTCGGTTCAACAGTCCACCAGACGGGTCCCCGGAACCAGGGCCTCAGAGCCCTTAGTCCCGGGAAACGAAGCTCTCGTAGCCCGTGGCTAGGCCTGACGGATTCCTGAACTGAAATAAGCTGGGGAGGCCCAGAGGGGAACTCGCGGGATCCCACCGGCCGAGCAGAAACGTCCCCTGCTGTCACGTCCGAAGCCTCTCGGACGAGGAAGACGCCTCGTCCTACAACTCCCAGCAAGCTGTGCGCGGAGCTCGGGGCCCACTGACAGCGCCACCCACCAATGGGAAAGCCCAGTCTGAGTTCGTGGGCCCAATCCGAGGGCCCAAAGGAGGTCGTCCCCGGGGCGTATCAGCGCGGCTTTTTAAGGAGTCCTCCGGCCTCTCTGGTCGCTACAGCGACAGAGAGACACCGGAAGGGGGTGACGCCGGCTATACTATGCCGCTCACTCCCAGCCTCGCTCTTTTCCTCCCCTCTGCCCGAGCCCTCCGGCCACCCGACCACCCCCCCACCCCCCCGCCGTTAGCTTGGTCCCGCCCCTCCCCGTCGGAGTGGACTGGCGATTGGATGCTGGTGGTGTCACTCTGGTGGGAGGCGGGGCCCCCAGCGGCGAGGGCCGCCCTTCTCGGACGGTGATTGGACTCCCCTGAGTAGACTCGGACTGGGATTGGTGCGAGGAGGGGCCAGAGCCTTGTGGGCCGCGGTGTTGGGGAGGCGGTGGCCGTCCAGGAGCCGGCGGGAGGCATAGCTCCTTGGCCGGCCGTGTGACGTCCGCTCAGGGCCGGGTCGGGGGAAGGAGCGGGAGCCCCCCCCACCTCATCAGGCGGGGGCGGGGGTGGCGCTTGTCGCGTGTCGGACCGGGGCCAGTGGGGCGGGAGGCGGGAGGCGGGTGGTAGTGGAAGGAGTGAGAGGTGCAGGGGTCCGGGAGTTGGCGGCGGCAGGACCCCTCAAGACTTAGACCTGGCAGCGCTTCCGGGGAGGAGGACTTGGGGGGCACAGGAGGGCGTGGGCGCGTCTGGTATGGGATGCCATGGAGAGGAGGGGGCCCTCCTAAGTAGATCTGTGGGTGGTTCCTTTGTCGATTCCTCTTCTACCATTTTAACCTTTGAATTGCCGAAGAGAGAGTCCCCATGGTCTCTGCTCAAATTCTGCAAACTTTTTCTTTGGGTGGGCTTAATCACCCACTACTTCATTATAGAGCTGCCCACCGCCTTTTGTGATACTGGGCACAAACGTGGGGAATATGTCAGAAAAGAGGAAGCCGCTGCTGGGCTTCGTGGGCAAACTCCCCAGTGGGACTGCGCTTGGGAACTCAGGCAAGACTCACTGCCCTTTGTGCATGGGGCTTTTCAAAGCCCCCAGGCTCTTGCCTTGTTTGCACACAGTTTGTACCACGTGTCTGGAGCAGCTGGAACCCTTCTCAATAGTGGACATCAGAGGGGGAGACTCTGACACAAGCTCTGAGGGGTCAATATTCCAGGAACTCAAGCCTCCCAGTCTGCAGCTGCAGATCGGCATCCTCTGTCCCGTATGTGATGCTCAGGTGGACCTGCCCATGGGTGGAGTGAAGGCTTTAACCATAGACCACCTGGCCATGAATGATGTGATGCTGGAGAGTCTTCAAGGGGAAGGCCAGGGCCTGGTGTGTGACCTGTGCAGCAACAGAGAAGTGGAGAAGAGATGTCAGACCTGCAAAGCCAATCTCTGTCACTTCTGCTGCCAGGCGCATAGGTAAAGTCGGGATCCCCACCCCCACCCCCCTCCTTGCAGCTTAAGAGCAGAATACAAAGAGGTGTCAAGCCAGAAATCCCTGGGTGAGGCAGATGGGAAGGAAAGCTCTCTCAAATGCCCTGTAAGGCCAAAGAGAGTATACGCTGTGATTAATACTCCAGAGTGGTAGTTAACTCCTGCAGCCTTACATAATACCCCGTAGAAGCAAAGGTTTGTGTAGCCCTTTTCAGTTTGCAAAGCACACTCACAGTTTCCTTGGATCATCAATCCTTTGTATGGTGAATAATTGTGGTGGGTGCTGGATAAACAGAGAAGAATGAATATAATAGCATAGCCCCTGGCCTTGATCGCATTTGATGCCTTGTAGCTCTTATAGAAAAGCAAGCACTGTTTTCACTCCCGTTTATTATTTGAGGAAACTGAAGCTCAGCAAAATGTGATCTGACAAGGTTCCACAGCTGGTAAGTAGTGTATAACAGAACCCAGGTTTTTTTGTTTTGTTTTTATTTATTTATTTGACAGAGACACAGCGAGAGGGAACACAAGCAGGGGGACCGAGCAGGGAGCCCCATGCGGGGCTCGATCCCAGGACCCTGGGATGGAGCCCCATGCGGGGCTCGATCCCAGGACCCTGGGACCATGACCTGAGGCCGAAGGCAGATGCCTAACGACCGAGCCACCCAGGCGCCCTCAGAACCTAGTTTTAAATCCAGGTCTTCTGACTGCATTCTGTGCTCTTTCTGGTAATCCATGCTGCCTTCCCAATATAAGGTGCTATTTGGCGGGGCCCCACCGCAGCCTTGACCTTGTACCCTAGAGTGACTCTGGAGCTTGGTGATGTGGGCCGATAGGTGCTCGTTGGGGTGCAGATTTATGTCTTTTTTGGCATTTGGTGAATAGCCAGTCACATGAATCACTCTTTGTCCCTTCTCTGCCCCCTCCCCCATTCCAGGACATCCGAATTTAAAATAGCCAAGATTTTGGATTTAGCTTAAAATAGTTTTTAAATTCTGCCCTCCATTTGGTTTCTGGTCTCACCAACAGAGCAAGTTACTCTTCAGTCTTCCTGTTTTTAACTTCTAGTTATGACTACCTTTGCTGCCAGCTAAACAGCTGACCCTGTTTTTTTCTACAGCCACTCTTCCGGTGCCAGAATAGGCATGCGAGCTCTGAGGTGGTCTCCTGCTACCGGGGGATCTCTCAACAGTCACTGGGTTTCCTAGGGATTCCCCTGAATCTCTAGAGGGCTACAGAAAAGGGGAATTAGCGGAGAGCTGTGATCCTACTGACCATTGATTTCAGTCTTTCTAATGCCGATGACTCTTGGGGAAAATTCTTAGCTTGCTGCTTTGGGTGATGCAATCTCTGGTCAAAGGAAATGCTTTACCAAAATCTCAAGTGAAAGTGGAGGGAGACTCTGTCGGGGCCAGCTGGACACTTTTTAATTGCCGGGGGTTTATTGCTGTGCCACGCAGCACAGTTTCTGTCTCTTGGTGCTGGATTCCCACCATGCTCTCGCCTCTAGCTTGCTGAAGGAGTAGGCCGTGCCTCTTGTCTCAACTTGCCAAACTAACGCTTCAGAGAAAGTTCCAGGCCGTAGCCTTCGTGTTGCAGCCTTTGGCAAAGTCCCGTCCCAGGCCCGAGAGCCATAGTCTACTATCATTTTATTCAAGGTAGTAGCTTTTTCAAGTAGGTGTTATTCCCTCCCCATACAGATGAGGAGGAACTGGAATCCGTGAGGATCGCATAGTTAAGAGGTCAGAGCAAGGGACTGAACTCAGATCTCTTTGACTTCCGAGCCATGCACTGAAAACTGCCAAGATTGTTTCCCAACCGAATCGTCCCCTAATTTCCTGTCCCTGACTCTGTCCCCAGGCGGCAGAAGAAGACAACTTACCATACGATGGTGGACCGAAAAGACTTAAAAGGCTGCAGCAGGATCGGGAAGCCCGTTTTGTGTCCTGCGCACCCTGCAGAGGACCTGAGGCTGTTCTGTGAGCTCTGCGACCAGCCCGTGTGCCAGGACTGCGTGGTGGGGGCGCACCGGGAGCACCCCTGTGACTTCACGAGCAATGTTATCCACAAGCATGGGGACTCAGTGCGGGAGCTCCTCAGAGGCACCCAGCCCCACGTGGAGGCGTTGGAGGAAGCCCTCGCACAGATCAAAGGGATGAACAGCGCCCTCCAGGCGCAGGTGGGGGCTGTGGCCGCTGACGTGCGAACATTCTCTGAGGGCTACATCAAGGCCATTGAGGAGCACCGGGACAAGCTGCTGAAGCAGCTGGAAGACATACGGGTCCAGAAGGAAAACTCCCTACAGCTGCAGAAGGCCCAGCTAGAGCAGCTGCTAGCTGACATGCGGACTGGTGTGGAGTTCACAGAGCACCTGCTGACCAGTGGCTCAGACTTGGAGATCCTCATCACCAAGGGGGTGGTAGTAGAACGGCTCACAAAGCTGAACAAAGTCGAATATAGTATCCATCCTGGAGTAAACGATAAGATATGCTTCTCTCCTCAGCAGAAAGCAGGCCGGTGCCGTGGCTATGAAGTTTATGGGGCCATCAGTACCAAAGAGGTCGATCCAGCCAAATGTGTCCTTCAAGGAGAAGGTAGGAGGCATTTCCTGCTGGCCTTGAGAGGGCAGTGGACGGGGACATGCTGTTTAAAGAGGTGTGGCTCTTTTAGCTGGGGCCTTCATCCAGCTAGGAAGAGTTTCCTACCGACCAGTTTACCGCGGGAGAGAGCCATATGATCTAAAGGACAGTGACCCCCTCCCTCGCCCTTTCTTTCTGTTTCGTTCTGGCCAGGGTGCAGTTAGTACTCATACAGGGGTGAGGCTTGACCCTTTTCCAGCTGAGCAAAGTAGTAACTAGCAAGGATCTCAAAGGAGCATGCTGTGTCTATCAGATGATCGAGCAGAGGCAGTGCCCAAAGACGACACCAGGATAGGCCGGGGTGAAATCCTGCCTGCCTGTAGAGGAGCATGGCAGGGCCCCAGAGGGCTTGGATCATTCCGAAGAGAGTTTCAGAGGAGTGAGGAAGACAAGGTTAGAGCGTACTTTCTTCTGTGCCCTTCTTGGTTTATGTAAGCCACATCTTGACATTTAAAAGATTAGGCATTTCATTCGGTAGGGGGAGAAACAATTTCCTTTGGCCCTTCTGTTCCTAAAGGAGGCAGTTATTCAAACATAGATATGTCAGAGATCAGTCCTGATGGGCAGACTGTACCGTAGATGCAGCCTGCCTCCGGCACGGGAATTCTTAGCCTTTTGGAGGTCATAGATCCCTTTGAGAATGATCTCTCCCCAAGAACATCCACTAATTTGGGCACCCCACTTCTGGAGATTCTTTGATCCCCCGTAAGCCTCTCCAGAGACCACATGGTAGTTCATGAGCCCCAAGTGAAGAAGCCCCGTTGCATCTGCTGGCCCAGAGGCTGCACCTACTGAATATTTCCCTGGCAGCTTGGCTCAAGTGCTGAAGGGTCTGGTCTGATCAGCTGTACCCCCTGCCCATTCCAGCATGATCTGCATCTCAGAGAGGGTAGCTTTGGGCTTATGAACTTCCCTCACAGGGTCTAGAGATTTTCGGCTCTGAATATGTAGGTCTGTCCTGCGTATTTTCAGAGCTCCCTTTAGGGCTGCAGTTAAGGTTCAGGATCCTGTGTGATCCAAGAGCAGCAACTGGCTGAGAGACAGCCAGGCTCGCCAGGAGGGACTCCCAGGAGGTATGCTCTGGGGGCCAGAGCAGGAAGAGAAGAGAAAGGGAGCAGGGCGATTACTGTAAACAGGAAGCATGACCTTTTGCTCTAAAGAGAAGCAGCAAGATGGTGTCTGATCTGGGGATGCAGTCACCCTGGCTGGCCTTTGAGGTGAGGACTGAGTGTTTATCTTCCGCAGATCTCCACCGGGCCCAGGAGAAACAGACAGCCTCTTTCACCCTGCTGTGTAAGGATGCGGCAGGAGAGAGCATGGGCCGGGGAGGAGACGGCGTGCAAGTCGCGGTCATCCCTAAAGATAAGAAAGACAGGTGTGTATTACACAGCCAGGTGTCAAGGGTAATAAGCAGTGACAAAACTGGACACTTGAGGCCCCTTTGCAGTTGGGGAGGTGTACCTGGAGTAGTTACATCCTACGCCGCGCCCCCCAGCTGCTATTAAAAAATGTGATATGACCAGCTGGAGATGTGTTTTCTTGCGCGGGTTTTATGCCAATACTCCACTCTCTCCCAAAGGTCTGCTCCACCCCTCCGCTTGTCTGAAAAATACTCTTATGTTAGACCAAATGGGCCCCTTCTCAAAATTCAGCCCCACTTTGCTACTCCACTGGGCTGGGAGTATATTCATGTGTCTCTGAAATCAGAGGACGAAGGAGAGCCAGAGGGTACAGCAAGCCCATCAGAGAGGACACAGGAGCTCATTCAAGGAATCCCTCTGTACACCACATTAAATCAGCATTTACGTTGCTTCCCTTCTGTTATAAAATTAATTTCCGAGACCAATGGAAGGACGTCCTGCTTGGGGGACATTTCAAGTGAACGTTGGGGGGAATGGTGTAGGGTTCACACCTCAAGCGGTGGGCGGCCCCAGCAGGCCTGTGAGTGAGTGGTTTTCTGAACCCCATCTGCATTCAGTCCGGTCAGAGCGCTGGTGCACGATAACCAGGATGGGACATACCGCGTCTCCTACACCCCCGAGGAGCCTGGTGTCTATACCGTGTTGGTCTGCATCAAAGAGCAGCACGTGCAGGTGAGTGGGACCTGTGCCTGTCCTCCCTGGCCGCCTTTGTCCCCGCTTCCTCTGGCTTCTGCCGTCTCAGGATGTGGAGACATGTCTCGTGGGATCAGCTGTATGGAGGGATTGAATAGGATCCTCTTTCGTCCTTCTCTTCACTTGAGAAATAAGCCACATTTTGCTGGTGACCATAACTCTGTGCCTGTTCTTCCTCCTGGCTGGTTGGGCTTGTATTTTATCATTCTCCCCTTTGGAGAATTCTTAATTTGGGAAAGATACCTTCTTCCCAGGGGGCATTCTGCCAGGGGACAAGCATACACATTCAAGCAATACCCTCTAGCTTGGGATTGTTCAGACTGTGACCAGACGGACTGGAACTTACTGGAACACAATTTGGGAGAGTTATGCCTTCTCCCCTCAACTGACCAGTCATCTATCCACCTGATCATCTGCCCTCGTAACTCTTTCGCCTGTTTCCACATGTGCTTAGCTCTTACCAGGGTTACTGCACCACCACCCCCCACCCCAGACAAAGATAACACTTTTCTGGTCTAGAGATTCGGTATTTTTTTTTTAAATCGGGCAATACTCAGGAGGTCCGACGGAATCTCGAGTAGTCACAGATTTTCCCCAACCCAGAAAGCAACACTGACAGGGATGATAAAGTACCATAGTGTCATGATGTGTGCAGGAAGGAAGACTCCTGTTCAGCTCCACTGACTGCCTGTCTAATTACATTGGCCGGAGTGGGCTGCGTCCCTCTGCATACATTCTTAGGCCTTTCTTCCAGGCTGCTTGGGCCTAGGGATCATCGCGCAATTCGACTGAGAAACAAACGTGCTGAGGTACACAGTCCCTGTAGAGCAAAACCAGAACTTGAACCCATTTCTTTGAACTCCCGAGTTGTTTTTAAAATGGATCGTAAACTCTTGAAAGGAGGAGAGATCGAATGCGTGAAAGGCTTTTACGGTGCCAGACTCTCTGTTTTGTGCTTCGGCAGACTGTGTGCTTCTCAGTCAGGGACAGGCCCATAAGCTACACTTACGAGATACTGACTATGTAACATAGGACAGGAAGCGGAGAACGGAAGTTGTCCTGGAAGGAGAGGGGCGGGTGGGAGAGTTTCGAATTTGAGGATTATTAACCACGCGCTCTTCACCTTTCTGCCTGTATCCTCACGGGCCAAGACTAAGTGGATGGGGACACAGAAACATCCGGGGTGGAGGGGTGGGAGGAGGGGAGTGAGACTCAGTATGTGAGGGAAGGAGGTGTGTGACTGAGACATTGGAGAAGGGATGGCCCCGCCCTGTGGTTGCCGCGCTCTGCTAACGAGCCCCGAGACTCTTCCGGAGCGGAGAAGATGGTGACACCAGTGACACGAAACACAGCTTGGGTTTATTCGTGTATCAGGCGGGCTCCGTGCTAGAGGGGCCGCACAGATGCCTTCACTCTCACGCATTTGTATCTGGCGCCACACAGCTGAGCGCCCAGCTGTCACTGTCCCCTCGTCCGTTTCCCTCTGCTGTCCTCGTTTCTCCGGGGCCAGGCCCTGTGACGGACACTGCGTTTAAGCACATGGGATGCTCAGCACATCCCTGTTGACTCATAAATGTGCTGTTCTTTGCTCTTGGTCTGAACACTGAAGGGCTCGCCATTCACCGTGACCGTGAGGAAGAGGCATCGGCCACACCCGGGCGTGTTTCAGGGCTGCACGTTCTGCTCCAGCGGAGGCCAGAAGACTGCTCACTGTGGAGGCACCATGCCAGGTGAGGGGACACTCGAAAGTCTCCCAGCAATGGGGGTCACTACCGCACAGCCACTAGGTTTAGGAGATTCAGACTTAGGCTTTCTTTCTGGGAATATAATCCATGCATATCAGTACACCACAGTTCTAAAAGTTTCACTTTAAAGCTTTTTTGTTCTGAAAAGTGAGATAGTAAGCTTAAAAGTTCTGATCCAGTTCACCAGTCTTATGAGCCCTGTGCTTCTCCCCGGGACACTCGATGTCCATGTGTACCCTCTCCAACAGCCTGGCAGTGTAAAAAAATCCAAACGCACTCTGTTCCTTTTAAAACCTTAAAGAAATTCCAAGCAAGTCAGGGATGGGGAAGTGGGTGATTAAATCAGTTGACCAGGTCTGGCTCTTTTTGGGGGAAGGAGGGTCGACTTAGGCAGGAGATCTGATTTTTTTTTTTTTTTTTTTAAGTAGGTGCCACTCCAAGCATAGAGCCCAACGTGGGGCTTAAACTCACAACCCTGAGATCAAGACCTGAGCTGAGATCAAGAGTCAGACGCTTAACCGACTGAGCCACCCAGGTGCCCCTCTAATTATTTTTTAAAAAATATTCTTTTGTGTTCCTACTCCGATGGTGAGCCTTAAGATAGGCTCGTGCATGGGGCGCCTGGGTGGCTCAGTCGTTAAGCGTCTGCCTTCGGCTCAGGTCATGATCCCAGGGTCCTGGGATCGAGCCCCGCACCGGGCTCCCTGCTCCGCGGGAAGCCTGCCTCTCCCTCTCCCACTCCCCCTGCTTGTGTTCCCTCTCTCGCTGTGTCTCTCTGTCAAATAAATAAAATCTTAAAAAAAAAAAAAAGATAGGCTCATGCACCCTTTTGCATAAACACTTTAGGAACTACCTTCTTTATTTCAGCCACTCTACCCTTCTCTTTTATTTCAATTATTTTTCCGTTAAAACCCAAAACAGTTCATCTCCTTGAGTTAGCAGAATGTTAAAACAACACTCTTCCCAGAACTTCAGCGAGTCTTAATTGAGTTGCTGTCTTCAGTCCTTGGGAGTCCTCCTCCTACAGAGGCACCAGATAGCTTGTTTCTCTCGCCGGGTTTTTATTACATGTTTTTACATCCATGACTCTAAGTGTTGCCAGAAACGTTAGTTTCCATGGTAAACTGCTGGACTTCATTCTTAATGTTTGTCTTCTGTCTCCTCTTGGTACCACACAGGGGGGTACCTAGGCTGCGGCCATGGACACAAAGGCCACCCGGGTCGCCCGCACTGGTCCTGCTGTGGGAAGTTTGCCGAGAAGTCAGAATGCACGTGGACAGGTGGGCAGAACGCACCAAGGAGTCTACTCAGAACCGTGGCACTCTGATGCCTTCCTGGGTACGTGCCCAGCCCGTTTAGCTGCAGCCAGTACAACTTCCAATTACCAGAGGACCCCAGACCTTGATTAATTCTGAAGAAACAGATAGAATTAAAAACAAAGTGCCTTATCTTATACTCTCAATTTCCAGTCTTTTCTTGTGAGTCACTCACTGATGGTATGTACGGACGTTTGAGCACCAGACACCACGTTTCTCTTCATGATGGTTGGCAGGGTTCATTCTACACTGAGGCTCCCTTCTCTTGTGCAGGAACAGAGCGATCTACGCTGTTGGAACTTAGGGATCATGGGGGGAGTTCAGTTCCTGACTTTTGGATATGTAACTCGTTTATTTCTCCCTGAGCCACATGTTTGCTGTTTCCCTCAAAGAATTAAAAACTGCTTTTCATCATATCTACTTTTTGCTAGCACACTTTAAATGGATTATAATGGGATCTTGTTGTTTTGGTGGGGGTCCCCGGCTTGACCCCTAGGCCACGTTCATCTCATACTCGCCAGCCTAGATTACTGTTTGGTCAAGGGCATACAAGTAGTAAGTAAATAAAGGGGAACAGTGTTGAAATACCGCCTCAGAAATTTGTTACAGGTCTACTCTTGCCAGGCACTCTAGATACTTTCATCCTCCTCACATCTCCCAACCCTCTGTTACTTAGAGAGGAGTCTTCACTTCTGTCTGTAAAGCTAGAAATTTCAGTAGAAGCTCTGGAGTCCTAGAGTGTGCCTGCTTAGCTGTTGAGCCTGAAAGGAACTCTGGGAAGAGGCAGCACGCAGCCCTGGTGCCTCATCCCTGCCAAGGGCTTCACTGTATATAGTTGGTGTATTCTTCTGGGACTATTGATTTCAGTGTGTATTAGATATCATTACTGAAATCTGCATTGCAAGGGCCATTAAGAAGCAGGTGACCCATTTGAGCAGTGAATTGGGTCAGGCAAAGGAAGTGAAGTAAGCAGACAAAACACGGACTGTCGGGTCATCATGGGATACATTTCTTTCCTCCTTAGGGCTGATAGATGTGGGCTACATCATTGCCATAAATCCTAAGATACTCACTGTATTCCCACCCTTTTCTGGGAAGATTCCCTTCGGTGCTCTCTAACCCAAATCTGATCTTCCCAGAAGACAGTGATGGCTCTGCGAGCCTCTCAAAATGTTAGCTACTTGCTCCTCCTCACTCCTTATAACCGCTGGGCCCCAAGTCAGGTAGGTGTCCTGTTAGCTCATCATTGCTGCTTTAGGATCGGCATTTCTCAGCCAGGAGCGGTCTTTCCCGACAAGGGACATTTAGTCAAGTCTTAGAGACATTTTTCCTTGTACAACTGGAGGCTGGTGCTACATCTATTGTGTAGAAGTCTGGAATGCTGCTCAGCTCAGGACAGCCTTCTGCAACAGGGAATTACCCAGTCCAAAATACTCACCGTGCTGCTGTTGGGAAACCCTGTTCCGGACCATTAACTCTCTCTTTTTTCAAAAAATGGCCAGCCTTGGGCCTCATGCCTTTCTACAACTTGTTGCCCCTCTGTGGTTCAGCCATCTACACAGCCCCGCATCAGAACCCTCATTCCTTGAAGATTTTGGCCTGAGCTTGCTGCCACGGCAGAACCATGCCTCTTGGTCTCAGAGTAATTCAATATCCACATAGGCTTCTTAATTCCGTGACCAATTCTCTGCTCCTTTTCCCCTACCTTAGCCGTACAGTCAGTCATCCCCTAGAGCTGGCTAGATTCCAACTGTACCCTCTGCATCCTTTCCATTTCAAGCATCCCATGACCACAAGCTCCCATCTCTCCAGCTCACCCATGATAATAACCCGACTCTCTTCCTGGAACCCACAATGCAGTGATTCCCCCACCTTCTCGTGGCTCCCCTCACGCCCCCATGTCCTTGCCTTCATTCTCTCTCAGCTTAGATTCTACAGACCATCAGTATAATCACTCTCTTGCATGTGGTCTCCCTGTCATTCTCGAAAAAACCCCCAATTGGATCCATCTCTCCATCTAACCCGACCGGATGATCCTGGAGAAAAACGAGAGCACAAGAACTTGGCCTCACTTGAAATCTACAACCACTAATGTCAGTGGGCTCGTAGCATTGCTTAGTTGTCTGACAACCTCTCTCTCTTCAGCTGGTTCCCCTGCTCTGCCAGACAAATTATTTCATACTTTCTTCTCAAACTCCCTTTTCCACCCAGCTTTCCCTCCCCACTTAGGACCTTGCTTTGTATTTCACCAAGAAAATAAAAGGATTCAGAAGAGAATTCTCCTACCTTCTCACCACATCTACAAATCTGCCTATATGCTTATCAAAAGCAAACCTCGGGGGCTGCCTGGGTGGCTCAGTGGGTTAAGCATCTGCCTTCGGCTCAGGTCCTGATCCCAGGGTCCTGGGATCGAGCCCCGCATCGGGCTCCCTGCTCCGCGGGGAGTCTGCTTCCCCTCTGCTTGTGCTCTCTCTCTCGCTCTCTCACTCACCGTCTCAAGTAAATAAAATCTCAAAACAAAACAAAAAACAAACCTCTATGCTTGTATGCTAGACAGCGTTGCATCTCCACGACCCAGGAACATAGCTCCAGGAAGTCCCTCAGGAACATGCTACAATATTCCCCCCTTTAAAAAAAAAACAAACAGATTTCCTTTGATTTTTGTACTAGTCTGCTCACGCTGCCGTGACCAAATACCACACACCGTGGGGCTCCAACAACAGAAATTTCTCTCAGTTCTGGAGGCTGGAAGTCCAAGGTGAAGGTTTCTCTTGAGGCCCCTCTCTTGGCTTCCAGGTGGCTGCTCCCTCCTGTGTCCTCACATGGCCTTGCCTCCGTGTAGACACATCCCTGGTATCTCTTTCTCTTCTTACAAGGACACCGGTCCTACTGAGTTAGGGCCCACACTTCTGACCTCATTGGACCTCAGTTATCTCCTTAAAAGCCCTGTCTCACACTGGGGATTAGGGCTTCAGTCTATGAATTTGGGGGGAACAAAATTCAGTCCATAACATGTTTCATCCCTCTGACAACCACTCCATTTTCGGCTTCCCTTTAAAAAACTTCAAAAATAATTGCTATTTCTACTTCTCCTTGCATCCTCTTAGATCGAACCCAATCAGCCTTTCTTCCTCACCACTCCTCTGCTCATCAACGTCCCCAGGAATGTCCACATTATGGAACCCAATGATCAGTTCCTGATGTTTCCATCAACCACATTTAACACAGCTGATCACTTTCCCCTCCTTGGAACATTCCCTTTGCTTGGTTCGCATGGCATCACTCTCCATTCTGTCTCACTGACTTCTCCTGACTCTTCATCTTTGCTAGTCCCTTCTCATCTCCCCTGGTCCCACATGTTGGACAGCCCTAAGCATCCGTTCTTGCATTTCTTTGTCCTCTGCCCTCCCTAGATGATCTCCTCCTCTCTTGACTCTAAATACCATTTAGACACTGAAAACTCCTACATTTACCTCCCGCTCCAAATTCCAACAGCTTAACACCTCCACTTGGAGGCATTCCAGGCACCTCAAATTTCAGATGTCCACAACAGAACTCTCAGTTTCCCAGTCTCACTTCCCAAACCTGCCTACACTAGCAAACTGCTTCTCCTGCAGTCTGTTCCACCTCTTGAAGAGGAAAGTCCAAATCCATTCTTAAAGGTGGTGGAGTCAATGGCCTGGCAAACGTGCTTGACTCCCCTCTCACACACCACATCCAATCCATGGGTGAGTCCGTTTGGCTTTCCCTTCAAAATACATCTGCCGAGCACTGCTTTCCACCTCCACGACCACTATCCTGGTGTAAGACACCAAGATTTCTCCCCTGCCTCCTAGATGGTCTCCCTGCTGCCAACCTTCCCTCCCCCCCACCCCCCCCCCCCCCCCCCCGCCGTGGCCTGTTCTCCCCTCAGGAGTCAGAGAGGTCCACCTCAGATCATGTCATTCTGCCGCTCAACACCCAACATCTTCCCATCATACTCAGACCAAACCAGTGTTTACGTCGGCATGTAAGAGCCTATACCCCAGCTCCCTGTTCTCTCATTTCCTCCCCCTCACCCCAGTCACTCATTCCAGCCCAGTCTGCCTGCCTGGGGCTCCGTAAACTCTGCACATACTCCGTAGCAGTTATGATCACTGCCCTGCCATCTGGAATGTTCTTCCCACAGATATTTAACGATTGATTCTCTTTCTCCTCAGGTTTCGGCTCCTACGTCAATCGTCATCTTATGGGAGAGGTCCCTAACTACCCTGTGTAAAATAGCAACTCCCCACCCTAGGGCTCCGCATCACCCCCACTCGGCTTCGTCACCGTCTCACATACATATTCTATTTGTTTAATGTTTGTTCTCTCATATTGACTGTCAGCTCCATGAAGGCAGGGACTTGACATTTATTGACCATATTGTCCCCATGTTCCTGGTACATAGTAGAGGCTTAATCAATGTTTTGTTGAATAAAAAAAAGATATAATTTAGTACAACTTTTAGTTTGGATCTCCTTGGTGTCTGTTTCTATAAGCCAGACTTTCCTTCCCCCCCAAATGCCAATAGTTGTCATTTAACCAAATACTACTTGGAAAAAAAAAAAAATCTCAGCCTTCTGTCAAACCTGCTGGATAAATTGTACACACTTTAGGGACCAGCCTTGAATTTTCCAATTACCTCAGACATCCAGGGAATTGCTTTGCCGTGAAGAAGCTTATTGTACTGCATCATTTATTCCCTTGTGTCTTTTAATGAATCAGACTTCAGAACTGAGGATTAAAAGCTTTTCATTTATTTCAGTTGGAAAAGGGTTTTGGTAATTGCAGAACTCTACTGTAGATGAAGCTTAATTGCAACAGAAAATTCTGTCAGACATCCAGGTTCTGGCGCATGTCCTAGCCTTGAAGCAGTATTCACAGTAGCAATTCCGTGACAAACATTGAGATAGTTGGTGGGGGAGGAGGGGGTAGGCTGTCATTGGCCTGCCATACGATGGCGTCTAAATTCAATTCGACTGTCCTGCCAGCTGACAGGCCCTGCAAAGTTAAGAGTGATCTGCAGAGCCCCAGACTCCCGAGGTGAGGGGAAAAAAAAGAGATCCGAGGGTTTAGGAATTGTCCCCGGTGTCGTAAAATGCTTCAGAAATCACCCTGGAGTCGTGAGCACTGAAGCATCAGCAAGGTGCAGCATTACGGTGTAAGTTTTATCTCCCGTGTTACAGGTAAGACAAAAGAGCCACAGATTACCGCCTCCGTCCTCTGGGAGGTCGTCACAGCATAAACACCTTGGCTGTCTTGGGTGACAAACACACACACACACACACACACACACACACACACCGGTCAGCCCGCCCACTCTAATCTCTGAGATGCAATCCTCACTCAGCTTCACTCCTGGGGATGCAGGCTGCTAAGTTCGTCCCAAGAGGGCGCTGGGTGAAGTGACCGCTAATGGAAGCAGGATATAGAAAGAGACATTTCACTCTGCCTTGTTAGCATCTACATACGGACTTCAATTCCCTCACCGCTTTCCCAGTCTTCCCTAACTAGTTCTTGTTCTAGCTCCTTGCTCTAAGCCCTCCCAGCGACCACAGCACCTGACACCACTGTCCCTCCACAGCCGTCCAGGATGGGATTAATGCGCGTCTCCCCTGTAAGCCTCAGGGAGGACAGGGATGGTTTCGGGTTTTGCTTTTACCCTTTTGCTTGCAGTGCCCAGCAGTGCCCGGCACATTTAATATAGATTTTTGAACTGAGGTACAAATGATTTGGCAGTGGAAGTCTTCTCCCCATCCTACCTTGCATACATCAGCTCTACCTACCCTCAGATTAGCTAAGGATTCTGGGTAAAAGGACTCAAGCCAGGAGAGAGGTCGTGTAGCCGTGGGTCTGTCTGCCCGGTTCCCTCCGTAGGGGTGAGGCTCTTCCTCACTTCCATCTCCATCCCCACCTACTGACTCTTAGGGTACTTGGTGCTCTAACTGACCCTAATTTCATTTTTATTTCTGAAAACGTTTTCATCTAGGTTACATGCTTAGGAATTCTAAGTTCCTATTATAGTTCTTTGTGCTGGCAGCTATGCTTTTTAGATCCTTTCTGTCCTTTCTTAGGACAAGATGCTAGACAGCAAATAGCAGTCTAATATCCCACTTTGTAGACCCAGTTCTCTCAAGGCATCACAGTCAGCATCACGATTCCAGACGACCGCAGAACTCACACCGAGCACTGGTGGCTCCACGACTATCCTACTCGTACGGAAGAGTCCAGCTCCACCTTTGAGCCCTGCCGAAAGCCACTTCCGTGGGCAACGGAGACAACCAGCGAGTAAACAAGCCTGTGGTCATACACAGCCGTTCTACGTCACACACACAGCTGCTAGAGAAAGGGTCATATTCCACAGAGATGCCATCCTACCTGCTACTGTTCATAACGATTGCATGGCAACAGGAGTCCTTGGCGGGATTTTTAACGGGTTCAGGATTCCGTCCCGCCATGGCATGCACCAAATGCCCTTTTCTGATCAACACTGCGAAAGAGAAGTCAAACGGTAAAGCTGCCATGAACGCAAATCCATCACATGAGAAATCCCTGGTATGTTGGGTGCTCCACGGTGTGGCACTTCGGCGACAGATGCTCGCTGTCTGGCTTTCAGCGGCACCCACGCTCCTGTCTTACTCCCATCTGCCCAGACCCGGTCCCACAGCGGTAACACTAGCACTTGTACGGAGCCTTCACGGCTTATAAAGCCTCCATGAGATCCTTTCGTCCTCGCCCGAGTCTGGTCAGGGAGGCAGGCAGCCGTACGACAATCCGGCACATCGGGAGGGCTGGTTGGCACTGGCAGAGTCCGATCACTCATGTGGGATGCTGCCCGTTGCTCATGGGGCCAAGGACTCACCATGTCCTGCCCCGGCCTTCAGAAATGGACTCCCAGTAACTAAGACGAATGCGAGCCTGAGAGACACCAGAGCGCCACTTACAGTAATTCACGAGAAATTTCCGCCCCAGGACTAGGATTTAAGAATGCCATGGTTTGGTACGTCCCGTCCCACTGAAACAATGGTTCCAACTTTTTCTGCATCCGCCACACCTCACTCTCATCTCACTGGTGTAGGAACACTTACCCAAGACAATTAGGTGGCTCTGCTAGGTGAGAATCAAAACAAGGAGCACTAGATATACTGTTTAAGGTGCCAGAAGGAATCTTAAAGAGATTACATGTCAGTGGGCTAGCAAAGGGCTTCACCTCCCACCCCTGACTCAAGGACACCCCTAATATTTCCATCTAGGACAACTACCATCCTTTCTCACAGAAATTAGCAGATGTGTTTTGGAAAGGATTGCTAATGGGAAGAAGGAAATAGGAACAGTTTCCCAAAGTAACGAGTCTCAAGAGTTTGTATTAGAGTACCAACTGCTATCTGAACAACCCCAAAATCTCAGCGGCTTAAAAGAAATATTATTTATGTGATACAGCCATGTGGGTGAGCAGGGGTGAGAAGGGAGGCACACATGCAGAAGGCTTTGTTCCAGTCATTCGGGAACTGAGGCTTACTAGTTTGCCTAAAGAGTCCGTGGCCCAAAAGTAGGTTAAGAATCCCTGATCTAGTGGCTTGTCTAGGGCCTCGTAGGCTTCCATCAGCTCCTTGACATCTAGTGGGCCAATGAGGGAAGAAACAGTGTGATGAATCACTCATAAAGTTGGAGAGGAGGTAAGAAATTACTTACATCACCTCTCTCCTCGTTCCATTGACTAGAACTCAGTGATATGGACCCATGTAACTGCAGTGAACACTGGGAAATGTAGTCTTTCCAGGTGCCCAGGAAGAAAAGGAAATGGAGGTTCGCAAACACACATTATCTCTGCTCCATTGTCAAGCACACATTTATTGGATTATACCAACCATAATACAGGTACTAAATGATACAATACTAAATGAGAGAATGAAACACGCTACCAATCTGTAAATTTGTAAAAATGCAAATACAGGCATACCTTGGATTTTGCAGGTTCAGTTCCACACAATACAGCGAATATCACAGTGAGTCAAATGAATCTCACGATCTCCCAGTGCATATAAAAATCGTATTTACATTATACTGTTGTCTATTAAGTGTGTAACAGCAGTATGTCTAAAAAACAATATTATATCTTAATTAAAAAATCTTTTATTGCTGGGGCACCTGGGTGGCTCAGTCGGTTGGGCGTCCGACTCTTGGTTTTGGCTTGGGTCGTGATCTCAGGGTTGTGGGATCAAGCCCCGCATTGGGCTCCACGCTCAGCGCGGAGTCTGCTTAAAAGTCTCTCCCTCTCCCTCTGCCCCTCACCCCGTTCACGTGTGTTCTCTCTCTAAACAAATAAACACCTTTTTTGAAAAAAGAATCTTTCATTGCTAAAATTGCTAACCATCGTCTGAGCTTCCAGCAAGTCAGTGGAGGGTCTTGCCTCAATGTCGATGGTTGCTGACTGGTCAGGGGGTTGGCTGCGGTAATTTCTTAAACTAAGATGACAGTGAAGTTTGCCACATCGATGGACTCTTCCTTTCATGAATGATTTCTCTGTAGCATGGAATACACAACACGGAGCTTCTTTCAAAATTACAGTCAATCCTCTCAAACCCCCCTGCTGCTGTATCAACGAAGTTTATGTGATATTCTAAATCCTCCATCATCATTTCCACAATCTTCACAGTGTCTTCACCAGGGGTAGGGTCCATCGCAAGAATCCACGGTCTCGGCTCATCCCTCAGTTCCTCAGCTATTCAAGTGTTACCATAAGATCACAGCAATTCAAATAGAACAATGATGAAAAAGCCGCAAACACTGTGAAAATTACCAAAATGGTACATGGCCACGAAGTGAGCAAATGCTGTTGCAAGAAATGCAGTATCTACAAGGTGCAATGAAGAGAGGTCTGCCTCTACTGAAAAAATGCCCAGTAGTAAACTTTATTTCAGAGGCAGCACATGACACTCTAGCAACAGGAAGCGATGGAACCCCACGAAGTGAAACGATACCCAATACCGGATGGCACGAGGGCACCCATACCAGACGTCTGTTCTGGGACCAAGCAGCTCCTTGCTCTGATGCCGGTGCGGCAGAACGGTGTGGCCGGAGACAGCTGCAGAGGCTTGGCCTCAGGGTCCTCTCTCTGCCCTGCCCAGAGACACGTTAAAAGGAGCAGCCTCACTGGCAGAGAGAGGGAGAGCCGGCATTGGAAAGGGCAGGAACACTGGTCCCCCATTGAGCTGAGAAGAACAAGGCAATGGAGGGCTTTTTGAGCTTTCACTGAAGCTCCCCCGGTGTCATTTTCCAAAGTTATCTAACTCTAAGGCATGTTCTTTTTTTCTGAAGTCATTCCTTGGTTTCTAAGTCACCCTTTAATAAGGCGACTGATTCACCTGACCGATGAACCAAGTGGTTAACGTGATCACTGGCGCACAATTCCGGGGGTAAGATGGCGCCACCTTCTGCGGAGGGCCTAGGGCTTGCCAGTGAAATGAGAAGCCGAGGAGGGCTCAGAGATCCATGTGCAGGTCACTGTTCCAGACCCTATCACAAACCCGCCGCTGCACCACCCTGAGCCCTAGAAACAGGAAGTTAGATGCCAAAAAGGACTTTGAGGTCAGCCAAAGTCAGCTTCTTGACGGTTTTGCCAGATCCTGATAGGACCTGTTTAGCCAAAGTTTTCTTCTTCTCTTGGAGGTGTAAGATCTTCTCTTCCACTGTTCCCTCACAAATAAATCTAAAAAAAAAAAAACCAGATTAAGCAAATAATCAGAAACCGAAAACAGCGTATTTAATAACATATTCAAACTTCTATTTATGCTTTAGTTTTTACATGAGATTTCTTCCTTTACTTAAGTTGTCTTAGGTTTGGTTAAAAACTCCATGTTTACGAGATCCAAACAACCTTGACTAAATATGTGCCTGTTTAAAATGATGCAACTCCAATTACTTTTCTTTTTTTTTCTGAAGCTAAGGTAACTGGAAACATACCAAAATAGGCAAACGATATCCCTATCCAAGAAAGTGCAGAGATCCAGCTTTCACCCAAAAAGCTCAACCCTGATCAAGTCAGGCCTTAAAGCTTATCAAGTTCCTGCCAGGTGTATGTGTGCTGGTCTAAGTACAATGTCTTATTTCTTGGCTAATTCACAGTGAAAACAGGTTTCACCACCTGAAGAAATGACACTGTTGTCATTGCCTCATTCAGCAAGCACTGACTAAGCATTTACAATATGCCATGTGCTGTGCTGGGTCTAAGGATGGAGAGATGCATACAGTCCAGTCTTGTGCTCTCAAAAGGAACACAGGAAGAGAGGCATGAAAATAAGCAACCATACAAGCTGGAAAGTGCTATAGACATATGTCCAGTGTGCACAAAGAGTAAAAGGAAACATCTGCAGTGTTCGGGGAAGGCTCTAGTGAAGGCTGAACTCGTAATGTGTGGCTTGTGGGATGAGCAAGGGTTTGCCAGACAGAACAGAGGGAGGGCGTCCCAGGGAACAGGAATGTGGAAAAATCAGGGCCGGGTTTAGAACACGGTTATGTCGGAGGAAGATCAGGTGGTCCAGTCTGGCCAGAACATAAGTCAAAAGGACTCCACCATGTTGCAGAGCAATGGCAGAAGCTCCAGAGGATGGTGGGGGCCAGACTGTGAGTGGCTTTGCATATCATGGTAAGAAATTTAGATTTGGAAGAGGAAGGTGGCAGTGTAGACGGGAAGGAGGAGATTGTAAGAGACATTTAGAAAATAAAATGAATGGACTTGGTATGTGAAAAGGGAGTAAAGGGAAGGAACCTAGTCTGTGGCTCTAGGACTGGATACAGGGATACTATTTACATAGTTGCGGAATTCCCAAGCCTCGTGAGATAGGAGGCGGTATCTCACTTCAGTCTGTGACATTCTGAGTTCCTGGAACATGTCACAGTACTTGCTCCACAGTGAATGCTCAACAGGTGTTAGATTTAGGAGCTGAAGGAGACGAATGCACGAGTGAATGAATAATGGTTATGTGCACACTCGGATTCAGAGAGTCAGCAGGGATTTGGGTATCTAGATCTGATGCTGGAGACCTTGGGGAGGAAGGTTCAGACTTTGGACTTCCTGGAGTAGACAGACCTACTAAGGGAGGTGCATACAGAGTGAGGTGAGAGCTCATGACAGGGAAACCAGCATGATCTCTGCAACTGGCCAACCGGAATTCACGGATGGCCCGAAACAAGAGTGGTTTCAGTGGAGCCACAGGGGTGAAAGGCTGAGGAATGAATACGAGAGGTAATCAAGTCAAGACGGTCATTGATTTCTAACTCTTCAGGAAACCTGGCCCTGAAAAGGAAGGAGAAAAAGAGGTCCGTTGCTACAGTGGATTGTAGCATTAGAAAGGGACATTCTACAAAATCGCTGGCTAGTGCTCTTCAAAAATGTCAATGTCATAAAACACAAAGAAAAGACTGAGGTAGTGTCCCAAATTAAAGGAGACAGAAGAGTCATGAGAACTCAAGGCTACGCAGGCTCTAGGATTTTCCTTTGCTGTGAGGGACCTCAATGGGACAAGTGGCAAAATGGAATAAAGTCCACAGCTCAGATAACAGCATTGTACCAGTGTTAACGTTCTGATTTTGAGCACTTTACTGTGGTTGTATAAGAGAATGTCCCTATTTTACGGAAATGCACTTTGAAGTATTTAAGGGTAAAGAAGCACCACGGCTGCACCTGACTCTCAAATGGTCCAGAAAAAAGTCTACACGCACACATACACATGGTATAGCATAGGAGCAGTTTTTAGTATTATTTTTACAAATAAGATTTTTGGGGGGACATTATTCTTTTAAGAACTCTTACATTCTTCTCTACATGTCTGAAATTACGTCAACCTAAAAGTTAAAAACAAAAAATTAGTAAATAAAGGGTGGGGAGGATGGCACCTTCCCTAGCCCTAACACACAAGCCTTTTCTTCTCTTGCAGGCACCAACCCCAAGGTCATCCCCAAATCGCTCATGTTCCCTTCTGCACTGTGAGCACCAAGGAGGTGGGCCTCGGGAGCATCCACTAGTCAAGTGATCACCAAATACTTTACGGTCTGTTAAATCACCTCCCAAGAAAGACTTGCACAAAAGGAAAGCTTGTGAAGGGACCTAAGTCCCGGGATGCCTTTACTTACTTGTGCACGACAACATCTTTCTGCTGCCCGACTCGGTAAATTCGGTCACAGGCCTGGTCTTCAAGTGATGGATTCCTATGAGAAAAGAGGCAAGGCTCAAAGGTGCTGACACCCCAGACTGGGTGGGCAAAAGTCCCCTGGGCAGAGCCTTTACTCCCCTTTACTCCCTTTTCACATACCAAGTCCATTCATTTTACTTCCTAAATGTCTCTTAAAACCTGCAGCTGTTTCTGGATGGCTCTGCAGCTACAAACATGGTGGTCATGGTTTAAAGGGTTGAAAAAATCCAAAAAAAAAAAAAACCCACAGTGAAGAATATGTGACAGGGACCTATGTGGCCTGCAAGGTCTAAAACAGTTACCATCTGGCCTAAAATATTTAGAGAGAGTTTGCAAATCCCTGTCCTCGGCTACATTGGCTCCAGAAAGGTTAGTGTCAGATACCTTCTTGCCCTTGAATGAGAAACTGAGCACCACCATCAGCTGACAACTTTTAAGTAACACAGGTGAACCAGTGCTCCAATCTGGTCACTAATTAGTTGGATGAATTTGGGCAAGTCACCTCACCTCAGTCCTCTGTACTTTAGATTCCTGCTTGGAAATGTGAGGGCTGCCTAATGATAGGGAACACCTTTCTCCTTTTTTTTTTTTTTTTTGGGTAAAGATTTATTTCTTTATGTGAGAGAGAGAGAGAGAGAGAGAGAGAACAAGCTGGGAGAGGGGTGCAGAGGGAGAGGGAGAAGCAGACTCCCACTGAGCAGAGAGCCTGCTGCGGGACTCGATCCCAGGACCCTGGGACCATGACCTGAGCCGAAGGCAGACACTTAACCGACTGAGCCACCCAGGCGTCCCAGAACACCTTTTTCAACTTTAATATTCCGGGATTCAACTGAAGAAACTCAATTTCTCTCCTTCTTTATAGAAGCTATCAACTCCAAACTAGTTTCTCATCTTACCTTCTTAAAATCTTGGACAACATATCTCCACTTCAGAAAACAGCGTTCCTTTATTTTTTTAAGATTTTAACGTAATCTCCACACCCAACAGGGGTCTCGAACCCACAAGCCTGAGAGCAAGAGTTGCACGCCCTCCCTACCGACTGAGCCAGCCAGGCGCCCCCAGAAATCAGCATTTAACTCCCACTCTGCTTTCCTCCCTCAAACGTATCAGGGAGCCCTAAGACCTAAACACATTCTCCCGGCAGATGATACAGGATGGTCTGTGTGTGTCAATCTGGGCCGCCTGGAGAATCAGACAAATGTGTGGCAATCTCTGCTTGGCATAATTGGAAAACCCCAAACTGAGACTAATTATGACATTTTTCTCCTACCAACACACAAACTCATTTATTTCCAGGAAATCTGCGGTTAGGCTCCCAATGTTGACACTATGTGCATGGCCAAGGGCCTTGTGTTAAGTGCATTCCTAACATAACTAGAAAATTCCTTCTCCTTTTCCTTTTGGAGTAAAGTTTCTCCGTCTTCTCCAGGGTTGAGATTTCCTTGGACATCTACAAATGGCATGAAATACGGTATTCTGAAGAGGTAAAACTGAGTGATGTAGCTCTTAGCCACAAGAAAAAACCTTCTTCCCAGTTTCCATGGAAACAGATGTAAGATTAACAATAAGGTGAATGCTATTTTAAGCAGTCATTTGAAGCCTTGCTTGCTCAGGAATTCAGGGCCATCAACAGCCCCACACCCTATATAGACCAGGACCTGTAAACACGTATGCAGGAGAGGCATCCGCATAATACAAAAAGAGCATCCTTACCATACGCAGTCAGGCCCCATCACCCCTCTGCCCCACACCCCCACCGCTGCTATGCTAGGACAATGCAAGAAAAATCCAGAGTCATTACCAGTGCATATCCAGAAGAAAAAGGTGGTTTCCTCCAGTCAGGTTTAGACCCACACCTCCAGCCGAGAGAGAGATTAGCATAACCTTCAAAAGAAAGCACAGCATTCCCTTTATACAGATCTGATCTCCTAATACATCTCTCCCTCCGTCTCAGGTTCAAGGCCAAGATCAATACAGATAAGTACCATGTTCCCATCAAAGTTCCCTCCGCTGTCAAAAAAAACTCTGAGATGCAGTCTCCTGCGCCTCACCTTTAAGAAAACTCTCACTTCCTATTTTTCTGTGACTCAACCCCAAAACACGAACTGTCTGCCTGCTAAAATACACAAACGCTACAATTTAGAGCACTGGGGTTGGGGCGGGGTGGGGGGAGTGCCTGGCTCAACGAACTTTCCAGTAACCAGAGTCTGTCCACTCCCTCGGTCTCTGCACCCCCACCCCCTGCCGTTGCTGCTCTTCCTGGCCCCCCACCCCCAGGCGACCAGTGTTTTCCACCTTCTTGCTGCCCCTCCAAGTCTCCCCACACTTCCTCATATCAAACTCCCACCTACCCTTCAAGGCTTGCCTCCCCGACAAAGATCGCTTGAGCCAACCAGCTCTGCTCTTGCTCTGCTTTTCGCCCTCATACTGCCTTCTCTTTAAAATATCTGCACTCTGCGATACGCTCCCCCATAAATGTCTAATAAATTAAAAGCACATGGAGGGATCAAGGCAACGAATGTGTTTAGACTGCGCTGCTACACGGCAGTACTCGCTGTGTAACTGAGAACAAGGTGATCTCAATGACAGATGACAGAGCTCTGGTGTGACCGGCTCGTACCTGGGGGCCCCTGGAGCTGTTAAAGGCCTCCACCAAGTCCATTCTCTGTTTGGGGTTGACAGAGCCATTGATGGTGGCGTAAGTCAGGCCATGCTTCCTGAGGTGGCCCGCTACAACCTGCAGCATGCTGGTCCACTGGGAGACCACGACACTGGAAGGAAGGATAACACAAAACGTCAACCCCCGGAACAGATGATGCAGACCAGGAAAGGCCTTCTGTCCCCTGCGGGGCAGAGGCACATGCCTGGGTCACATTTTAAGGTGAGGATGCTTCCAGTTGTTTTTCGTATCCAGAGTGTAATCCGTCTCATGCTAAATGACGTCACAATAAAGTGGTGGCCGGCCTAAAATAAGGACCACAGCCTCTTATTATCTGGAGATCTGTGGTCCTGCAGGAAAGGGCTATATGGGCCGCCCTCCCTTTGGCAGCCACAACAAGCCACTGGGACGTCTCTACCCCCACACCCCCTGCTATGTTTTAATTAGGGTGGTTAAGTTTTTGAAATCAAAACATTCCACATATACAAACGCAGATCCATAACACACATGTAAGGATAACAAATAATGAATGGATCCACGCACCCAGCTCAAGAACATTCCCAGCACCGCGGGGCTCCCTCTCCAATACCACACCTCGCCCTGCCTTTTGCACCTGTCACTCCCTTGCTTTTCTTTAGCTGCTTCTCTACTTTTAAACACTTCTCCAGATGCTTAGCTCACTCTGATCCTCTAGGGACTTCCTTCTCAATCAATGCCATAAATATGTTAACTAGAAATCAGAGAGAATGTGCGCTGTAACCTCAGTGCTTTCTGCTAAGGAGGATTCAAGGTCCTGGATTTCTAAAAAGCCGAGATTTAGAACTATCAGCAATATCAAAGTTTCTTGATTCATCACAAACAATACTTGGATAACAAAATAACACATTTACCTCTTTTGGGACCCTGCATTTCTTCGGATTGCCTCCAATTCCACCAACAGAGACGAAATCTGGGAAATGTTATTTAGTATAATGTAAGTGGTAAGAAAATTCGTTTTTCTCCATCACCCCTCACCTGAACTCCTGAAGTGTCTTCTCTGCCTCTGGTCTGACCCCGCTCTAGGCCACTCTCCTCTCTGCAGCCCTGGGGCTACTTCTAAAATGCCAGTCTGTCATTTTCCTCCCCTGGCAGGAGGGCCTTCCCACTGAGGATCGAGCCCACGCTCCTGCCAATGACCTACCAGCTCCACGCTGCTCCAGCCTCAGCTGCTGTCTCCAGCTTCCTAGCTCACTACCCCCCTCTCAAATGGTGTTCCCGTCATACCCAAGTTCCTCCTCCGCTAAGCCATGCTTTGTCTCATCTTCGTCCACTCTCTCCCCTCTGCCTAGAACACCCTTCCATGTCAGATCGACGTCACTCCTGGAGGTCCTCACTAACCCCAAAGTATGGGTTAGGTGCCCACTGCCTACCTGCTACTCAGGCTCCTTTGGTTCCTATTATCGCGGCCTTTTTCACACTACCCACTGTGTATCAGTCATCTCTTGCTATCATGACTTGAGGTGCTCCAAGGAAGCAGAGCCAACACATGACTGCTTCGTTTCTGGTTCGTGCCCCTAGCGTCCAGCGCGTAGGCAGACCAGAGAAGGTACTATCCTAACATTTGCAGAAAGAGAAAGTGAAAGAGCTTTACCCAGTTTAGGGCCTGCTCCACAGGCTGTTGAAGAAGAGGGCCCACCCAGTCTGAGCGATACTTGCTAAGGCTTCCCCCAAAAGCTCTCTGGGCATTTATCAAACCCCCTCAGAGCACATTTGAGTCCACAGGGAACGGTTGGTAAGAACACATGAGCACGAGCTGGGAGAGCAGCTGGATTCATCCCTCCCAATTGCTAATGCAAATGACCTTTTGGAAGCCTCTACGGGCCCTGGAGTTCATCCCCAGGATGGTGGACGAGAAAGGAAAGGACCAGCAATCAGGAGATGAAGAGAGCTCTTCTGCTGTACCCCTTCGGGACTCGTGGTGAAGAGCGCGGATGCCTCATTGCTGAAACAGGGGGCTGCCCCAGATGAACCCTGAGGTGCCCTCCGTGCTTATGTCCCGCACTGCCCTGTTCGAGTGCTCACCTCCAGAGGCCCCCACCACCCGTGAGGCTGCCTTCTCAACAAATGTGCTGGACAGGAAGTGAGGACGGACCATTCTGGACCATTCTGAATTCACAGGGAGAAAGAAAGCAGGTACATGAAGCACCTGGTGTCTTGGCGACTTGGGTTGTGTTAAGTGCTCGGACTGCCACACGAAAAAGCTGGCCATGGGGATTTTGAGAATACTTTCAGTGAAAGAGCCGGACTCACGGTCCATGAGCTGGGGTCAAATTCCAGGAACATTCTGCATGAGTTTAGGTGTGTGCTGCCAAAACTCCCTTCCCTGCGCGAAAGAACCTTAAATGGTTTGAACCACTATTAACGGGCTCGCATTAAAAAGCCCTGTGAATAAATATCACCCAAGTATTAGATGAGGCACACAAATTATGAGGACTCTAAGTTTTAACCCAGTAGTTAACTCTAAAGGTGCTACAACGACATGAAGTTTGTCCACATATGGTGTTCTTCCTAGGTTTCTCTCAGTTACTAGTGGTAAAGACCTCGGTAATATTTTGAAAATTTAATTAAAGTAATTCTTAAGTAACACCATTCCGTTGGCAGTGACCTCATTTCTAGTTACATTAAAAAAAAAAAAAGCGCCTCTGGAGAGAGGTTGAGGCTGGGAACGGCAGCTTCACACAGCAGCTGAGAGAGCCTAGCCCCACTCTCAGGGCACACAGACTAATGGCGTATACTCCAAACCAGCCAACAGAAAGGCAGGACTCAAGTTACAGCACACTTCAGCCTTCCTCTACTACAACGCTTCAGCCTTGAAAAGCTTTAATGAAAATAGAACAAAATGACTAACGAAGATAGAAGGCAATTTAGGAAATAATACTCACAGATGGATGCCTTTCAACAAGTCCAAGCAATTGGCACTCAGATGTATTACACAGTCTCTGGGGTCAAGCCTTTGCTGTTTTTCTTTAAAGCTTTCCCGCAACAAATTCCTCATTCACTGAGGCCCTGTTGCTGGTGTAAACCTGATAAGCAACTTTCCCAGCGATCCATGATAGACAATCTGCCTTGCTGCCGGGGCTGGCCCAAATCACTCTCTGAAAGCCCACTATGTAATAAGACTCGTTTTATTCGTGAAATAACATGAGAATTTAAGGCTGGAAGGGGGAATTGCACCAGCTCAAATCTCACAGTTCTAGCCCTGTCATGCACCGGCTGTACACGCTTGGACAAACGTGTTGCACTCACACACGGAAAATGTGTGAGGACATCCAAGTTTTTCTATCAGAACAGAGGTGACAAAAGTACCTTGCTGCTCGCTCTTGTGTTCTCAAAAAGCTCTGCTTTGAACTGTTCACCATTAAGGGAAATGAGGGGAGACGACTCCGTGTCACAGAGTTCAGACAACGTCATAGCACTGAGCTCCTCTTCCAGAGAAAGGGCAAGGCCCTCACTTTTCAGTTCTGCGGGGTCCAGGGCCTGAAGAGAATACAGGAAGGGGGCAGGGGGGCAGGTGGGCAGTTGAGGCAGCAAGACACGTTATTTGCCAATGAAGTGCGAATTGTTTAACATTTCACACAGCAAAATGTCTTGTAATTCATCGTATCTCCTCAGAGAAACTGATTAAAATATAATCTTGCAAGTTTTTCACCAGATGAAAGATAAATCAAATGATGGAACTTCTGAGAGATTTGCCAGACAGATTACATGATCATCCTGTTTTCCCAAGCTAAAGCAGTACAGTTAATTAAGCTATTGATAATCAAAACACATTACCACAGCTCCTCAAAACGAGTTAACAGGCTCATCTTAATTATGGATGTGCCTCTATCCAACGCAAAGGCAACTTTTCCAATTGCGTAAGTTCCAACTGAGTTTTCATGACTAGCCTTAAAAGCCCCAATACTGCCTGAAGGCAGAAAAAACTAGTAGCTAAATTGGCTTTATGACATCCTAAAATACCAAAGTATTTATGAACGGTTTAACAAAACGACATTTTCCATTCTAAAATAAAGTTTATTTACAAAAACAAAAACAATAAAAGCTGTTCTCAACCCTGTGGGAATTAGCTCAAGATCAATAAAAACTAATATAAAGTAAAATTAAGAAGCTTCCTCTTCTCTGCCCCAACCAGAACACAGAGACACCCCAAAACACCATTCCCCTTGACCGGACAGGCTGGACCCCAGTGACAGAGGACTGAAATGGACCTGGCAGCCACTGTGGGGGAGCGCACGAAGGGTTCTTCTTACCGATTTCAGGAGAGACAGGTGACAGCAACACTGGCGAAGTCTCAGCAACTGGGTCAACAGTACGTGGGGGGTGCTGGATCTCTGCGAGTCTGCCACCCCCCGGGGCCCAGCAAACTCCTGGGCCACTTCCACGAAGGAACACAAACCACAGGAAACAGGACAGGGTTTAAAACAGAAATATGGGGAAGAATCACAAACTGAAAAGAGGCCGTTTTGACCTTCTCTGATCTGCGATTCAATAATATAGCTCTAACTGACCTCTCTATCAAGGAAGCCAAACGAAATAGTGGTCTTCTTTACGGGCCTAGCTGCGTTTTAATAACTCGGATTTCAAGAGTAACTTACAAGAAGTTTAGATCACCAGGTCTGGCGATGGCAGATCAGCTTATTTTACTTTGGTCTGAGGTTCCTAGCTAAGGTCAAGTCTCTGATACCAAGCATTCCTAACGTCCTGTAGCCGTAATTTTACCAGATCTAAATCCACATCTTCGTTACTTGTATGTACCTCTGAGTGTCCACCGCTTACCTTTACTGAATGGATTATCAGGGCTTCTTCCAGATTGGTTGCCCCCACCTTCACACCCTTTTAGATAGGATCGCAGAGCTGACCTGCCTCAGATCAAGAGAAAATGCACATGTAATGTTTGCTAAGACCAAAGAGGTTTACCAGGGGTCACTGCTTAACTGTGCTTGCAGTAGGATCTTGACTAAGACTTATTAAATAAAGTCAGGCTCATGGCAAGCACTGGCCAAAGGTAATGGAAAGTAATTATTCTAAAAGCCAAATCATTTTTTAATTGTCAATAAACATATTAATAGTACAAATACCATGTTTGATGACAACTTACTATTAACTTATAACACATTATTGTAATGTTAATTAGTATTGGTTTATATTTATCAATAAATACAATAATATTACATTAGGTTTACAAAGAGAAAAAAAAATATTCACATTGGAAGTGAGAAGTACCAAGTGGGAGAGGGTAAATCTGGAATTTCAGGAAGGACAAGAGGCTTAGAGAAAGTACAAAGAACATGTGACAAGAAGGATTATAGAACAGTTTGTTGTTTTAAGTTCCAATGAGATGCTGAGTCGCAAGTCAAAGGTCAAAGAGATGTTCTTTCCCAATATGGCCCCACAGGACCAGACACACCTGGTGTACAGCAACCACACTGTTTGGCTTCTACACCAGGAAGCCAATGAAGAACAGATTCAGTGTGTATACAAGACAGAGATACGCCAGGGAGCGGGTGAGGAGAAAGGGGCATTTAAAAACCAAAACAAACAAACAAACAAACAAACAAACAGAAGAAGGAACGTGGACATCCAAGTCATCAATAACACTATAAATGTAGTCTGAGGAAACCTGACCCTTAAATCACTCCCAAGCAAGGACAGGAATCACACAACAATAAATGTGAGGTGCTTCCTTACTGCACACACCTTGATCTTGCCAAAAGAACACTGTAAACATTCTCTTCATCTTCAGAAAGCTTTAAATGGTGCACTTGAAATTTACGCTGGGGCAGCATCACCTGGAGGAGTAGAAGAAATCAGCTGGTGAACTCAGACAAATGACCTGGGCATTACAGAGCACATTCCCCACAGCGGACACTGGAAACCTAGTCAAGCCCTGGACAGCTCTCCCACCTGCCTTAAAAACAGGATGGCTGTGACACATGGTCACTTAGGGCCCCCTCACAGGGAGATGGGACACTCAGAGGCTCCCGAGCAAAGCAGAAGCCTATTCAAGCCAAACTGAGGACATGTCAGTCTCCTTCCCTGGCCTCCCCCAGGGACAAGTATAAACGAGATTACCAAGGGCTGGCCTGTGGAGTCCAGCTGGTCTTTTGTTCTCCTCAGCAAAAGGCTCTTGGTTAAAATATTTAACCGTTCTCCTCCCTTCTTTGAACCATTGTCAACCTGGCTCTTCCACAGCTGGAAATCATCGAATGGAGAGCAACGGAGAAATCTTTTTTTGTTGAGGAAGAAGACAGAGAGTAGGAAAGAAGAATTGGAGAATGGTTCAAGGAGTAAATAAGGGTCCAAGGAAACACAGGAGATGAGAAACAAATCCAAGTTTTCTGTTACATCCGTCATTCATTTTTTAACAGTGAATTTCATAGCAAAGCTCTGCAAGACACATCAAAAGAATCTAAGTTGGTAACAAAATCACATTACAAAATGTGAATTTTCCCATTAACAATATCTGTATCGTCACAACAGGACATATAACCAATAGCTGGAATTTATTCCTAAAGCTTCAAAGGCCGGCAAAGAAATTCCATATCCTCTTATGGGCTTACTTGAATAAAAGCAAGCGCTTTAAAATCAGCATTCTTTTCTGTTTGCTTCGAATAAATAGTAGGCCTGACCCTAGGCCATATGCCTTAAAACAGAAAAAGCCCAAGACATTCACCGTACCGAAGAAAGAGGACTTTTGTTTCACTTTAATCTGTCCTATATTTTTCCATATATAGGGGCTGGATGTAATCACAGTCCTGTATCTGCCAGTCCATCAACTGATTATCTTCTCATAAATATGAATTCTTTTGCCCTTTAAAGGTCGAGAAGCTTGCCATCCACTACACGAGATAATCTGGCACACTCTGGAGGTTTGTCATGATAAGGAATAATGATGAAGGGTTAACTGACTCGGTTCACATTTACATAATGCTGAGGAGTTCTACTCACTTGAGCAGTGAATACATGTCCAACAAGGTGTTCTGAATGGGGGTTCCAGTGACAGCCCAACGGGCCTGGGCTTGGAGCCTGCACACAGCCATGGAAGTCTGCACTCGCGGGTTCCTCACACAGTGAGCTTCATCCAATATGATTCGAGCCCAGACTATTCGAAGCAAAGGCGTTTTTGCACTATCCTGGAAGAAACCCAAGCGACATCATCAAAAGTATGGGAAAATGTACATGTCTTCAAGAAGAGATGGGGAAATAATGAACAAGTATTGAGAATCCACGCTTTCCGTCCAGTTTAGGGCTTAGATCAGGTATACTGAAATGAGAATGAAGCTGAAGAAACCAAAAGTGGAGACTCTCAGTGGGTAGAAACAAGTCGACTCGAGAACCCCAATCTTGGAGTTTAAGATGCTTAAGAGTAGGGGCGCCTGGGTGGTGCAGTTGGTTAAGCCTCTGACTCTTGGTTTCTGCTCAGGTTGTGATCTCAGGGTTATGAGATCAAGCTCCACATCAGGAGTCTGCCTGAATTCCTCTCTCCCTCTGCCCCTCCTGCTCCTGCTCAAGCACTCTCTCTCTCAAATAAATAAATAAATCCTTAATTTAAAAAAAAAAGACACTTAGGGGCGCCTGGGTGGCTCGGCCGTTAAGTGTCTGCCTTCGGCTTAGGTCATGATCCCGGGGTCCTGGGATCGAACCTCACATCGGGCTCCCTGCTCAATGGGAGGCCTGCTTCTCCCTCTCCCACTCCCACTCCCCCGGCTTGTGTTCCTGCTCTTGCTATCTCTCTGTCAAATAAATGAAATCTTAAGAAATAAAAAAATTAAAACTAAAACAAAAAAAAGGACACTTAAGAGTAAAATCTTTTAACTGGAGTTTTCAAATTAAAACTCAAAAGTGAGCAACAGCCGTGGGTCAGGACTGCGCTAGGTGTCGAGCCTGGAAATTCGCTCGTTTCAATAAAGTATTAACTAAATTGACAAAAATTCACTAAAAATTTACTGCAAGTCTACTTTTATAACATAAGACGCAAAATCAGACATAAAGGACAGTTCCTAGCCTTAAGGAGCTCACAATGTAGCGGGAAGAAAAACAAGCAGAAAGCTTAAATACAGTATGATGTTTATATACTATGTCCCACTGGATAATCCGATACATGCTGGAGGACCCTAGTCCGTGTTGTTCACTGCTGTATCCCTAATACCTGAAATAGCAGGTGGCGCATAGTACTCAGTACTGGCTCAGCGTGTGGAGGGCTATGACATGAGTAAGCACAAGGTGCTAGGAGGGGCATTTAACCAAAGGATTAAAGGATTCTTGAAGCAGGTGAAAAAAAAACAAAACAAATTCACCTGGAAAAGGCATGGAGGCAAAGCCTTCCATTCAGAGAGAATGCAAAGGCCAGCAGCATGACAGAGCAGGGCAGGTACACGTCCCCTGGTACTGCCACGCACTGCCACAGGGAGGGCTGGGGCGTAGGGGACGAGACACGCGCAAGCAGGGTGAGGTCATAAAAAGCCTCAGACCTCATGGAACGGAACTACGGTTTTATCCTGAAAGCAATGAGGAACCACTGAGGAATCTGAACAGTTCATTATCAACAAGAAGTCAGGGTTGGTCTGACCAGAGCAGCATTCGAGAGATTTCCCCAAAAACGGAAATTGGACGAAAAATGAGAACATGCAAAAGATTCGTTCTGGGAACGGCACTATATTTTCAGGAGAAAAACGCCCCACGGTAACTGGGCAATAAAGCCTTACACTGAGTAACTGAGACGACCCCGGACGCCCTAGCAAACACCCAGAGTTTTCACCCGGTTAGCGTTTAGCCTCGAGCCCCTTTGTGGCCTCATTGTTTGCAACCTCTTTTCCCTGGGAGGCTGAAGAGAGGCAGGCAATCATAGGCTTCAACACAAAAATACTCGTACTAAAATATTAGTCTTCTCATTAAATATAAAAAATATCCTAAGAGTATACCCGGAAGACTCTGAGATAAACACTGCAACCGGTGGGGCTTCCCACGGTCATGGGACAAGCACCACTACTACCGCAACGTCCTTAACATTCATTCTACACAACAACGGAATATTGTGCCAAACCTCAACCTTTATCCCCGACGAACGTCTGTCTAGACTAAAAGGGAAGGAAGAGGGGAAAGAACTTTCCATCTCCACAGGTGGAATGTTCAGGCCATTCCTGACCTCACAGGAAGGTACCTCTGCTGTGTGTGATGTGGTAGAAAGACTCGGGTAGATAATGAGGTGCGGCTCGCAGACTCACCTTCCCCACACCGGGGTTTGCACAGGGGATCACCCCCTCTTCTTTCTGTGTGGGAATCTCCTTGGCCAGAAGGTTATAGGTAGTGATCACGACGTCATAGGTAGAGAGGCTGCACCAACAGGACACAAGGCAAACAGTAAGCAATCCCTCCAAGACTGACAGGGGAGCTGGAGGTGATCCCTTTATAAAAATGCCTGCACTGGAGGGACAGTCGGCAGAACTCATTAATTCATGTCCTTAATCCACACATACATAGTTTGGGAGAGGGAAATTTTACTCACTTGCCTTACGTCTGATCATTTTTATAGTCTGCTTACTACAGCTAAACGGCCTCCCTGTTCCCATCCCATGAGTCAGAGAGAAAAATCTCTGGCTGGAGTCATATAAAGCTGGAAAGGATCTGGCAACGACAGAAGTAGGGCAGGGCTGGGAATTAACATTTAGTGATGATTTGAGAGCTAGATTGATGCTGAAGTCCCAGGGAAGTAAGAAACCCTCAAAGCATTGTTCATCTAGATCTGATCTTTTGCTTTATCATTCTATAACGGATTTCTGAAAACCCATTAATCCAGCCTTGACATCTGGGTAAAATAAACATTCTGTATGCTTTGAGTTTACCTTGCCTATATACCCTTCACGTGTAAAGATTCTTAACAAAAAGCACAAATCTTTTTTCCAATGAAACTTAACACTGTGCATCTGGGAGAAGGTCCAGAAATACTTTTTTGATAAAAATGATGCGCCCAATTCAGAGGGAGCACCGTCTACACATTGACTCAGCATCATACAGAGAAGGATTAAGAATGATTCCAATCAGTCAACGAGTTTATTCTGAATACCAAACCAGGTATGACTGAAGTGCCAATCAAGTAAGGTGCAATGTATTTCTAATAACTATCCAGAACAGGGGCATCTGGGTGGCTCAGTCGGTTATGCATCTGCCTTCGGCTCGGGTCATGATCTCAGGGGCCTGGGATCGAGCCCTGAGTCAGGCTCCCTGCTCAGTGGGGAGTCTGCCTCCCCCTCTCCTTTTGCCCCTGCCCCCTGCTCGTTCTCACTCTCTCAAATAAATAAATAAATAAAGTCTTTTAAAAAAACTATCTAGAACAAAGGCCAGCCACTGACAGTACTCTGCTGGAGAAGGCACACAGGCCTGTCACTGATGCCCTGACACCTTCAGTCTGCTAAAGCGACCCTCACTCGTGAGAGTGGGTGTAAGACTGAGGGACCCCAATTTCGCAACTCACCCCTGAAAGACTACTGCTCTGTTCTTTAGGAGATGAAATATCCAATATGACAGGTTGGGGGGATTATTTAGAAGCAGAAACAACTGTCTTCTTGACTAGATCAGCAAATATTCAACCCAGACCATCTCATCACAATTAGGAACAAAAAACAATTCCTTTAGGGGCGTCCAGCTGGCTCAGTCGGTGGAGCATGTGACCCTCGATCTTGGGGATGGAAGTTCGAGCCCTACGTTGGGTGTAGAGATTACATAAAAATAAAATCTTAAAAACCAAAAAAATCCTTTAAAACCAAAAGGCAAAGACTAGGACTAAAATTACCATCTGGGGAAACATTTTCCTCCCACCTTCCTGATCCTACCCCCTCAGGAATTCAACTAGGTCTAATCCTAAACTCTTGAATCGAAAACTTCTTAGAGGGGCACCTGGGGGGCTCAGTCGTTAAGCGTCCGCCTTCGGCTCAGGTCAGTGGGATCGAGCCCCACATCGGGCTCCCTGCTCCGCGAGAGGCCTGCTTCTCCCTCTCCCACTCCCCCTGCTTATGTTCTCTCTCTCGCTGTGTCTCTGTCAAATAAATAAATAAAATCTTAAAAAAAAAAAGAAAACTTCTTAGATGGTTCCTATATGAAAAACACAGCCAGTCTATACCAACTAATCATTAACATTCTACCAAGATGCTCTGTAAGGCTAGGCTGGTTGCATTCACACGAACGGAAAAAGAACATGAAATTGGAATCAGAAATTCAACAAGAATGAAATAACCATGGCAGACCGTCACGTGCCAGGGCTCCCTAGCTGACAGCTCGGGCATCTCAGGCTACCTCACACGGCAGCTCTTGTTGAGGATGGTAGCAAGGATACAGCAAAAGAACACCACTGTCTTCAAAGATGCATCCCTTAGCACAGGTGAAGGATGCTGGGTGACGACAGTGCCTTCGGTCTTCACACGTTATCATTAGTCCCGACTACGTGAGCGCTCAGGGAGAAGAGGGAAGGCCAATACGGCCACTCAAGCCAAGAGGCTGAGGGCTCTCACCGACTGCCGCATTTCCGCACTTACACTTTTGCACGCTGATCCCGACTGGGCCCATGATAGAGATAGACTCTTAGCGTGTTGTTGCTCACACGTTTCATCACCTCGTTTTTCCAGTGATGAATCAGGGAGGCAGGACAGACGATCAGCGTTCCATGGGAAGTGAACTCACAGGAGTCTTGAGGGGAAAAAAATCAACACCTCATGGCTCTCATCAAACAGTCTTTAACTCCTTAAAGGTACCTCCCCTTCTTCTTGACTTTTATTCCTTCAATCACTATTTTTAACAAACTGCTGCTCCTATTTCCACACACAGCATAGAATAGAATGGGAAATGAAAGGGGTGGGTCTTTTAACTCAAAACACTTCTTTATCTTCCCCTGTACAAAGGTCAGACAGAGAGAGTGGCTAAAGAGGGAAAGGGCGCAGTATGGGGTCTCAGTCTAAAAAAAACCAATGTGTTTCCACAGTGGTCAAGAGGTAGAAGCGAGATCATTTCCTACCTCGTCCTGAGTTGATTTGTTACAGGGGCGTGTTATTACTTTTTTCTGAAAAGCATAACTTAATTACATCCCCATTACAATATAAGTACAAAACCCCTAAGACAGGCAAAAATTACGGGGGAGCCGGTTAGTGACGGAGTACTCGTACCACTGCCCCTCCTCCCCCATCTCTTTGCTCTGCACACAGCAGGTCACTGCTGCACCCGGAGGCACAGGGCCCAGCTGCCCCCGTGCTCAGGAGAGGCCTGGGGAGCGGACAGCCAGATCTGCACCTGGCCTACCAACTGAGTCATGTGCTTGCATACCTGGCAACTCACGCGTGATGTGGGGTTGCCGACACGTTACATGTAGGACCTTTAAAGTACCTGGGCAGTTATTTTATCCTAACAACAGAGGTTGTGGTGAGACAGATATTGTCTAGAATTGGGAAACTTACGGAATTTCAGAAAACTTAGAAACAGCTTCTGCTATGGTGGCTAAAATCGGAGGTTGGGACAGACCTTCCTTAAAAAAATTACTAATTTGGCCCAACCCTGTACCTGTGTCCTCAATGTTAACACAAATCTTCATCAGAGCCATTCCAGAGCCTTGGCTTTCTCTATACACTTTTTTCTAATCGCAGGTCAGGCTAAGTTTATAGCAAAAGGGGAAACGATCACTGGTAATGAGCAGAGTCAGCATCAGAAATGATGCCACAGGACAGAGTCTAACACTGGTTTTCTAATAAATTAATGACATATGACCAGAAGTATTCTCTCATCGCTTAAACATGTCCACTCTCTGCTGGCTCAGACAATTCAGGAAATAAGAGGCTATGAGGGCATTTGTATACCATCTCTGGAAAGCCAAGTCAATGCCGTGTTTTTGTCCTCTTGTTTGCTCTTCTCTTGATTCTTCTGGGTCAGGATGAGTGCAATCATTGTCAGGGTCTTCCCTAATCCCATATCATCCGCTGGAAAAGGAAAACCAAAGTCAGAGAGTTTATCACTTAAGGCAAAGAATCACCTCCACTTCAAGAGAAGAAACCACAGGCAGACCTTGGCCCTTACTTACTGCTGCTGGTCTAGGCACTATTCTTTCCGACCCTAACAAATCCTCGACTCTGTGTACGAAGAGGAACCCTGGCCCCCGCTCCTCATTTTCCAGATCAAAGACATTTACTGTGACTTTTGCAAAACTTAAAGCTTATTATTTAGACCTTGTTCTAGTGTTCACGTTGTATTGTTACTTATCTAGTGCATTCCCTGGTATCAGTCTCAGTTTGGTGATACTGCCCAGTTTTTTAATTTTTCACTCCCCCAAAGCAGAAAGAGCCAGTAGATGGAGTTAATTCAAAACAGTCCTCCATTCCCTTAACTTGTTCATCAAAGAGGGGCATAAACTAACATTTCTCAGGTACTGTCATTGTGCCGATCACTGAACTTCCCTCATTGAATTTCCTATTTGTACCCTATAAAATATTGTCATCCTCACTCTAACAGTTTCAATAATCATTCTGACATAAGCAGAAGTAAAATTTCACAGCGTGGATTCTGGTTCAAATTCTGGCCCTGTGACTATGCAGATAAGGAGTTAACACAGCCGGCCTCACCACCATCCTCGGGAAGGCCTGCTGACAGGGTTGGCCCTGGACTGGCACCTGGGAACTCCAATTCAAGCAGGGTTCCCGTCACTTTCAGAACTTCTAAGAGTGGCTCACTGTGCCTACACTGTGTGCACAAACACTATGGTTTATGCTGAACATCTGCTTTCCTTTTGGAAGCCTGGCATTTCAGGACCGACCAGGCCTGAAGCCGCCACTGTGAGCAGCTCCCAGTAAACACCTGGGGCCCAAACTCCGCCGCTTGGCAACATCTTCCATGTGTGACTTCACTGCGAAAGGCCTCTGGAAGCTTCCACCTGGTGTCCCCTGAACTTTGTCCCGTGGGCCTTTTCCCTTTGCAGATTTCAACTTACAACACATCAGAATAATTTTATGTTTTTATTTTGTTAATAAATCCTAGCCATGAGTATGACTATATGCTGTGCATCCTCCTCGCAAATCATCGACCCTGGAGGTGGTCCTGGGGAGCCCCATCACGGCCACTCACTAGCCATTGTGGCCATCTGTCATGTTTTCTAGAAGCTGAGCACCTTGGAAAATTTTAGTTCAATGAGTCTCCAAAGCAGAACACAGAACACTGGCTTTCTAGGGTTCCCTGCACCTAAGGCCCTGGCAGTGTGCCTTGGCTCTGGAGAACACACATACTCACACAAGAGCTCAATTCAGATGCAAGCAACTTGAGAAAAGAGGCTCCCTGTGAAATCCTTTTTCAGGATTTCAGGAAGCAGGAAGGGGTGGAGACAGGAGTCTCTGACTTTGGGGTGGCCACACTTTCCTTTAGAGTCTGATGGAGCAAAGCAGCCATGACAGTTCCCACAAGACACTCAGGTTCTTACTTGGCTTTGGCCTTGCTCCTAGACGTCTGGCCTCCAGCCTGGCTCTCCACCCCTCCCAGAGACTCTCTGTGCCACCAGAGAATGAACTCACCCTCTGCTTAATTAGCCACAGTCAGGTTCTACCGCCTGCAGCCACGACCTGACCGATCCTACAGCTCTATACTCGACTATGTTGCTTTACCATCCTGCACCTCAGTTTCGTCATCTGTACAAGGGGGGGCAGTGGAGTGCCCATCCCAGAGCTGTTGACAGGATCAAATGAAACAATACGCATGGTGGCTCTTAACATAACACCAGACTCACCGAGAATTCCTCCGTGTGGCTTCTGACTTTCCCGCCAGAGCAACCAGGCCAATGCCTGCTTCTGGTGCAGTAGCAAAGGGACCTGGCAAAGGGAAGAACCAAAAGCTGAGTATAAATTCCTCAGGAGGGGCTGGATCCTGATTACACGGACTCCACGCTCTCCTCTCCTCTTTTCCATAAGCGATCCTCCCAATATTCCAGCTGTCATGGGGCTGCTCACGGCACCTCGGAGGTCCTGGATTCCACCTCCCACCCAGGGCGACCGTATGTCCTGTCCGGGACAGACTTGCCCCTACTGGCCAGCACGTCTATCAGGAGCGTCCCTCAAGTGAGAGTCTCGTTCTGTCTGCTTTAATCAGCCAGGCAGTTTCTACGGCTTGCAACCAAGACCTCTGACCGGCCCCCTTCATTTCACTGATGAACCATCCCGATGGTTCTTCCTCATTTTCTCTTAAATGCGACTCTCCTCTCTGTAGGCAATGTCCCCATCTGCACCGTGAGTCATAAATTTCAACAGCCCCTTGACGGACACCCCCTTCCAGTCTTTTCTTACTCATCTTGTACCCCGTGACAAAAACAATCTTCAGAAAACACCCGGCTCACGATTCTATGTGATTTCATCCCATCTCCTGAGCGAGGCTATCTGAGCTGCTTCCCTGTGCCAGGTTGTACTGCAAGGGAGGCCCCCGCTCAGGGATGGTCACCTGCTCCCCATCTTCACTGGCAAGTCCTACTTGCGACCTCTTCTCTCTAACTGGAGTGTTTGGCTTTACCCTCTCTACTACCTTCGGGCTTGCAACTTTGTGAAGGCCCAGGGTAGGCAGGCAACAAAGAATTCTTTACCTACGGTGACTTTTCCCCATTCTGAATTCCTTCTGTACGTTGTATACCATCTGTGGTCCGTTACAGTGCACGTTTTACCTTTGTATTTGCGTCATTTTCTAGGTGTTTCATATATGTTGTAGATGCACTTCCCCCCAACTAGTTAAGAGCAGTAAGTCCTTTGCATCCTGTGGCACCTACCGAAGCTCAATAAATGGGTCTTCTATTGCTATCGACCTACAGAATTTTGTGGCTTTATGAAAAAAAAGCAGGTTTTGTACTTTCTTCTCAGTGCTAAACAGGAGAAGAAAATACTAGAAGGGAAGCCATGAAAGCATTATCTGTGGGAAAGATCCATCAGGAGGGCAGCCCCCCAGGGTCTCCTGGTCCGCGGTGCAGGGACACTCTTGGAGCGCAGTCTGCACCATGAGCCTCCCCTGGCTCACCTTCAGCCCAGCTGGATCCTCTGCCACGACTGTCTCACCGGGCCGAGACTCAAGTGACGCGTGCAGCTCATCAATGGCTTTACTTATGATTTTCCACGTAGAGTGAGGGCCGTCTTGTTTCATAGGACCTGCGTACAGACAGGTGGTATCTAAAGGGGTCACAAATGCTCCACCCTGGCTAACGCTGCAAACCGGCAATTTACATTTTGCCAGGTAACCGATCTGCACGGACTACAAATTCTCGCCCCTAGATTTTCCTTCCTCGCAGGCTCCTCTAGCCCCATTTCCCATTTGTTTAACCACACGCTTACCATAATAAAGGGCAAAGTAACAGAAAGTGTAATAAAAAGAGAACTTGTTGTATTTTTGGTAGGCTTTTTTTTCTCCAGTTTCAAAGAGGGGGCAGAGGAAAAGGTAATGCCATCATTATTTTAGGAAGAAAAGATCCTTGGGGCTGGGTGCAAAGAAGGGAAGCCAGCAACAGGGAAGGCTGGGCTAGGTTAAATCCCTGGATGTTTAGGTAGACAGGGAGACAGCCCCTGATGTGCACCTCACACGCTGACCACACTGTACCAGGATTTTGAGAGAGCGAGCATGCACGTACGTGCGAGTGTGCAAAGCAGGGGGGGAGCAGAGGGAGAGGCACAAGCAGACTCCCCACTGAGCACAGAGCCCAACGCAGGTCTTGATCTCATGACCCTGAGATCACGGCCTGAGCTGAAATCAAGAGTCAGATGCTTAACCGACTGAGCCACCCAGGCGCCCCGAAACAAAGGCATTTTCTGTTCCTTTTTAGGCTGGCCTCAGCTGCAACCGGCACCGAATCTATTTCTTACCCCCTGTTCACTATCACTCTTCCACTTTCTCCCTTTCCTTCCTTTTTCTGTTTCCTTGCTTCTTTCCTTTTCCCGTTCTAGTTCTCTAGTGCTCCTCAGCTGGTAGAAAACGGGCCTTCGTTTTTCCAGCCACTGCCAGCCAACCGGACCAGTGAGCTCGGGTTCCGTCTCCTGATCAGCAAACCAACCCGTCCTAGGACATACGATCTTTATTTGCAGTTACTTCTGAACCACAGTTTTCTGGAAAGATCAGGATGGAAACTCATTTAAATAGGGTGTCACTGCTCTCGGTGGGTCTTTGGTCATCAGCTTGACTTCTGTCACTTCTCTGCTCTGCCTTAACACATGCGGTGCAAACGTACCCGCTGGTCTGCCTACCTCATCGTGGTGTTAAGTTTAAGTTTTCATTCACAAACATTTAAGAGATGATTCCCATGTGCCGGCCACTGGATTGACTGATTACGGCCCGTGAACAAGGCAGGCACAGAAATCTAAACACCGTGCAAAGCTCAGCTGAGCATCACAATCTGTATCATACGGGCAACTTACAACTCCAGAACGGCTTTTCCCTTCACATGGGCAGAAACATCTCCTAGGCAGCATTTAACTCGTAGGGGTAGCTATTCACAGCAGGGCCGGGCCCTTGAATCTTACCTCCATAGCACCCACTGGGTCCCTCAGCAGCTACAGGGCAGGCAGCCTTCAGTCCTTGAGAACCCAGAGGGTGGAGACCCTGACCCTGCAGGGGCTGGGGAGGCACCAAGTGAGGGGGGTCAGTGGTACTTTTGGTGAAGCTTCTCTCTTGCGGTACTGGAGTGTCACTCTTCTCATTAGTGTCTGCTCAGGAAAAAAAAAAAAAACAAGGAAAGAACAGGTTACAGTTCAGGAAAGCAAAGGAATTATATGTGTGAGAGGAGGTTAAAAGCGGGTGGGATCACTACCACTGCAACAAGCTGGGGAAGACCTCAAGAGCACAGAACTGAAAAGTTCTTAAACGATGGGAAAGAGTTGAGTCCACAGGAAATGAAGGAAGTTTTTATACATCACAAGTGTTAATTTTGAAAAGCTCCGAAGTAGATAATCAAATGGAAAGGTGAATGATCAACATATTCTTTATTGAAAGGGCTTCTCGAATGTCTCTTTTCAAGTTCCTGCAAACCCCGAGTTCTGGGGCGCAACCCACTTTACCTGGCTCTGTGGTGAGGGCAAGAGCACCAAGGGCTTCCTCCAACTCCTGAATTTGCTGGAGCAACTTCTGACCCTTGTCTGGAAGAGCCTGGATGTTCACCGATCTCAGTGTGTTCTGAAAAACAGATCCTGTAAGATGACCTCCTGCCTCAAGTTGTTAGAAAGACAGTTTCAGATTAAAGTAGCCTAAAATGTGAAAACTCTGAAATTAGCATCCTTTAAGTATATGTGTGAAAACCAGGGTTTGGTTTGGTTTTGTTTTAAACCTGATGGATTGACTAACCCTGAAAATATAAACCCAGGAAAAGACAGAACCTAAATATCCACCCACAAAACCTTTCTCACGTTGACATGTCTGACTTGCTCGTGGCCCCCAGCAAGCAATGCTCTGACCTTAAAAACAAAGCATGTGGTAGGTCAGTAGTTACCTTCTTTTGCTTCAGTTGTGTTGTGAGGTACACATGTTGGGCTGCTGGGTCTGAAGGCTCCACCTTCCTGGAAACACCCGAGGCAGGAGATGGTTTTCTTTGCACACTCTGACCAGGGAACGGGAGGTTCTCCTCCTTGTGTGAGTCTGGAGTCGAGTCAAAGAGCAAGGGAGGCTCAGAGGAAGTGAAAACGGCATTATTCTCCTCACGGTCGCCATGGCTGGAGGCTGCTTCCGGCCTCTGTCCCAGGGAGCGCCCTGTGGCCGGTGGTGCAGGCCCGTCCCCGGGCTCCGATTGTCGAGTGGTCTGCGAGCCTGGCTCGTCCCTTGCCTTTGTTTCTCTCGCCTCCCGGCTCTTGGGGTGCTCTTTGCTGACGTGTTCCCCTTTCCGGGGCTTGCTTATTGGGTTCTGACTGTGAATAATTCCAGGCAAAGGCTTGGTTTCCTTTTCCCTCAGAGGCTCTGATTTTTTTTGGACAGGCTGACTCTCAACATGTGATTTCTCCTGAAGAAACCCAGATGGTTTCCTCAGCCCCTCACCACGGCACTGCTTGGATTTAACCTCAGAAAGGTTTCTTGTGTGCGTCCCTTCGTTCTCCTTTGCTTCACACTGAAACTCTGTCTTCTCCCCTTGCAGCTGCTCTTGAGGTGCAGGTTGTTTTTTCTTTACCTCCAGGCCAGATGAGAGATCTTGCTTCGTCCAGCAGTTGGGTTCAGGCTTCCATTCCTTCTTTTGATCCAAGAGCACATCTCCCTTTTCCTTTTCCTTCTTATCATTCATCTTTTCCTCAGCTTTGCCTTTGGTGAACTGTTTCCAGAGAGACGGTTCTTGATTCTTGTCCAGGACCTTGAATGGGTTTCTCTGCTGGGTGCAAAGATAATGAAGAGGCTCAGGGGCCTGCTGAGACTTGTTGGTTACAGAATGCTCTTTGGAATGAGGCTCCTAAAAGACAAAGAAAATAAGCTTAATATAAAACATTAATGCAAGCATCATATCTAGAATGCCCTTTTTTCAGAGGAAATGGAAACAGTAGTCCAATATTTCTGAACATTCCTGGGATCGTTTCTGCCTCTAGGATAGAGTAGGTACCTAACTCACAAAGTAGTAGTTTCTGAACAGTACTTTCAACGCTTGGTTCCTTCTCTGTCCAAGACCACTGATTTCCCGGGCCTCAAGGACAAGTAGTGATCAAACCAAGTGCTTTTGCAGTTGTAACAGCCACAATGTATACCTTTCACAAAAAATTACTCTCTCGAGATGAATTTATCCCCAAAAGTATACAGTGTCTTATGCTTGCTTTGAGTTTGGCTTTAGGGAGATTTCACTGTAGGAATCCAGTCATAAGTCCGAGCTACACCTCGACCAATGGAAGTCTTGCCGCTTCCCTGGGCTGAGCCCCTCATGCGCTGGGCACCTATCAGTCTCTCACGGTCTAGGAGCTTACAAATGACACCCTGCTTATACCAACATCAAGGAGATACCAGTCTATAAAAAGATGCTGAAGTCAGTCAAGTAAATCCCAATTTTTTCCTAAACAGAACAGTGACCACATTTAAGACCTTGAAAAATATTTAAGTGAAATAGGAGGCAAATAATTAAATCTCCACTATAACCAAATAGTCCCTTGAATTAGAAGACCCGATAGGTTGCTTAAAGAAAAGAACTATCTTTCACAGACAGTATGATGAAGACCAACCAGTTTATACTGGACTTCAAGGTCTTTTCGGGCAACACCACAGATTAAACAGTCTTAGCAGAGCAGGTTTGAAGACAGGAATAACTCCTACCTGCCATGGGATACTTCCGCACCATTGCTTCCCCGCCGCCTTACTTCTAATGCACTGGAAGAACAATCTAACGAAGTATAAAACACAAACAATCAAGGCTGTGGAAATCCATTACAACGAGATAAATTTCTTTTTCATCCAAAAAACATCTTGCAACGTTTTGGAAGGTCACTTGAAACCAATTACTCCTACATTTACATTTAAAAATTCTCTACTGCACGGGGTATGTATAAGGGCTAAGAAATGAAAGAAAAGAGGAGTCGTGGAAACAAAGATGTACACAGGCTTATTCTTTTTACTCTGCAAAGAATTACTAAAATAGAAACATGATCAGCAGTGGCTGCTAAAGTCAGAAAAGGAGAGATAAGCAGACATTAGGTATCCCTGATGGGAAACCACGATACAACCTATATGGTAAAACAAAACAAAACTAAGCCAAACCAAAACAAAAACTAACCTGGTTCAGGTCAAACCCCCAGATTCAATTACCAATTTACAGAAAATACAAACAACAGGAACACACAGAGCTTGGCCACGGGGATGTGATCTGTAAAATCTTGACAGTGAGAAATGCTCTATGACAAACAACTGCCTTCCTTCAAAAAATAAATTACAAGGGGGGAAGAAAATGGAGAGAGAACTCCAGAGACTTCAAAGACATACCAGTCAATTGCAACTGTGAACTTTATTTATTGATTTAAACAAATACACAGAAAATTATTAAAAATAAACTACTGATGACATTGTGAAGCTCCTGGAAATCTGCACTCCAACTGGTTCAAAAGAGAGAGAATCCCTATCTCTTAGAGCCATACACTGAAACATTTACAGAGGAAATGATGTTACCTGGGATCTGTTCCAAAATATGGCAGGAGCTGGGGGGTGCAGTGGGTAGAGTACACACAGAACCAGACTGGCATGAGTTGGGAACTGTTGAAGCTCATATGCTGCATTATTCTATCTTGTCTACTTGTATGTATTTGCAATTTCCCATTTAAAAAAAAAAGATTGTATTCAGACATACATCCCAATCAATACAAGACTGCCCTTGCACCAGTAAACACAGCCTACACACCCACTACACAGAAATGGCTACGCTGCTCCATTCGCAAATGAAACCTCGCGGGCACGCTGGCGTCCCAGATTTTGCATGTGCTTCTCCCTCCATCCAAAGGATGTCCTCTTTACCCCCGTCTGCACACCGCTTGCCCATCACCAGTTGTCAAAGTCCTACATGACCCTCAACGTCCAGTTCGAGCCATACCTCCTTTGCAAGGTTTTCCCCCCATTCCCTTCCCCGTTCATCCACTGTATTATTTCTGTATTTCTGTTGTATTTAGTTGTATTACACTCGTATCTGCCTGTCTGCCCGACTATATTTTCAGCAACCGGAAGTCTAAAACCATATGTGAGCTCTTTATTTCCAACTATGCCTTGGCTTTTGTGCATAATTAAGTATCACAGAATTAAATAGAGTGAGCTGATTCTTTCCTTACCCAAAATGATTCCTCAAACACATTTAATAATCAAAGAAGACCTTTCAAATATCATTTGACTTAATTGTTTAACTAGGTACTAAACTCAACCAAAAAGTATAAAATGGCCATTGAGAAGGACCCCCTCACGGTACCCTATATGCCCAGTTCCCATCCCTTCCAAGTGTCCATTCCTATTAGCTCTCTGTTTACCTTCCCAGAGATTTTTAAATGTATATTCAGATCAATATAAATACAGGAATCTTAATTTCCTTTTCCACACCAACAGATAGCATAGTACCCATACTACTAAATACCTTGCTTTTTTTTTTTTTAACAATGTCTTCAAAATTTTTCTAGAAGAACATATAAAGGGTTTACACACACACACACACACACACACACACACACACACTTTTCCCCCCTACAGCTGCAGTTTCCCACTATTTAGAGTTCCATTATTTATTCATCCAGAACCCTCTTGATAGATAGTTTGGTTGTTTCCAATTCTGTGCTACTAAAAAGAATGTCACAATGAATCTTTATGTATCTGAAGAGTAACTGCTTATTTCTCATACTGTATACTAGGGCCTTCTCTGTTTTCTTGATCAATTACCTTCTGGATTTTATTTATTGCTGTTATTGAACTCATTCCGTTCCATTTTTACCAACATTAATCCTTTCTTTCTCCTTTCTTTCAGTTTAATTTCTTGCTCTTTTCTAACTTCTTAAATTAAGTCCCATGATATACAACATGAATCAAGACCAATCTGAGTCCCAATTCAAAATCATGTCACTATGTCACTACCTCACCTGGACACGTAAGCAAAGATAAGCCTCAAATGAACAAGTGTTCCATAAAAGTCAAACTAAAAAGAAAATAGGACCAGCCCTTCTCATACAAACTCACAATTTCCCCATTCAAGCTCACAATTTTCTGAAAAAATTTTTACTGGTCTCTTTAGTTTTTCTCACAGCAATAGGATATCATATTGAACATATGTAATAAAATTTCTGAGATGCTTAGAATGCATAACAATTCAAAGTACTGGCAACTAATAGGCCGTACCACTCCTTATCAAAGTGAATCAAGAATAAACTTCTGCTGTTATTTTAAGTGTATCAAGTACTTGAAATCTTCACTGACAAGAACATTTAATAAATCATGCTATTTGAAAGCCCAAGCCACTGCAGACTTTCAAAAGGGCAGGACTTGGAGACCAAGAAGGGAGAAAATAACACATGTATGATTTAACTACTAAGCGTGTACTATGTTCTAGGCATGCTGCTAAAAATGCTTGTACTTGTATTTTTATTAAAACCAATCTGGATGGGCCTCTCTGTTTTTAGGATAAAAAGTTTGTTATGTTTATTAAATTGCAAATCAGCAAAGAAAGCAATGGAAATATATTCTCAGAGAAATCAAATACTGATTCTGCTATGAAGAAGAGTGTAATTTCTGCAGTATATTCGTTATTTCCCAGGACGTAAGCAATAAACAATAATGAGGAACACAGCTAGAGGAAGCCAGACCTCTTCAATGCTTCACGAGAAGGCATATCCTCCCTTCTTCCTAAAGGCTGATCGTCCAACCCAGACTTACACTGTCAGGCACGTTCACTTCAGCCAGGCCAGGAGTCTCTCGGGCTCCAGAGTCATCCTCCGTTGGTTCGAATCCCAGCCTCACTACATAATCAGCTCTGAATCCTCAGATAACTTACTTGACTAGTCTCTGTGCCAGTTTCCTTTTCTCTAAAATGGCCAAAAAAAAAAAAAAAAAAAGTACCTATCTTGTAAGATCACTGTGAGGACCACATGCATTAATACATGTAAAGATAAGGTTCAGACCAACGCCTGACCCATATTAAGGACTTGCTAAGCAATAATAATCATTAGTTCACTCCCTCTGACCCTCTTGCTTATTCCTATAGCCATACTTCCGCTTATAGCCCAAGTACTTATCTTTTACTATATCCAAATGTTAAAGGTCATTCAAGGCCAAGCTCATGTCTCAACTCCTACACTATCTCAGTAACTTGCACCAGCATTAACCCCTTACTGCGGGTCTTACTAGATCACAGAAGCGCCTGCATTTGAACACATCCAATTTAATGCTACTACATGCAGATAGTGCTGGGCACCAGCCTTCCTGGTCTGACTCTTACCCCAGTGGTGTCAGAGCCCCTTAGGAATACAGGTTCCCTTGTTTATATGCGCCAGCACTAGAAAAACATAAAACTGGATTTCTAACTCATTCTCTTACATTAAAATTCAAGATGGAACGAAAACGCAAACGTAAAAAATGCAACTGTAAATGTTCTGGGTAAAAAAAGAGAGATGAATGTTTTTTTTTAATCCTAACGTGAAGAAGGCTTTTCTAAGTGGGACCTGAAGCCCTGCAGCTGAGAGGTAAAGGATTTAGTAATTCCGGCCACACAAAAGTTTTAAGCGTTCAGCTGCGGGAGCCACTGAGGGGCAGCAACATGGCTCTCTGCTACCCTACGGCCATGAAAAAAAAGGTTTAAACTTCCATATGGCAAAAATATCATTAGCAAAATTATAAGACAAAAGGCAAAGTGGGAAAAGTAATTGTGACACAGAGAGCTAATACCCTTCACAAACAAGGATTCCTTCCATTACATAGCACAGTGCATGATACTCTACAATATAAATACTCTACAAGATGTACTAACTTTATTGAGGGGGGCTCTTCATGGGGTGGTACGACTTGAGGTGCTTCTGCACAGGCCTGGCTTATACCCAAATTTCTATCATCTGCCCAGAAAATCATCACTGGGCTATATCATCTGCACCCCAATTTTACCCAGTAACCAACCACACAAAGGACTCCGCTAGACATGCAAAGATTCAAATGTTACTAAAAATATTTTTTTAAAAGATTTTATTTCTTTGAGAGAGAGGGCAGAGCAAGGCAGAGAGCGCAGGAGTGGGGGGGGGGGGCAGAGGGAGAGGGTGAAGCAGATTCCCCACTAGGCAGGAGCCCAGGACCCTGGGATCATGACCCGAGCTGAAGGCAGCTGCTTAGCCGACTGAGCCACCCAGGCGCCCTTAAAAATAAAATATTTTGAACATCCCACAACAACCAGTTTTTTAAAGAACTCAAACTTGTTTTACCTAGTTATAGATAAAAGAATACATCCATCTATTTTGATTCTCTATCCTTGAGAAGTTCAAAGACAAAGGAGAGGAGGGGAAACGGGAGGGGAGCAAACAAGAACTCAGGAAGCTCAGTGACAACGTAAACCAAGGTGTGTGTGCCACATCGTTCAAGTCAGGGCACGAGTTCTTCCCTCTCGTTCTACTGAGTGACTGTTCTTTTACTGTCCCTAAACAGAGGGCCAAGGCTGAAGGGTCAGTCAAATGCTGGTGAGTGGCACCATCTGGCGTTTAAGTTAGAGAACTGCATGCAAATGCACCTACATGCCAAGGAATGAAAAACGGGCATCTTAGCCTCACGGGGGCTTACACCTCCTTCCCATTACTCTGCTGCACCTGTCTCCTAGTTGGGTTAAGCTTCAAACATACTGGAATTAAGTCAAAGATGTGAAGTACTTTAAGTTCAGTTTTCAGAAGAAAAGGTTTTATTCCCTGAGGTCATTCTCCAGAGTACAGGGGTTCTGGCTAAATGCCCTAACTGTCTGCTAAGGAAGTCGTCTACTGGCGTACCTACTTCTGTTAAAATTTCCAGTCTGTACTACCAGTCAGGGTACTTGTTTGTTTTTTGTTTTTTATTTATTGTGTGTTGTATAACTGTATTTTATTTGTCCTAAAACAACCTTTTAAAACCTCCAGTAAGTACCTCCTTGTAATGATGTTCTAGACGTGGGCTAAAAGAAAAACATTTGCATACTTTACTTTCCTATTTTATTTCTTTTTGCAGGGGGCGGAGGGAGACAGAGACTCTTAAGCAGGCTCCACACCTAGCCAAAAGCCCGACGCAGGGCTCAATCTCACAACTCTGAGATCATGACCTGAGCCAAAATCAAGTTGGACGCTTAATGGACTGAGCCATCCAGGTACCCCTTTACTTTTCTATTTTATTTATTTTTTATTTATTTATTTTTAAAGATTTTACTTATTTATTTGACAGAGAGAGACAAAGCGAGAGCAGGAACACAAGCAGCGGGAGTGGGAAAGGGAGAAGCAGGCTTCCCCCCGAGGAGGGAGCCCGATGTGGGACTCGACCCCAGGACCCTGGGATCATGACCTGAGCCGAAGGCAGACGCCCAACGACTGAGCCACCAGGTGCTCTTACTTTTCTATTTTAAAATAATGATCAACTCTCAGCCTCATCTCCCTAGTATGAAGAATGTTTGTGGTAAATTCTCAAAATTCCATCTTGAGCCTAGACCTTTCTTTGGAGCTGCACTCACTTCTCTAGCTGGTTTCATATATACCTAAGACATGATCAGTTCAAAGCTGTCTGTGTTGGCCACACATCCCAAACCTCCATATATGTTACCTTTCTTTCCTTGTCTTGCTTAATGGTAAACTCATCACCCATAAATCCCAACTTAACAACCATTTACTGAGCACTCACAGCGAGCCAAACGCCAGACCGTGTGCATCAGACCCATGACCTCACCAAATCCTCACAACCCAGGGAAGTCAGGACTGCCAGGGTCACTATTCCTGAGGGGAAAATGAGGGAGAAAGGTACATGCTTAAATGCCCCACCAGAAAGTTGTCTTACTGATTTTCTTTCAGCAAGTTTTCCACAACCTAAGTCCACCCAACTCCACTGCCAATGCCTCAATCCAAGCACACCTTTCACTTAGAGACTAAAGTGGATTCATCTAGAATCAGCTAGACCATGGTCTGAATCCCAGCAATGCCACTGCACAACCCTGGGACCTGCTTCCTTTCCTAACCTCTCTAAATGTTAGTTGCCTCATCTTCCTGTCACAGAAGAGACTACAGCAGTAAGCAATACTGACTATGCCATTTATGAGACATTTAATGGCACTTCTGTATCAGCAGTGTCCTTGCCTCCACCATCTTCCTTTCTAATCAACCGTCTTCAGAGCTCCTCTTTTATTAATGCAAATTGGACCAAACATTTTTCAGTGGCTTCCTACAACCTAGAACAGTCTTTCCATAAGGTAGAGGGCCCCCCACCAGCAGCGCATAAATGGTTTTAGGTGTCAGGAGATCCTGACTTCATGCTCTAGAGGCTTACAAGCCTCACTGTACTAACAAAAAAAAACAGTCAAAAAGTGAAAATTTCAGAGTGCCTGCGTGGCCCAGTTGGTTGATCATCTGACTCTTGGTTTTGGCTCAGGTCACGATCTCAGGGTCATGAGATTGAGCCCCGTGTGGGGCTCCGTGCTCAGCAGGGAGTCTGCTTGAAGTGTCTCTCTCTCTCTGCCCCTCCCCCTACTCTCTCTCTCTCTCAGATAAACAAATAAATCTTTTTAAAAAAAGTGAACAATTTGGGTGCCTGGGTGGCTCAGATGGTTAAGCGTCTACCCTCGGCTCAGGTCATGATCCCAGGGTCCTGGGATTGAGTCCCACATTGGGCTCCCTGCTCAGTGGGAGCCTGCTTCTCCCTCTGCCTCTCTCTCTCTGTCTCTCATGAATAAATAAATAAAATCTTAAAAAAAAAAGTGAACAATTTAAAAATACCATTTACAATAGCATCAAAAACCGTAACACTCTCTTAGGACTAAATTTAACAAAAAGGGTAGAGTACTCACTCTACAGTGAAAACTATTCAACAATGCTGGAAAAAAAGAAAGCCATAAATACACTATGCTCATAGACTGGAAAATCAACATTAATGTCAGTTCTTCCCAAAAGGATCTATACAGATTCAGTGTAATACCAACAAGTTTTTCTAAGGAAATTTAGAAGTCGATGCTATATTTTATATGCAAATGACCCAGAATAGCCAATCTTGAAAAAGAAGAATGTTGGAAGACTTGTACTATCTTACCTGATTGTGTCAGGATAGGCAAAAGGGCCAAAAGAACAATTGGCAAGTTCAAAAAAAAAGATCCATAACATGGTAATCACTGATTTTTTACGAAGTGCCAAGCATTTCCATGGGGAGAGGAAAGTCTTCCAAAACGGTGCTAAGACAACTGACTAATATTCTATTCAGTAATATATGGAAAAATAAATGACCTACTCCTATCTCATAAGATAACAAAAATTAATTTGAAGTAGATCACAGACTAAACAGAAAAGCCATTAAGAAAACAAACAACTATAAAACCTCTAGAAGAAACCCTTGGAGAAATCTGTGATCTTGGGGCAGGCAAAGATTTCTCAGAGAGAACACACAAAGAACAAAGGACAAAAAAATGATAAACTGGACTTTATAAAAATGAGAAATTTCTACTTTTCAAAAGGGAGTTAAGAAAATGAAAACCAAAGACTTGGAGAAAATATTCATTATATATGTATTTGCCAAAGAACTTGTATAGGGAATATATAAAGAACTCTTCGAATTCAATAATAAAAAGACAACACAATTTTTAAAGTGGGCAAAAATCCCCCAAAGTTACACTTTATGATACCACTGATATAACATTTCTGAAATGACAAACTTTAGAAACGCAAATGAGATTCCCGGTTGCCAGAGATGATGTGGAGGGAGTGGGAGGCAGGGTAGAGGAATTCAGTGGTGAAGGAACTGTCCCATATCTTGACTGTGGTAGGTACATACAAAAAAACTACACATGGTAACTGTATAGAACTAAATCTATACACACACACACACACACACACACACACACACACACATTAGTACAAGGAAAACTATCTTCACAAATAAGATCAGTGGACTGAATCAATATCCTAATTGTAATATATACTATTTACATACACTTAGCAAAATGTTACCATTAGGTAAAGTCTACAGGGGTCTTTTTGTAGTATTTCTTACAAATGCATGAGAATCTACAATTACCTCAATAAAATTTTCAATGAAAAAAATGGGCAAAAGATTTAAACAGATACTTCACCAGAGAAGATATATAGATGACAAATAAGCAGGACAGACTGTGATATTCACAGAATGGAATTCAACTCAGCAATAATGAAGAATTACTGATACACACAACCACATGGATGAATTTCATAGATATTGTTACAAAAAAGACGCCAGACATAAAAGAATGAATCAAAACAGTGGTTGCCTTTGGTAGAAGGGGGTCCAATGGCACTTAATGGGGTTAAGAGAAATATTTCTGTATTTTGACTAAGGCTTGGTTATATCAATTTCTCAAACTCAACTATTGAACACTTAAAATCTATGCATCTTACTGTCTCCACAACTCAATTAAGAAAAACAGCAGAATTGGTATTTAAGTGACATGTGAAGATGGCACTGAAATGCCAATATGGGGGGGTGGGGGGATTGATCTAGAATATATACATTCTGAACTGCACAGAATATCATATAACGACCATCATACCTGGCCCCTGCCTTCCTGGCCAGCCTTATCTTCTGAAATCTCTACTCAAACACATGCTAAATTACTACCAAACCAAATGCTTGCAATTCCTGGTTACTTCCTAACTCTGTACCCTAATGCAGGGTATTGATCTGTTAAATGTGACCCCTTTCTTGCCCCTAGTGAATTCCTACTTACCTTTGAATACTCCTGACAAATATCACCTGCCACCTATGTAGATTTCCCTGCCTTACCTCTGAGTTTTCATAAAAAAAGAAGGGAAACTAACATTTAGTGAGTGCTTAAATACTTTAGACATTTTTAGACATTACTTCATTCTACTACGAGAATGGAAAAGTTGACAAATCACTGCAAGTTAATGACTGCTGGTGGGCTGACATTACTGGCTACTGAAGAGCGAGAGAGGGAGGAAGGTAGAGCAGTTGATCCTGAAATTAACCAGATTCTCAAATTAACCAGTTGCTCTGCAGTGAGGGAGTGACAGCTCAGAAGGCATTCAATACATACAGAAATCCTCTTTGTTAAAAATCATTTTTACAGAATAGTCAATTCTAGGAAAACACATCTGGCTGTAAGTCTTCCAGGGAAAGAAAGAAGCAAATACACGTAGATGTTCCTTTTGGACACTTACCTATATTCTTCCTTGCCTGGTGGTAGAAGCAAACCCTGAAGCCCTACTACACAGTCCTCATGCAATAAACAATGAGAAACAGGAATACTAGAGGGGAGGGAAAAAAAAAGGAAATTTTGTTTTAGGAGACAACAGAAATTAACGTTCTAAAATTAAATCCAAACTATGGACTCTATTTATTTATTTTTGAGAGAATATGTGTGTGCGTGCGAGCGCACACACAAGGGGGTAGGGCAGCGGGAGAGAGAGGGAGAACCTCAAGCAGGCCCGGCACTCGATCACGACCCTGAGAGCATGACCTGAGCCAAAATCAACAGCCCAACGTTTAACTAACTGAACCACCCACGCACCCCTAAACTATGGGTTTTAAACGTAAGAATGCATGTATGACCTCCACTGGGTTTGTTAATCCCACACATTTGTACATCTATGCACATTCCTCTGGGGAAAGGCTCCACAGCTTTCATTTTTTTCCCCACTCCCCCAAAGACAGGATGACAATAAATACGCCTTTCTCCTGATGGCTCAAAAGTTCAAAACGATACTGTTCTGCAACCTCTACATTGTGAGATCCCCCCCCCCCTCCCGGCCCCGGGAACAGCTAAAGTATCTAAGACTGGCTGTGAATTCTCCACAGGTTCTTCCATCAACCCTTTTCCTATAACAATCTGTTTAGGAGCAGGATCTCCTAACCTGCTTCATGCCTGGCATAAGCTTTTTTAACTCTTCTTTTCCAATTTATTATGACAGAATGTATATATAACATTTGAGGCTACATAGTTTTGAGTGAAGACCTAAAGTACTCTCATATGATGTGTGGCACTTGTTTCTTCCTTTGTTTTGCTTATATCCTGGTTGCCAGACATATCCCAAATTGGTCAAGTTTATCAAATAACTATACATTGTACTAGTTTGACAGCAGTGCATTTGCATAAATGGTATTCTATATAAGGATTTGCTTTTCTTTTTTTAATTTTATTTTCAAATAACCTCTATACCCAACATGGGGCCTGAACTCACAACCCCGAGATCACGTGCTCCACCAACTAAGCCAGCCAGGCGCCCCAAAGGTATGTTTCTTTTAACATAAAGCTGAGTCCTATGCTACCATTAACGCTTAGTTCCTACAGATCTGAACATGCTTCCATGTTTCATGAAACTTGAGCTAGGTACGGAACCTAAGAAACTCAGTATAGAAATTAGAAATAAATAGTAAATCCTGACTTGATGGTATGTTGCTGATAGCTTAACTGGTTTGTCCCTTCTATCTTGAGATTTGACACTGCTTTTTTCAAAATCATTTCGTATTTAACTTAACTGGATCCCGGTAATTTCTTTCCAATAAAAGGACAACTTATTAGAGGGCTAAGAAAGTATTTTCTCTAAAAATTTATTTGCCAAATCTGAAAACAGATACAAATTCCTTCACTTAGCTTCAAAGCACAACAAAGGCAGAAATCATCTAAATCATGTAAGGGAAACAAAAGTTAATATACACATGTTAAAAAATACTTTATTTTCTAGTATTGATATCCACTTTGTGCCTTACATCAGATGGAGAAAATTTGTTTCTCTACCAAATTCTGTAGAGAGCAGGAAAATGTTTAATGTGATAAAGTTTAAAAATTCACATAGGCTGTGGACCTTATTAATAATTTATGACAACAGTATTAACTTTTCTCACTTGAAGAAGATGCTTAACATTTCTGGGTCCCAGCTTCCAATTTTGTAAAACCAGAATGTTGATCAGATATCTGATTTTCTATCCAAAGCTAATGATGTAATGTATGGTGATTAATATAACATAATAATAACAATTTTAAAAAGATATCTTATTTTCTTTCAGCATTAATCCTAAAGTAACCTGTTGCTTTGGATTATCAATTTTACACCTTAAATGCAGAGTATCCTTTTTTTTGAGAGAGAGAGAGTGAGAGACAGTGGGCACAAGGGGGTGGGGGGCAGAGAGAGAGAGAGAGAGAGAGAATCTTAAGCAGGCTCTACACCCAGTGCGCAGTCCCAAGCGGGGCTCTATCTCAGGACCCTAAAATCATGACCCCAGCGGAAATCAAGAGTCAGATGCTTAACCAGCTGAGCTACTCAGGTGCCACCAGAGAATCCTCTTTTTAAAAGGAGTTGATAATCTGACCACCAGCGAGTTTTAACCTCAAACATTTAAAAATAAGTTCGGCCTGAAACTAGTGCAAAACAGGGGCCAATTATTTTCTACTATGTCTGTATGTCCTCACTTAGCAAGGAGAGGCAATGTCCTAGCAGAAGGGCTGGCAAGCAAGAAGAAACCCAGAGCTGGAAAGGACCAGAAGGTTCCGGTTGTAGTTGACCCTCCACTTTACAGGTGGGCGAAATGGAGGCCCAGAGAGGGTGAGTAAGCTGCCCAGGGCCAAACAGCAAAAGCAGGAACGGAGCGCCTCCTGAACACGCCACGCTGCCCTGGGATCACCAACTACTTAAAGGCCCCGGCTGCACACACCAGGGTCCCCACCTCTCCTAGTGCCAGTGGCGCCGGGCGGAGGGGAGCTGGCGGTGGCAGGCAGTCATGCCCATCTCGAGACTTACTCGGCTGCCAGCACGAAGCTGCAGGTGTTAGCCGGGCACACATAGAAGCTCTTTCCTTTATTCGGGCCATCGCGGACGCCGGTCTTGAGAAAACACACGATCCCTGAAGACAGGAGGTTGACAATGATTACGCCAAACTACACTGACAAACCCCGGGAGCCCCTAAAACACCCGGACCCCTTACCGTGCTCGGAGCACCTAACCGCTTCCATGGGCGCTCCAGTCTGCAATTGCACCGAGCCCGCCCCCAACGCCCGCTTCCGCCTTTTACTCCGCCCTCCTCGCTCAGGAGTCAATCAGCATCCACCTTCTGCAGGCTCAACCCCCATAATTCACCGCGCGGGGCCCTAACCCGCCACCTTGGCGGGCGCACTGAGTTTAAGTAGCGGGGCGTGGCTGAAGCTGGCAGGGCCTTTTGGAGGGGGGCTGGGCGTTCCCGGCGACGGGCTTTCCGGGGGAGGGGCTTCGCTCGGCTGGTGCGGGGAGAGGAAGGGGTGAGGCTGAGGCCGGGGGCGACCGCAGCTTATAATTGAGACCCAGAGGCGGCTCTAGAGGGAGCGCGCCTCACAACTGCAGAGGGGAGCTCTGCAAGGAAGGCTCCTTTCTCCCCGCGGCAGACGGCGCCCGGAGCCTCGCGGTCGTCCCCGAGCCGGGGCCTGGGGCACGATCCCTGCGGAGGCGAGGTCGGGAGAAGCTGCTGCCCGTGAACTGGCAGGGCTGGGGCGCGGTGGTGTGCGGGCTCCTGGGCGCGTCCCTCCAAGTTGCGCGGTGAAACGAAGAGTCTCGGGGAGAGCAGGCACGAAGAGCTCTGCAGGGAACCACCCCCTCCCACCCCTCCCAGCGATCCGTTAAGTTTGCATTGCGCTTTAGATTTCACAGAGTGCGCACACATCCATGTCTCTCTTGTCTCGACAGCCTGGTGAGATGGGCAGCGTTATAAGGAAGACTCCGAGGTTCATAGAAATTTGAGCGACTCAACCAAGGTCACAGAATGAGTGAGTGGGCGATCCACCGACAGGTGCCCGGGGGACTGCGCAGCTGCTTCCTGTGTGTACTGAATGTTCTCTAGGCCCTCTTAGTGCAGGAACCCTGAGTGGTACGAGTCAAAGTGGAAACAGCAGGGAAGAAATAGATAACCTTTGATGAAAGGTACTCTGTATATTTTGTATACAAACTTGTCCTATTAGTATGCTTTTGTAATGTTAAAAATCGAGGCTCAAGTTAAAGAAAAGAAAGGGAACTGTATTTGAAATGGTAATCAGAGCTATTAGCAAAAAGGGAGGACTAGAAATCAGAGACGTAATGCAACAGAGATGGATTCATATTACAGTAATTGAGGACCATATGCCCGGACATATGGTGTGGCACATGCCACTGTTCTTATGGACAGTGGGACAGAAAATCTGTAATGTCTAGGAAATCTGGGTTATATGATAAATGTAAGTGGAGGGGGGACGGGAGGCAGTGAACATACCTGAGGGGAGACAAACCTGAGGGATCATGATTAATTAAACAAGTACTTACTAAATAGCTTTTTGTGTGCCCATTGTGAACAAGGTGCTCAAGAAATACAGAATTTGTTTATTCATGCACAAAGTTTGAAATAATTATTCTAACCACAAGGATCTTAGTATATGAAGGAGGCTGAGTTAGCACATATCGAACACTTAAATAACAAAGTAAAATAGTATTTAAATGTCAAGATGAGTGGAGTTAGTAAATGCCGTAAGGCTAGATAAAGGTGTGTTTGGAACCAAAGTAGAAGTAGTTTACACATAACTACCTCTCTGAAACACCTATAGACAAATTTAGAGATAAGGCAGGAACAAGAAGCAAATAAATAAATAGAGAAATTTTCATTATACCCAGATTATAATTCTTTCATTGAGAGGTTTTTGTGTACATATCTACTAGATGCTGTATAGGGAGAAGTAGACCGTGAGTACTGGATCTGCAGGATGAGGAGCATGGTAATTTAATTATTTCTTGAATAAATAACCTCTTTGAAACAAGACAAAATCAAAAGGGCCTCTGAAATATCCCACTGAAGAAGAAGCTCTTCCTCTGCAGGATCTAAGGCAGTGTTTCAGTTCCAACCCCACGTTAAGTGTGCACAGCCAAATTACAGAAAGGGGGAATATTTCTTCCATTAACTTGGGATATGCCAGATCAAAATGTTCAGGCTCCAGGCAGTTTATCCCACCTAACCATATCTATAAGAGTGAGAAAACAAATAAGTTGGTCCTTGGGTGAAAGGTGGCCATAATATTGGCATAAACTGTAATGAATTATATAATATACGCTTTTCAAAATATACATTAGTGCATGTGTGTTAACTTTTATTCTTAACTTATTTGTTTAATTTATATTCTAATTAGCCTGCAGACCCCTGGAGAGAATGTGTTTCATTGACCTCTATTTGGAGTAAAGTTGAGAGTTTTACTTTGTCTCCTTTTAAAGCTTGATTTATTCAAAAGGCATGCCTAGGCGAGGTTCTAGAGCTAGATGGTTTAAATCCACAGGTTAAAGATCCAGTAAATTCTTTACCTATGGGGCTGGTCAAATGTAAAGTATATGACAGAATTGTTCTAAAACTGAATTGTGGTAATGGCTATATAACTGTATGCAGTTACCAACACTCGGGCAACTGTGTATGTTAGGGAATTCTATGTACTATCTAAATTATCCCTCAATAAAGCTGTTAAAAACAAACAAAAAAACTTAATATATGAGTCATGCCAGAACATCTGCCTGGAAAATAAAAGCTGAGATCATCTCGATATTTTGACATCCCAAGGAAATAGAGTGGGTGAAGGAGTAAAATGGTAGACACTCTTTAGCTTCAGATAGTGTGGCTCCTTATGCAGCCTGGTTCTCTGACCTATGGAATAAAATCTCAAGTGATGTAAACACTCATTTGAATTCTTGGGGAAATGAAAGAATTCTGTTTCCTCTGGTCAGCATTGTGCTGGTTGGCATATGTTGAGCATGCCAGGCACCTGTAAGATACTGGCAGTGAGAGGATCGGCTACAGCAGTCACCCCTTGACATCCTTGTCAGTCTGTATTGTTTAGAAATAATCACTGAGGGGCGCCTGGGTGGCTCAGTCAGTTATGCGTCTGCCTTTGGCTCGGTTCATGATCCCAGGCTCCCTATCGGGTGGGGAGTCTACTTCTCCCTCTCCCTCTGCCCCTCCCCCTACTCATGCTCTGTCTCTGTCTCCCTCTCAAATAAATAAATAAAATCTTAAAAAAAAAAAATCAGTGATTCCAAGTTATTTGTAAAATTCCAGCTTCTGTGAAGCCTTTGGCTTTACTCAGTATTTAAATAAATTGTTCAAATGTGTTTTTCCAATCGGCTGATAATTCTAAGAAATATATTTTGTTTTCTTTTTTTTTTTAAGACACATTTATTCAGCGTCATGATCAGACTATTACATTTAGCAATCAACAGCATGGGTGCAAAAAAAAAAATCTACATTAAAACCCTTTGTTGGAATGCTTTACACTTTCCACAGAACAGAAACTAAAATAACCTGTTATACAATTAGTCACAAATACAGTCCTCGAATTTTTCGCCCATGCACATGAGTATTGTCTAAAACATGTCTTCTTTGTAGCAGCGAGGCCCTGCCCCCACTGTGCTTGGCCGAGTTCACAAATCTGTTGTAACCTGTGGCTTCCCTGTCACTTCCCTGTCTCTCCTCTCCTGCTAAGCTTTGTTTCCTGGCAGTAATTAAAACCTTCTGCCACTGCCATAGCTCCTGCTGCTGCTGGAACCACCATAGCCACCTTGGTTTCGTGGTTTGGCAAAGTATTGGCCTCCACCACCATGGGGGCCAGAGCTTCTGCCTCCAAAATTTCCTCCTTTCATGGGTCCAAAATTTGAGGATTGATTGTTGTAATTGCCAAAATCATAGCTTCCGCCACCTCCAGAGCTGCTTCCATCATGACCAAGTCCGTCATAGCCATCCCCACGGCCACCATGTCCACCACCATCGCGACTGCCACCAAACTACCTTGACCACTGAAGTTCCCATGACCAAAGTTGTCATTCCCACCAAAACCACCTCCAAGATCACCACCAAAGTTTCCAGAACCACTTCGACCTCTTCGGCTGGATGAAGCACTGGCCATCTCTTGCTTAGAGAGGGCTTTCCTTACTTCACAGTTGTGGTCATTCACAGTACGGTATTTTTGAATGACCATCTTGTCTACAGAGTCATGGTCATCAAATGTTACAAAAGCAAAAACCTCTCTTTTTGCCACTGCCTCGGTCAGTCATGGTCTCGATCACTTCAATTTTCCCATACTGTTCAAAATAATCTCTTAGGTGATGTTCTTCAGTGTCTTCTTTAATGCCACCAACAAAAATCTTTTTCACAGTTAAGTGCGCACCAGGTCTTTGAGAATCTTCTCTTGAGACAGCCCTCTTTGGTGCCACAACTCTTCCATCCACCTTGTGTGGCCTTGCGTTCATGGCTGCATCCACCTCCTCCACAGTGGCATACGTGACAAACCCAAAGCCTCTGGAGCGCTTGGTGTTTGGATCTCTCATTACCACACAGTCCGTAAGCGTTCCCATTGCTCAAAATGGCTCCTCAGACTCTCATCGGTTGTTTCAAAGCTCAAACCTCCGATGAAGAGCTTCCGCAGCTGTTCAGGTTCTTTGGGAGACCCTGACTTAGACATGACGGCGGTGGGAGGGGAGACTTTAACGATGCTTACTCTGCGGCGTCCACGGGCAGAAAGCATATTTTATTTTCTGAACTTCTATCTTTCAGGGGTTTTGCTTAATTGTTTTGGGGGTGGGGTGGGAAGAAGTAACTACTTCGAAATGTCAGATTTTTGCCCAGGAGGCACATGATTACTGGTGGCAACCATTGCAGCCTACTGTTTTCTGAAGTGTATTCTGAAATAAGTGTTTTTACATACATTTGCACACTTGGTTCTCACACCGACCTTGGCAGTGGATGGTCTTTTATAGAGTAGAAGACCAAAGTTCAGAGTAGTTAGGAACTTACCCCAGTGCCGTGCTCCTAACCGCTATCTTACAGAGAGCCTCTGCTTGAACTTTGGGGCCACTTAGGGCTCACAGAGGAATCTTGTTCGGGCTCAAAGTCACAAAGCTGACGCCAAGCAGATCAGGGGCTGGAAGGTATTTTTTGAGATTCCCAGTCCAGTTTTTGTCACTACAGTAGTTTTTGGAAGCATAAATGATTCAGCGATCCATTCAGATATTTAACCTACACACAGCCCAGCATTGAGATATTTGTGGTATACAGACATGGCTCAACAAATCCGAGGTTTAAAAAGAAGCAAGTCGAGTGGTGCCATTTTATAAATGATCACGAGGTGGCGGCATAGGAACATAAAAACCAAACACAAGGCCCTCCTCTTCTGCTGTTTTTGTTTGAGGATATGTAACAGTGACTCAATTTCCTTTCATATTGTGCCTTTCAAAGATATGACCATTTTAAATTCATCCTTTGACATAGGTACCGTCAGGATGATATTATGTTGAGGATAAATCTGGTTATCAATTTGAAAAGCCAAGAGACTACAAATTCTTTTGTTGCATATTTCTTATTAGGTTCCAAATTTCACTCATCTTAAAAGTGTCCCCAAAATGGTTCAAAGCGCTCCCTCCTTCATCTACTTTGTGTGTGTGTGTGTGTGTGTGTGTTTGGTAAGTGTACAATTCAATACTTTTTCAGTAAACTTATATATAAAAGTTGTGCAGCCATCACCATAATCCAGTTTTAGAACGTTTCTATCACCCCCAACACGTCCCTCAAAACTGTGCATAGTAATCCTCACTAACACTCCCGACCAAGCAACCACTGATCTGTCTGTCTTTATAAATCTGCCTTTTCTGGACATTTCACATAAATGGAGCATACAGCATGTAATCTATAGCGTCTGTCTTCCTCCATGAAGCACAATGCTTTTGAGGTTCCTCCATGTTGTAGCATGTATCCATATTTTATTCTTTTTATTGTGGGAGAGTATTCCGTTGTATTCATTCATCACCTGATAAACATTTGGGTTGTTTTCCCTTTTTGGTTATTAGGAATAACGTTGTTATGAACATTAACTAGTATTTGTGTGGACATTTGTTTTCATTCCTCTCAGGTACATACCGATGGGTGGAATTTCTGGTCGTGTGCTAAATTTAGGTTTCACTTTTTAAGAAATTGCCAAACTGTTTTCCAAAGTGGCTGAACCACTTTATTTTCTCCTGAGTAGGGTATAAATGTTCCAGCCTCGCACATCCTCACCAACTCTTGTTATTGTCTGCCCTTTTTTTATGATAGTCATTTTCCTAGTTGTGAAGTGGTATCTCCTTTGGGTTTTAATTTGCATTTCCTAATGACTTTTGAGGTTGAGCTCCTTTTCATGTGCTTATGAGCCATCATCTTCCTCTTTTTCAGTGGTCTTGAAAGGCTTTTTCCTTTAAAGTTTGGATGGAACTTAAACTAAAACCTAGGTAAAAATGACATCAATCATTATTAATCCAAGGAGACCAAAGGAAGAGTTATAATTTATATAATGTTAAGTAACACAATTACATATACTATGATCACAGTCATGTGAAAAATGGTTAACTACAACAAGCTATTAACCTTTTTTTTTTTTGAGAGAGAGAGAGAAAGAGAACCCCTGAGCGTGCACAGGATGGGGGGAGGGGCAGAGGGAGAGGGAGCAACAGAATCTTGGGCAGGATCCACGGCCAGCACAGGATTGCATGAAGGGCTCCACGCAGGGCTTGAAGGGGGATGAAGGTGGGGGGGGAGTAGGGGTGCTGGATCTCAGGACCCTAAAATCATGACCTGAGCTGAAACCAAGAATCAGATGCTTAACTGACTGAGCCACCCAGGTGCCCCACAACAAACTATGGTACAGTTCCATTCCTATGGCTCTGAGACGTTGGGTTGGGAGATGGGTGCGATTTTTATTTTGTGCAACTCACATGTGTTACTCTTAGGATTGAAAAAAAAAATCCAAATGTGTTTACATTAAAAGCAGATATATAGGAAAAAATGAGGGAATGACCCAAGCAATAATCGTGCTTATTTAAGATGGTAGGATTATCGGTGTATCTTTTCTTTTTTTCCCATTTTTCTGTACAGCCTGTAATGCTGTTAACCTGTCAGCGGAAAAGCAGTTGGAGGACGCACATCTCCACACCTCTACCACAGCGCCTCTTAAAAACTCCTTCACTTCTCAGTCCCTCTGGTTAGTCCTGACCTTCCTATAATCCCTCCTTTCCTTTAGTTTCTTTTTTCCTCCCATCCACTTTTTGGTATCTCGCTTCAAACCTTATAGCAAGATTATCTTTGCCCCGATTTCCTTAATTCTATACTAGTTATTTTGCTTAATTCCAACCTTTATCCTCAACCCAGATTCCAAATATCATTAGAAAGCAAGGACACTTCTTACTTGTTCCCTAAAACCCTTGCTGCTTCACAAGTTACAGACACCCTAGTCTCAGGACCTCCATGACTATGCCCTGGTGTCACCCTGAGTTGTGTTTCTTCACGAATAACAAATGGCACTAGGGTAGATTGCAGGTTCTCAAGCAGAGAACGAAGAATCCACTTTGAAGACTTTTGCCATGAAGTTTTGAGGCTCCCCAGGTGCTGAGATCTTCAGCAGCAAACTCCGGCAGAGTTCTGGCTAGTTCCCCCTCCATTTCCTTGCTGAGTTAACCTAGGGGCTGGAGAGAACAAGTCTCTGTTTTCCGCTGCTATTCTTCTGTACTTGAATGGTCTTACAGAACTCACCAACCTTTTAAAAACACGAATCGGATTCCATTACTTTTTGCCTAAAATGCTTCAGTGGCTCTCCACTGAATTTAGAAAAAAGTTTAAATCCTCATCCTAGCTCACGGGCGGGGGGGGGGGGGCATGTGACCTTGGCCCTGTCTGCTTCTCTCTCTCTCTCACCTTCTGCCATTCTCCTCCACGCCCCCTGTGTTCCAGCCATCCTGACCAGCACTCCTTGCCTCACTGTGCCCGGCTGTCTTAGGTTAAGGCTGTTGTTCATGTTGTACTTTCTGCCTGGAATGTTTTCCTAGTTCTTTCAAAGCCTTAGCCCCCTAGGTCTTCAGGTCTCAGCTGAAGTATCACCTCAGTGAGAGTTTCCGTGACTACTTAATCTTAAGGAGATCCTTCCTTGCTCTTCTCTCCTTCAGCACCCTGTTTGCGCTGTGCATAACATTTAGTTAGCTTGTTACTGTTTCCTGCTGTTGATGGTCTGTCTCTTCCTCATAGATTATATACGTAGGTGCCAAGAGAGCAGGGACTGGCTCCGTTGTGCTCACCACAGTACGTAGAAATTCAATACATATCTGGTAAATGAAATAAACTAAACCATACAGCGGAAGGGACCTAGAGGCACCTAGCATGCCCGCCCAATCCCCTCTCACATCATCCCTAATGGATTCGGCATAGGAACTTTGGGTCACAGCAAATTCTTTATTAGAATATCTAAAAATGGCAGTTAATTCTCATGTATATGGAGGAGGACACTGTCTTTCTGTCTGAAGCTTCCACTTACTTGTAATCTGGAGTTACGCATCATACACTTAATTCTTTTCAATGTCACTTTCAAATATCTGAATACGGCTCTCTCATCCTCCGCACGTCCTCAGAGAGTCTCCTCCAACTGCTGCAATCATTTCTCTTCCCTTCGGACCCCCTTTCCAGCACTTTTCAATGAATGTTTGATTCAGTTGAGGCATCGCAAATAGAATTCAATATGAAGAATCCTGTGGGATAATGATCTCCTTTATTTTAGATATGATCACGATACACATGCAATATAAAGCGGCAAAAAAATTTCTCTCTCCTCTCTAACAAATGTCATGCTAGTAATTCATATCAAGTGTGCCATCAACCAGAACCACTGCTTTCATTTTTCATGCATGAACTTGCATCTCTTTTACCTGGCGCATCTAATTGCCTGAACTTAACTCTGGGTTCTATCTTTCATCCTGTTAGTGTGGCTCCATCATTCTAACCTGTCCAGATCTCTTTGAATCTTGCTCCTGTCAGCTGACCTATTAGTGCTATCTCCTGACTCCGTGTCAACGGAACACTTGACAAGCCCACTCCCTTGGACGCCCTCTGAGTCGCCAGGAGAAGTGCTGAACCAGGCAGAGCACCTCGGCACCACCTGGAGAGCTCTCCTCCGGGTAAACACGGTGCCCGAGGCGTCAGGATTTGGGGGGGTGGTCCTTCGGTCCCGCACCGAGCGCCAGGCTGTTCCTTCCAGTTTGAGTGCCTTGCTGCAGCTCGCGCATGCTCCCTCCCTGTCCGTTGACAACCAGCTTGCAAAGCAGAGCGGAAGAGGAAGTGAGGTTAACGTGGGCGATTTTTTTCTTGGTGCGCAGCACAGGAAGCGGCCTGGAAGCTGCAGGGGCATGTGGTTCTTTGGGATGTAGGCCCTTGCCTGGCGCCAGGCTAATGATTCATTCAGCCACACCATCTCCTGTCTGGTCGACTTGCCTGACAACATCTGTCACTTCTCACTTCTTATCTAATCTGCCACCTCCCTCCTGGTTCTCTCTCCAGCTTTCCATGCATTTGGATGAGGGCCAGCCGGTTCTAGGTGAGGGATCTGTTCCCGTCCAACAATGAGAAGAAGGAGAGTTAATAACTCTTTTGATGAAGATCTGAGGTGGCCTTCCTGGGTAGCCCAGGGCAGCCCCTTCAAAAGATGGAGCTCTTCCTAGCTCTTCACTTCTCCATTAGAGCTTTCCCACCCTCCCTTTCCTGGACCGACTTCCACCTTACTCTAAGCAGAAGTCCTCCACACAGCAGACAGAGCTTCTCGCCCTCCCCGGTAGCCGGGAGACAGAGAGGCCTGGCCTCTGGGCCGAGTGGCTTGCTGCCTCTCCTGCCTCTGGAAGTTTCTTCCTGTAAGCAGGCAGCCTCCTTCCTTCTCCCAGTCAGCGGGTTCCTTCAGACCCTGCTGGTGCCAGTTCTGGGGATGGGCTCGATCCACCTGAGCCCCAGAGAAGAGCTTGGGTGGGGCCGGGGCTGTAAGGTTGTGCTTTCTGTGGTTTGTTGGCTTTTATTTTTGTTTTTTCACTCGAATGCTAATTGCCAGATTCTTCTCTCCCATTCTTCTTTTTCTCCCACTTTCCCCACTACCCCTCCTGCCAAGCCTCAACACTTGTCCTTCAGTCCAGGGGAGACAAACACCACATTAAAGAGGGGCTGTGGAGAGGACTCACCTAGGTTCTGTGTATGCCCGCCCGGAGCTCTGCATCCAGGTTTAAGCAATCCCTTTCCATCCTCAGGCGTTTTTTCAGGATGACCCAAGTCCTGCCCCGTTCTTTTTTTTTTTTAATTGTTATGTTAATCACCATATATTACATCATTAGTTTTTGATGTAGTGTTCCATGATTCATTGTTTGTGCATAACACCCAGTGCTCCATGCAGAACATGCCCTCTTTAATACCCATCACCAGGCTAACCCATTCCCCCACCCTCCGCCCCTCGAGAACCCTCAGTTTGTTTTTCAGAGTCCATAGTCTCTCATGGTTCGTCTCCCCCTCTGATTTACTCCCCTTCACTCTTCCCCTCCTGCTATCTTCTTCTTTTTCTTTTTTCTTAACATATGTTGCATTATTTGTTTCAGAAGTACAGATCTGTGATTCGACAGTCTTGCACAATTCACAGCGCTCACCGTAGCACATACCCTCCCCAATGTCTATCACCCAGCCACCCCATCCCTCCCACCCCCCCACCACTCCAGCAACCCTCAATTTGTTTCCTGAGATTAAGAATTCCTCATATCAGTGAGGTCATATGATATATGTCTTTCTCTGATTGACTTATTCCACTCAGCATAACACCCTCCAGTTCCATCCATGTCATTGCAAATGGCAAGATCTCATTCCTTTTGATGGCTGCATAATATTCCGTGTGTATATCTACCACATCTTCCTTATCCATTCATCTGTCGATGGACATCTTGGCTCTTTCCACAGTTTGGCTATTGTGGACATTGCTGCTATAAACATTGGGGTGCACGTGCCCCTTTGGATCCCTACATTTGTATCTTTGTGGTAAATACCCAGTAGTGCAATTGCTGGATCCTATGGTAGCTCTATTTTCAACTGTTTGAGGAACCTCCATACTGTTTTCCAGAGGGGTTGCACCAGCTTGCATTCCCACCAACAGTGTAGGAGGGTTCCCCTTTCTCCGCATCCCCGCCAACATCTGTCGTTTCCTGACTTGTTCATTTTAGCCATTCTGACTGGTGTGAGGTGGTATCTCATTGAGGTTTTGATTTGGATTTCCCTGATGCCGAGCGATGTTGAGCACTTTTTCATGTGTCTGTTGGCCATTTGGATGTCTTCTTTGGAAAAATGTCCGTTCATGTCTTCTGCCCATTTCTGGATTGGATTATTTGTTCTTTGGGTGTTGAGTTTGATAAGTTCTTTATAGATTTTGGATACTAGCCCTTTATCTGATATGTCATTTGCAAATATCTTCTCCCATTCTGTCGGTTGTCTTTTGGTTTTGTGGACGGTTTCTTTTGCTGTGCAAAAGCTTTTTATCTTGATGAAATCCCAATAGTTCATTTTTGCCCTTGCTTCCCTTGCCTTTGGCGATGTTTCTAGGAAGAAGTTGCTGTGGCTGAGGTCGAAGAGGTTGCTACTTGTGTTCTCCTTTAGGATTTTGATGGACTCCCGTCTCACGTGTAGGTCTTTCAACCATTTGGAGTCTATTTTTGTGTGTGGTATAAGGAAATGGTCCAGTTTCATTCTTCTGCATGTGGCTGTCCAATTTTCCCAACACCATTTGTTGAAGAGACTGTCTTTTTGCCATTGGACATTCTTTCCTGCTTTGTCAAAGATTAGTTGACCATAGAGTTGAGGGTCCATTTCTGGGCTCTCAATTCTGTTCCATTGATCTATGTGTCTGTTTTTGTGCCAGTACCATACTGTCTTGATGATGACAGCTTTGTAATAGAGCTGGAAGTCCGGAATTGTGATGCCGCCACCTTTGCTTTTCTTTTTCAATATTCCTCTGGCTATTCGGGGTCTCTTCTGGTTCCATACAAATTTTAGGATTATTTGTTCCATTTCTTTGAAAAAAGTGGGTGGTATTTTGATGGGGATTGCATTGAATGTGCAGATTGCTCTAGGTAGCATTGACATCTTCACAATGTTGGTTCTCCCAACCCATGAGGATGGAACGTTTTTCCATTTCTTCTTCAATTTCTTTCATGAGTATTTTATAGTTTTCTGAGTACAGATCCTTTGTCTCTTTGGTGAAATTTATTCCTAGGTATCTTATGGTTTTGGGTGCAATTGTAAATGGGATCGACTCCTTGATTTGTCTCTCTTCTGTCTTGTTGTTGGTGTATAGGAATGCCACTGATTTCTGTGCATCGATTTTATATCCTGCCACTTTACTGAATTCCTGTATGAGATCTAGCAGTTTTGGGGTGGAGTCTTTTGGGTTTTCCACATACAGTATCATATCATCTGCAAAGAGTGAGAGTTTGACTTCCTCTTTGCCGATTTGGATGCCTTTGATTTCTTTTTGTTGTCTGATTGCTGTGGCTAGGACTTCTAATACTATGTTGAATAGCTGTGGTGATAGTGGACATCACTGCCGCGTTCCTGACCTTAGGGGAAAAGCTCTCAGCTTTTCCCCATTGACAATGATATTCGCTGTAGGTTTTTCATAGATGGCTTTTATGATATTGAGGTATGTACCCTCTATCCCTATACTCTGAAGAGTTTTGATCAAGAAAGGATGCTGTACTTTGTCCAATGCTTTTTCTGCATCTATTGAGAGGATCATAGGATTCTTGTTCTTTCTTTTGTTAATGTGTTGTATCACGTTGATGGATTTGTGGATGTTGAACCATCCTTGCAGCCCAGGGATAAATCCCACTTGGTCGTGGTGAATAATCCTTTTAATGTACTGTTGGATCCTATTGGCTAGTATTTTGGTGAGAATTTTTGCATCCATGTTCATCAAGGATATTGGTCTGTAATTCTCCTTTTTGATGGGGTCTTTGTCTGGTTTGGGGATCAAGTTAATGCTGGCCTCATAAAATGAGTTTGGAAGTTTTCCTTCCATTTCTATTTTTTGGAACAGTTTCAGGAGAATAGGTATTAATTCTTCTTTAAATGTCTGATAGAATTCCCCTGGGAAGCCATCTGGCCCTGGGCTTTTGTTTGTTGGGAGATTTTGGATGACTGCTTCAATTTCCTTAGTGGCTATAGGTCTGTTCAGGTTTTCTATTTCTTCCTGGTTCAATTTTGGTAGTTGATACATCTCTAGGAATGCACCCATTTCTTCCAGGTTATCTAATTTGTTGGCATAGAGTGGCTCATAATATGTTCTTATAATTTTTTTTATTTCTTTGGTGTTGGTTGTGATCTCTTCTCTTTCATTCATGATTTTGTTGACTTGGGTCATTTCTCTTTTCTTTTTGATAAGTCTGGCCAGGGGTTTATCAATCTTATTAATTCTTTCAAAGAACCAGTTCCTAGTTTCGTTGATCTGTTCTACTGTTCTTTTGGTTTCTATTTCATTGATTTCTGCTCTCATCTTTATTATTTCTCTTCTCCTGCTGGGTTTAGGCTTTATTTGCTGTTCTTTCTCCAGCTCCTTTAGGTGTAGGGTTAGGTTGTATATTTGAGACCTTTCTTGTTTCTTGAGAAAGGCTTGTATTGCTCTATACTTTCCTCTCAGGACTGCCTTTGCTGTATCCCAAAGATTTTGAGCAGTTGTGTTTTCATTTTCATTGGTTTCCATGAATTTTTTTTAATTCTTCTTTAATTTCCTGGTTGACCCATTCATTCTTTAGTAGGATGCTCTTTAGCCTCCATGCATTTGAGTTCTTTCCGACTTTCCTCTTGTGATTGAGTTCTAGTTTCAAAGCATTGTGGTCTGAAAATATGCAGGGAATAATCCCAATCTTTTGGTACCGGTTGAGACCTGATTTGTGACCTAGGATGTGATCTATTCTGGAGAATGTTCCATGGGCACTAGAGAAGAATGTGTATTCCGTTGCTTTGGGATGGAATGTTCTGAATATGTCTGTGAAGTCCATTTGGTCCACTGTGTCATTTAAAGTCTTTATTTCCTTGTTGATCTTTTGCTTAGATGATCTGTCCATTTCAGTAAGGGGGGGTGTTAAAGTCCCCCACTATTATTGTATTTTTGTCAATGTGTTTCTTTGCTTTTGTTATTAATTGCCTTATATAATTGGCTGCTCCCATGTTTGGGGCATAGATGTTTACAATTGTTAGATCTTCTTGGTGGATAGACCCTTTAAGTAGGATATAGTGTCCTTCCTCATCTCTTATTACAGTCTTTGTTTTAAAATCTAATTTGTCTGATATAAGGATTGCCACCCCAGCTTTCTTTTGGTGTCCATGAGCATGGTAAATGGTTTTCCACCCCCTCACTTTCAATGTGGGGGTGTCTTTGGGTTTAAAATGAGTCTCTTGCAGACAGCATATCGATGGGTCTTGTTTTTTAATCCAATCTGATAGCCTGTGTCTTTTGATTGGGGCATTTAGCCCATTTACATTCAGGGTAACTATTGAAAGGTAGGAATTTAGTGCCATTGTATTGCCTGTAAGGTGACTGTTACTGTATATTGTTTGTATTCCTTTCTGATCTATGCTGCTTTTAGGCTCTCTCTTTGCTTAGAGGACCCCTTTCAATATTTCTTGGAGGGCTGGTTTCGTGTTTGCAAATTCCTTTAGTTTTTGTTTGTTCTGGAAGGTTTTTATCTCTCCTTCTATTTTCAATGACAGCCTAGCTGGATATAGTATTCTTGGCTGCATATTTTTCTCGTTTAGTGCTCTGAAGATATCTTGCCAGTCCTTTCTGGCCTGCCAGGTCTCTGTGGATAGGTCTGTTGCCAATCTAATATTTCTACCATTGTAGGTTACATATCTCTTCTCCCGAGCTGCTTTCAGGATTTTCTCTTTGTCTCTGAGACTCGTAAGTTTTACTATTAGATGTCGGGGTGTTGACCTATTATTATTGATTTTGAGAGGGGTTCTCTGTGCCTCCTGGATTTTGATGCCTGTTTCCTTCCTCACATTAGGGAAGTTCTCTGCTATTATTTGCTCCAATATACCTTCTGCCCCCCTCTCTCTTTCTTCTTCTTCCGGGATCCCAATTATTCTAATGTTGTTTCATCTTATCGTATCGCTTATCTCTCGAATTCTGCCCTCGTGATCCTGTAGTTGTTTATCTCTCTTTTTTGCAGCCTCTTTATTTTCCATCATTTGGTCTTCTATATCGCTGATTATCTCTTCTGCCTCATTTATCCTAGCAGTTAGTGCCCCCATTTTTGATTGCACCTCATCAATAGCCTTTTTGATTTCGACTTGGTTAGATTTCAGTTCTTTTATTTCTCCAGAAAGGGTTTTTCTAATAACTTCCATGCTTTTTTCAAGCCCAGCTAGTATCTTTAAAGTCATGATTCTGAACTCTAGGTCCGACATCGTACTAATGTCCATATTGAGTAGGTCCCTGGCTGATGGTACTATCTCTTGTTCTTTTTGCTGAGGTGATTTTTTTCGTCTTGCCATTTTGTCCAGAGGAGAATAGATGAATGAAAGAACAAAATGCTAACAGGTTAACAACGTCCCCAGCAAATATACTGTATACAAATCAGAAAAGACCTGAAACCAGGGGAAAAGAAAGGGAAAGAAAGAAAAAAGAAAGAGAAAAAAAAAAAGATAAAAACAAAAACAGAACAATACAAAAAAAAAGCAGAATATGATCAAATATGATCAAGCTAGTGCATAGATCAGTGCCACACACTAGATTTTGGGCGTATTTTGGTCTGTTAGAAAAACGTGCCTCCTAAAATTTTAAAGGAAGAAAGACATATATGTACAAAATAAGGGTTGATACAATGAAGGGATGGAAGATGACTGTAAAGATGAAAATTATAAAAGATTTTATAAAAGGAATTGATAAGATAGGTTGTTTGAAAAAAGAAAGAAGAAGATTTAAAAAAAAAAAAGAAAAAAAGGGAGAGAATGTGATCAGGCAGGAGACTAGAACAAAGCCATACACTGGAGATTTAGGGTATATTTTGATCTGTTAGAAGAAACTGTATCTCAAAATTTTAAAGAGAGAACAACTTATATATATATGCTCAAAATAGGGGTAACTACTATGAAGGGATAAAATATGACTCTAAAAATGAAAAATAAAAAATGTTTTTTTTTTAAAAAGGGATTGATAAGATGTTGGTTGAAAAAGGGAAGAAGAAAAATTAAAAAAAAACAGTTTAAAAAATTAACTTTGATGAACTAATGAATCATGGTTAAAAAAAAGCCATGAATTCTATGTGCCGTATTCCCCTAGCACTGGAGTTCTCCTGTTCTCTCTCCTTGATCGGTAAACTTGGTCTTGGCTTGCTGGCTGTTCGTGCTGATCTTCTGGGGGAGGGGCCTGTTGCCGTGGTTCCCAAATGTCTTTGCCGGAGGCGGAATTGCCCCACCCTTGTCGGTCCGGGCTAAGAAAGCTGCTCCGGTTTGCTCTCAGGAGCTTTTGTTCCCTGCAAGCTCTCGGTACAGCTTTGGAGGACCAGGGCGAAAATGGTGGCCTCCCAATCTCCACCTGGAGGAGCTGAGAACTCGGGGCCCCGCTCCTCAGTGCGCCCCCAGAGAAAAGCATTCAGTCACTCCCGTCTCCCTGGTCTCCGGCCGCACTCCGTGCTCACCCGGCCTGTGATCGAGCGTTTCTATCTCTGGCACTCGACCCCGTGTGAAGTCTCCAAACCCAGCAGATCCCTGCGGTGCGCTCCTGCGCTGCTCCTCCTGGGGGAGGAAGGGGAGTCTCCCCGGCTCTGCTTCTTGTTGGGTCCCTGCTGGAGGAGCAGTGGCCCGACTGGGCCACGGATCACAGTTTATGGCAACCCCGAGCTGAGAGCCCACACCTCGGCTCCGTCTCTGCAGCCGGCTTCCCCGCTCCGATACCTGGGAGCTCTGCTGCATTCAGGCACCCCCGGTCTTTCTGTGACCCCGAGGGTCCTGAGACCACACTGTCCCGCGAGGGTTCCACCCCCCGCTTAGCCACTGCAGCGACGTCCCTCAGCCAAGCCAACCTCTAAAAGGTCTGATTTTGTGCTCCGCGGCTCTATCACTTGCCAGAAGCGGCCGGCGGAGGCCCCCTCCCCCGCCGTCTATCCTCCCGAATATCGCCTCGGATTCACTTCTCCGCACGTCCTACCTTCCAGAAAGTGGTCGCTTCTCTGTTCAGAGAGTTGTTGCTACTCTCCTCTTCGATCTCCTGTTGAGTTCGTAGGTGTTCAGAATGGTTTGATCCCTATTCAGCTGAATTCCTGAGACCAGACGAAATCCAGGTCTCCTGCTCCTCCGCCATCTTGCTCCCCTGCCCCGTTCTTAATTGCCTACGTCTGACAGGAGAGCTGGAGCATGGCTGAGTGGTAGGTGGGGAAATTCTGCCCACTTGAGCGCCTTTGCTGTTAAGCTGTATACCCTACCCAAGTGTGTGCATGTACAATAAAAAATACCAAATAACTTACTCCCTCTGAACCATGCTAACAGGCATGAAGACCCCAGGTACGGAGCAAACCACAGGTCAACTCATTAATTACACTGTAAATTCTTCTGTGGACTAAATTGAGTCTTCCCAAATTCATGTGATGAAGCTCTACTTCCCAGTGTGATGGTATTTGGAGGTGGGGCCACTGGGAGATAATTAGGTGAATTTGTGTCCTGAGGATGAGGCCCTCATGACAGGATTAGTGCCCTTCTAAGAGACATCAGAGAAACTCTCTTCCTCTGTGTGCGTGTTTTTCTCTCTGTTTCTCTTTCTCTGTCATATGAGGACATAGCAAGAAGTTGGCAGTCTACAAGCTGGGAAGAGAGCACTTGCCAGTTGGCTGGCATCTTGATCTGGGACTTTTAGTCTCCAGAAGTGTGAGAAACTAAAGTTCTGTTGTTTAAGCCACCCAGGCTATGGTATTTTGTTATGGCAGCCTGTGCTGACTAAAACAAATTCCCAAGCTAATTATTTGCTACCTACCATAACATTTGTTTTCCAAATGTGCCATTTGCACTCAAATCTACATGCAAATTGAATTAGCTAATTAATACAGGTATAAAATACCAGGATAGGAGTCTCTGGTGACTCCATTCCCCATTAATTCCCATATATTTATATATCTTCACTTGGAACTCCTGGATTAAACTACCCTGGCTCTTCATTTAACTATAAAGCACTCAGACAATTTTATCCAAATGTTCCTCTGTCCACATTGCCTTGATATGCTGACTCTTTCCTGCAACTTATACTTATCCTTCTCTAAATTAGGCTCTTGGGCTGTGGACGCAAACAATGATCCTGTTTTGTAGCAAAGCCCATGCTTGCATTTCAGGTCCATACCCTGTTTCTGTCCACTATCATCTTAAGAATTAGAATGTCAAATGTAGGTATTTTGTTTCCTTCTTAGGGGTAGAAAGGATTAGAATGTCCAGCTTGTCAATGATGATAACGGTGATACCTAACATTCATGAATTCTAACTCCTGTACGTGCAAATCTCATTGAACCCTTCCAACAGACTCTATGAAGTAATGGGCATCACCTCCTTGTGTGCACAAGGGAAGTGGGGCAAAGGGAGATTAACTGGCAAAGATGACAGAGCCAGTGATGGATGTCAGGATTTGCATGCAGGCAGTCTAAATCTGGAGCTCACCTTCCTGACTATTAAGAAACCAGATGTATTCATTGGGCATACTATCTAAAAGGAGCCAAGAGTCAAAGTGGAGAACCCTAAAAGGGAGTAGTTTAGCAGCCTCAATTTTATCTCGCTGCCTCTTACTTCCCACAAGGGCCCATGTGCTGATGATTTCTTTTGCATGAAAGGATATCACAGTCCCCATTTAGCCGCTGTTGCCAGTTGGGAAGTCTCTTGGTTTACTGGGTTTGAATGACCCATCGTTAATACTACACTGAATACCTTCCTTGGATCACGAAAAGTTTCAAGTGAGGAATTTGGACCTGAAACTTAGACTTTAGAATTTGGTATGTGTTTGTTAGGACCCGGCATTGAACAGAGCCAGCAACCCTTCTTCAATATCGAAGCTAAGGCCAGCCACTTCAGATTCCTGTACCACTGCTCCAGCTTTGCTTTAATAGTGATGGTTTTTACACAGCACCCCCATTTGTCAGTTCTAGGACTAGAAGGTATCTGGCCCACATGACATCAATGCCATCTTATTGGGCTGGTCCCATCTTGGGTTTGGGAACGGAAGATCTTCAAAGAATTTTCTGCCGCCAGCAGGGTGGTACAAATAGCTGCCATCAGACCATTAAACAATACAAAGATTCCCTAAAGACAGACTCTAGAACTTGCAGCATTTGCCTTCAGTCATGGGAGCCCATAACAAAAACATGCATTGGGTTAAATGGACATCTGTGGGAACCAGGGCAGAGTGCAAAAGGATCCCCTGTTTTCTAGTCCAAATTCATTTCCCCTTTTTAGAGCAAATTGGCACTTAGCATGTGACAAAGCAAGCACCTATATTTTTTCTGTCCCAATGGTCCTCCTGTTCTACCTTGTGTGTACAGATCTTTGCTCGAAATGCGATGGTAGAGTCTTTAAAACTAGAGGGAGCATACTGTGATAGGGAGACTGTTGCTTTTGGAGTTAATGCACCTGAGTTTAAATGCTAGCTCTGCCGCTCATCCTTAAGGCATGATACTTAACTGCTTTTTCCTGGTTTATGGTTTAATCTCAGCTTCACAAGTTCGTCATAAAGATCCAGTCCTCATGACTCGTGATGGCTGCTCAATATAGTGAACATCAACTCCTTTCTCATTTCCTCTTAGAGAGAGTGGATGATGTCCATTGTTTCTGCATCCCTAGCTCCTAGCGTACGTCTTGGCATATGCGGAATATCAGAAAATGTTTGTGGAATAAATAAATCTTATGTCCCTCCATATTAAAATCCCTCACTCTGCATTGGTCATCTAGTTGGTTCTCAAATACTTTTTTTTAAAGATTTTATTTGTCAGAGAGAGAGAGAGAGAGAGAGGGAGCAGGGGAAGCAGCAGGCCGAGAGAGAAGCAGAGTCCCTGCTGAGCAAGGAGCCCGACTCGATACTCCATCCCAGGTCCCTGGGATCATGACCTGAGCCAAAGGCAGACACTTCACCGACTGAGCCACCCAGGTGTCCCACTTTTTGAAAGAGAGATGTTGTAGTTACTTACACACAGTAAGTTATTTAAGTTATATATTATTATATATATAAGTTGTATGTTATTTACATAAATTGCTCAACCTGAAGAAAGTAGCTTAGTAAATTTTTACATAGGTATACACCCATGAAACCACTATCTAGCTCAAGATAATAAACATTTCAGTTGTCCCAGAAGGTTCTTCATGCTACTTCCTAGTCAATACTCCCTCTGCCAGGGGAAAAGATTATTCTGACTTTGGTCACCATAGATTCATTTTGCTCATTCTTGGACTTCAAATAAACGGACTCATATAGTGCATATCCTTTCGTGCCTGGCTTCTTTCACTGAAAAAGTTGCTCTGCTATTCATCCATGGTGTCATGTATGTCAGTAGTTTGTTCATTTTTATTACTGTGTAGTATTCCACAGTATAAATAAATTCTGTATCCATTCACCTATTGATGGACAATGGGGTTGTTGCCAGGTTTTAGCAATGATGGATAAAGCTGTAAGTATTCTTATATATGTCTTTTGGTGGATATAGGTATTCATTTCTCTTGGGGAATGCAAGGAGCAGAATTGCTAGGTCATAAGGCAGGTATATGTTTGACTTTATCAAAAACTACCGAACTGTTTTACAAAATAGTTGAACAGATTTACACTGCCACCAGCAACATGTTAAGTTCTGGTAACTCTAAATTTTTACCTGTGTTGGGTATTTGATATTGTCTTTTACATTTTAATTATCTTGATGATAGAGGTATCTCATTGGTGTCTTAATCTGCAGTTTGCTGATGAATGATGATGTTGAGCATCTTTTCAGATGCTGTGGCCATGGAGCTGCACTACTCAAATCTCCCTTTAGGAGAACCTTCTGCAGCAAACAGAGCTGACTGACAGCGTCCAGCTGCTAGACCTTCATATCTGTCACCATGCTCATGCTGATGCCACATTTTCCCAGGGCTGCTTCCAGTCAAAGACTAAGCATGGCAAGGATACTAGAGCTAGGCCATTTCTGCCCAGGGGGGCACTCCTCCAACAGCCAACCTTTGCTCAAGAGACTCCCATCAGCTTGGTCCAGATGATCTCAAAATTAAACTGAGTCTAAAGTTCTTCCTCCATAATCCTTCTTCCTTCCCTGTTTCCTTTTATAGATGTCAAACCTGCACCCCAGTCCCTAGCTCTCCTTACCTTCCCCTGCCCCACCCCCTCTTCCTTCATAGGCATTTCCCTCAGTAGACCCCTTGCACATCTCATCCCATCTTGGCATATGCTTCCTGAAGCCTGAACTATATATGATTACTGACTGTTCCAATAATTCTCTTTTGTAAAATCCCTGTTCAAGTCTTTTGCCTATTTTTAAATTGAGTTTCAGGCTCCTCCCCTTTTTGAAAAAAATGGATTTATAGGAGTTCTGTATATATTCTGGATGCAAGTCTTTGTTAGGTATGTTTTGTGACTATCTACCCCCCATCCATGGCTCGTGTAATCACTTAATTAATGATGTCTTTGATGAACAAAGGTTTTATTTTAGTGATGTCCAGTTAATTTTTTTCTTTTGTAGTATAAAATGTGAGGTAGATGTCAAGGTTCATTTTTTTCATATAATTATCCAATTGTATCAGTACCATTTATTAGAAGAAGGATTTCCCCACTGCAATGGTACCTAGAATGGAAATTAGGTAAATGTACATATGTAGGTGTATTTCTGGACTCTATTCTCTTCCACTGGTTTCCTTGTTTATACTTGTACCTATAGCACACTGGGTTGTTTATTTTTAAATACCATCACATTTTATTTATTTATTTTTAAAGTAATCTCCCAACTTGGGGCTCATACTCACCACCCTGAGATTAGGAGTCACATGCTCCACTGACTGAGCCAGCCAGTTGCCCCTATAACACACTGTTTTAATTATTATAGCTTCATAGACGGTCCTGGAACTTGAGAGTGTAATTCCTCCAACTTTTTCTTTTTAAATATTTTCTAACCTAGATTATTTGTATTTTTATTTATTAGAGTGAGCTAGCCAATTTCTAAAATTACCTGGGATTTTTTTTTTATTATGTTATGTTAATCACCATACATTACATCATTAGTTTTTGATGTAGTGTTCCATGATTCATTGTTTGTGCATAACACCCAGTGCTCCATGCAGTATGTGCCCTCTTTAATACCCATCACCAGGCTAACCCAACCTCCCACACCCCTCCCCTCTAGAACTCTCAGTTTGTTTTTCAGAGTCCATAGTCTCTCATGGTTCGTCTCCCCCTCCAATTTCCCCCCCCTTCATTCTTCCCCTCCTGCTTATCTTTTTTTTTTTAACATATATTATTTGCTTCAGAGGTACAGATCTATGATTCAACAGTCTTGCACACTTCACAGTGCTCACCATAGCACATACCCTCCCCAATGTCTATCACCCAGCCACCCCATCCCTCCCACCCCCCACCACTCCAGCAACCCTCAGTTTGTTTCCTGAGATTAAGAATTCCTCATATCAGTGAGGTCATGTGATACATGTCTTTCTCTGATTGACTTATTTCGCTCAGCATAATACCCTCCAGTTCCATCCACGTCACTGCAAATGGCAAAATTTCATTCTTTTTGATGGCTGCATAATATTCCATTGTATATATCTACCACATCTTCTTTACCCATTCATCTGTTGCTGGACATCTCAGCTCTTTCCAGTTTGGCTATTGTGGACATTGCTACTATAAACATCGGGGTGCACATACCCCTTTGGATCCCTACATTTGTATCTTTGGGGTAAATACCCAGTAGTGCAATTGCTGGATCATAGGGTAGCTCTATTTTCAACTTTTTGAGGAACCTCCATACTCTTTTCCAGAGTGGCTGCACCAGCTTGCATTCCCACCAACAGTGGAGGAGGGTTCCCCTTTCTCCGCAACTAAAATTACCGGGGATTTTGATTAGGATTCCATTAAATCAGGGTTTCTTATCCTCAACACTATTGAAATTTCTGGCCAGGCAATTCTTTGCTGTGGGGACAGGTGTCTGTCCTGTGCACTGGAGGATGGTTAGCAGCATCCCTGGACTCTACCCACCAGGTGCCAGTAGCAACCCCCTACCTCAGGCTGTGCCACACAAAATATGTGTCCATAAATTGCCCAGTGTCCTTTGGAGAGCACAACTGCCATGCCCTCCCTCCCCCACTGATAACCACTGCATCAACTCTATAGAACAATTTGCAGAAAATGGACATCTTAACAGTACTGAGACTTTCAATCCATGAAAATGGACTATCGCTCCATATAAAATGGAAGCACACATTTTCAACACCCTGTACCATTGTGACCTTAAAAGCATAATGAATTTGGGTTTTCATTTACTGGTTAACTTATGACATATGAACTTATTCATACCTCCTATCCAAAGTGGTCTTCCATCTCAGCAAATGGTTTAATGTGATAATTATGCTTCTAGTCAAAATATCTCTGTTTGAAAGTCAGAACCGATCCAAAAGGAGCCTTGGATTTAAAGATGACAAGGTAGAAACTCCAAATATCTAACAAGCAAATTAAACATAAAAGCAAGCATCAAAAAGATAAGGTAAGGGCGCCTGGCTGGTCAGTCAAAGGAGCATGTGACTCTTGATCTTGGGGTTGTGAGTTCAAGCCCCACACTGAGTATAGAGATACCTTAAAAACAAAACCTTAAAAAAAAAAGATAAGGCAGGGGCGCCTGGGTGGCTCAGTCGGTTAAGCATCTGCCTTGGGTTCAGGTCATGATCTCAGGGTCCTGGGATCGAGCCCCATGCGAGCCCCGCATGGGGCTCCCTGCTCAGCAGGGAGTCAGCTTCTCCCTCTCCTTCTACCCCTCCCCCTGCTTGTGCTCTCTCTCCCTCTCTCCTGCTCTCACACACTCTCTCTCAAATAAATAAATAAATTTTTGTTTTAAAGATAAGTCAAACAGAAAGCCAGCTAAGTGAAAAGATATAACTCTCTTACCTCTACAATTACCAATAGAAAATTAGGCTAACAAATATTTATTAAACAGAAGAAGACTCTCATAACATGTTGTCATTGTACTTAACAAATATACATTAGTTACCTCTATGAGCTTAATGTAATACTTGAAACATCCTGATAATTCGGTTCAGTCCTCAAACCTCACAAAATTGGTTTTATCCTTGTTACACACATTAGGAAAATGGAGGTTATTTCCTGAGGCTGGCTGCCCTGCTTTGCCTTGATACTGCCCCAGCCCTCACTCAACCCCTACCCATCCATCTATGTTGCTGGATTTTCAATTCTCCTAAAGGAGAGCTGCTCCTTCCCTGCTAAATAACATTCAATGGCTCACCATTCTCCATCAAATAAAGTCAAAGTTTTTGTGTATGTTCAAGATCTGTTCTCTTGTCCTTCCTCACTCTAACCTTTCCATATTTAATCTCTCTCATTGCTCCATAATTCTGACACTTAAATCAAACCAAAGCTATTCTACACACTTTTCATGGAGCTACCTCTCCCCACAGATTACTGTTTATCCCAACTTCTCCTGTCAAAATATTTCCTGACTTTGAAGCCTAGTTCAGATGACATCTCCTTTGTGAAGCTGTCTCTGATTTCTCAATTGCCATAGCACTTTACTACATTAGGGGTAAAAATTAATAGCCAACATAACAGAAGTCCCAGCTGAGCCTACCGGGAATGTAAACTTCCCTGGACCTGTCTGATGAGTGGGCGGACTCCCCAGAAGTAAAATTTGCATGACTCAACTGCAGGGGAGACAGGGGTCTGAGATGAAGATGTACTAACAGGTTCCCAGGAGTTGAGCATGGGAAATGAAAAACAGCATGACGTCTCTCTCCCAGACTGGGCCCAGACTCGCTGGTGTCTGGACCCTGTGGAGCAAGGAGGTACTGGGCAAAAGTTAAAGGGCCTGTTTTCACAATCTTTGGAGACATGGGGGCACAAGCAATTTTGGATTCATTTGCAATCCAGAGTGTGACATCAGGACAAAATAAGAGGTGTTTTTCCTTGCTTACCAATGAACACTGTCCGGCGTTGCTACGTTATATGCTCCAGCATCCTGGCTGCAGTGGGAGCCCGTAGAGCTGAACAGAGTAGCAGGAAACCATGTGGGAGGGGACTAGTTCATAAGTTCATGTGAACTCCCAGAATCCTATAGAATCCCCAGAAGTACTTGAAGAATGCTTTACAGATGGCCAAGACCCCATGTAAGTAGCTTGGGGGCGAAAGTCTATAGAATTTTATTATTGTTGATTTAATTTCATTTATGTGCACAGACAGATGAGGCCTGAAAAAAAACTTGGTTATGCCCACATTCACTTATGACTTGAAACGGTTTAAAACTTACCCCATATAAGTATCTGATTCCATGCTCATAACCATGTGAGGTGGATATTATCATCACTAGATGTCCCCCATTGCTGTGACTTTGAGCACAGTGTCTACCATGGGAAGAGCCTAGGATTGGTTGCCAGCAGACCTAAATTGGAGCTCTTGCTCTTCTACATGTGGCTAGGTGATCCTGGAGCAACCCAACCCCTCTAAGCGTCCCTGTCTTTCCTGCAGGACAGGAATAACAATCCCTTTTACATGGGGGTGCACTGAAACTCGGAGATGATGAACAACTTCTGTGCAATCATAAGATAGAATTATGGCACTTGACTTTCTACTTTCTTGTTTTGCCGTATATCAGCTGTTCCCCATACATGTCTTCCTAGACTAAAAAGAACGAAAACAGCCTATTCATGCCTCATACACCTCCACGTCATCTCGTCCTGCACTGAGCAGGAGTACCTCCAGGGTGCTGAATTTTCCATCTCTAGGAAGAGTGCAGCAGAGGATTCAAACTTCGCAATGGCTTGGACCAGACCCCAATCTGGAGAGCCTCAGATTATTCTTCAATTAATCAGGTATATAAGAGATACCAATACAATAGGTCAAGGGTCCCAGGAACACAGTGCATGGTTAAGACAGAACATTAGCCACTAAAACAGAGCAGGGTTGGAAACCTTTTTCTGTAAAGGGCCAGATAGTAAACATTTTAGGCACACATTCTCCATGGCAACTACTCACCTCTGCTGTTTTATGAAGACAGCAGCCTGAGGTAATATGCAGGCAAACGGAATGGCTGTCTTCCAACAATTCATATTTTAAAAAACGGGTGGTGGGCTGTGTCTGGCCTGTGGGCCATAGGTAGCCAACTCCCGAGACAGGTTTGTTCAGTTGCCAAGGAGGACTGAAAACCCAAGACGCTGAAAGGAAAACCAGGTGCTGACAGAGAATGGAAAAGTTTAAATCGGTGAATAAAAGTGAAGTTCTCCACTAAGTGTTAGAGAGTAAAACGGGACAAGCACAGCATTGGAAAGAGAAGAGGTTTCACGGGAAACATCGACCGACTTGGGTGAACACAAATTTTATTCAGTTCAGAAACGAGAAAAGACGACTTTGGGGTTTAGCTGCCTAAAAATTCACGACGGGCCAAATAGCACAAAACGGCTTCTTAGGATGCCTGGTGTGCTGAGGAGCCCAGCAGCCAGAAGGGACAAGCTGATGACCCCAGGGGAATGGAACTGCATCCGGCTGGGTCCCCACTGGATCCCTCACACCAATCCCGGGGCTGGGCACGAGGTGTTCCCTGGGGAGTAATCTAATCGTTCCCAAGCTCGGCTCTGGGCGACGCACTTGGACATTTCAGTGTCTGCTCTGTGCCATGTCTGGGCCGGATTCAAACAGGAAGAAGTGGCCGGCGAGCTCTGAGCCAAAAGGGCCAGACCCAGGTGAGGAGAGAGGGACGGGGTCAGGGGAAAGAGGACCCCAGGCAGGGGGCAGCACCAGAATCCACTCTGATTATCTGACGGGGCTCGATTCTGCTCCCTTTCCCTTTAAAATCCTAATTAAAATACAGGTTTGGGGCGGGGAGGGAAGGCAGGGGACATCATACTTTCTAACAAGTCTTACCTTTAGCTTTGTTTTCTGAAAAATATGCCACCCTACCTGAGAAGAGACTAATATATTGACACATTTAAGGAAACACTTGGGATATTTTAAATGAGCCTATAAAGGGAGATGAGCGGAAGGGACCTATAGCTCTACACTGGGAGTTCTCATAGCCACCGATGCTCCCCCTGCAAAGGAACTAATTATGTTTGGAGAGACGTGTGTGCTTGGTAAAATAATTAAAAATAAATTGCTCTCCTTGGAAATGCAAATTAGCAAGTGCTAAAGCAACCCTGTTGGTCACGCAGATAACAAATAGATGCATCTTCTCAAGTCTGTTAGGTGGTACTGATTGATTTCCAATTCTGGCTACAACAGGGCCCGAGCAGCTTTTGAAACAAAGATGAGGAGGCCTCAGGCCCAGTGGGAATACCTGTTACACCCTGGGGGCCAGTTGTTGAAAGCCTTAAGCCATGACACTCCCCAACCATCCCCCTCCCCCAACCGTTCCTGGCTGAGAACAGGGGACCCTGAGGAACCAGACTTGACCCGCTGCTTCCCCTGAGCTCCTAGCCCCTGCTGGGGGAAGACAGGACAGGGGCTCTGTTCCTCCTCCTTCCCCAAAGAACCACCACAATGCCCTGTGCTACTACCTAATGCTGTCAGGTCAAAGAAAATAAAGCATTGGCTCAGAGCCAGGACCCAGATGGATCTTTTGGAGTGGGGAGGAAGGGGAGGTATGAGGCCTTGGGGGCTGATTAGAGCACTGTTGTTAAAAAAAAAAAAAGTTCTCCCTTAAGCAATGACCTAATGCTAATAGAGAAAAGAAAGAGAAAGGAAAAAAGGAAGGAAGGAAGGAAGGAAAAGGGAAACGTAAAGGTAAAGAAAAAAGAAAGAAACTCAGACTACAAAATGCTTTACAATTTCATCAAAGGGCCAAAACGGATCAGGCACCCTCTTCGCAGAGCTTGTTCTTGAGTAGCATTTATAGATGGGATGAGGGACAGATGGGATTTCTACTTTGAAGGAAGTCATGCTCACGTTGGGAAGCAGATCAGATGTGAACGAAGAGCATATCCCCAACATCTTTTTGCCTTGCTGACATCAGGCCCCTTCCTACACCTCTTATCTGGGAGCAAAAGATGAAGCTAGAGCCAGTGTGACTGGACCACTCGGAGTGCTCTCCCGGGAGTCAGTGACATAAGGGAGGAGAGAGTAGAGGGCATTCTCACCCTGGGCTTCGCCATCCGATCTCACCGAATACCCAAGACGCTGTGTGAGGGAGGTTCTCTCCTTACAGACAGGGACCCTGAACCTCTGTGAGGTACAGCCAGTGAAAAACAGGGTAAATCATCTAGCTCCTGGGAAGTTGCAAGGGGTAGATGAGGGTAATACAACGAAGAAACACTTAGCAGTGTGGGGCCCCACATAGGCGCTCAATAAATACTCCCTCTGATTCCTAGGTAACTTGCCTAAGGCCACAGACTCCAGGAAGGACGGGATCAGGATTCATTCACATTCACATGCCGCTCAGTCTGATTCCAAAGCCCGCACTTTCCCCAAGCTGCTGGAAGCTCTCCGGATTCAATGGTCTTCCTCTTCCTCTTCCCTCTGGTTTGTTGTCCAGTCACCAGCCCCTTTCAAGTTCACCCAGAGAGCCTTTTCGTTCTGTGCTTTTAGACTCAGGGCTGACAACTTCCTGGCCTTGTGGTACCAGCAGAGGAGGGAAATGGACAGAAGAATCAACAGAATGCAGGGGAGGACCAATAGAAAATAGAGTAAAGATGTTGATGAGCAGATCCTGGAAGGAAATGTGGGCTCTGCAATGAAAAGGAGAACAATAAAGAAGATAATCAGTCTCCAACTTACCTGCACGAATCAACGATAAACCCGTGCGGGATTTACTGTGACAGGCAAATACAGGTAAAAACCACGGGGCCAAAGAGCAGTGGGCCCTTTAAATCACATGTGGGCAGGAAAAGGGGGCAGCGGTGGGGAGAAGTCAAGTCCAGGACGGTGCTTTTCCAGCCTCCCTGCCTTCACCCAGCAAGTTCCAACCACTGGGGTTCCAATGACCTACTTAAAACCAACAGCCGCGAAGAAAAAACAAAAAAGAAAACCTCTCCTTTAATCTTCTAGCCTCAGAAAAGAGATCTATAATTCAGCCCTCGTTCTCAACTCTGTAGCCGGTCCTGAATTTTTAACGGAGTTATTCCCACTGCGGCTTCTTACGGGCGGGTGTGCACCCTCCCACAGCGCGCACAACACGTGCGCGTGCGCACCCTCCCACAGCGTGCTGTCCTTACACGACAGCACCCAGTGAGCAGCTCCAGCCCTTCCTGATTGTCCAGATGGGTCTCCCCTGGGCCCCCTCCTTGAGCTCCTTTCCTGTGTTGCTCTCACATTTGCCTCCATCCGGCACACTCTCTGCACCCTAATCCTCCGGGCCCTTCTGACGCAGCTCAGATGACCCGCCTCTTACCCAGGGTCATCCTACCTGCCTCCGGGCACAGTCCTCCCGGATCCTCTTCTCACATACCCCTTGGTGTAGACCTCTTTTGTTCCCTTTTAACCATCTCCTTGGTTTCATCACAGTTACTTGAGTATACCTCATAGTGTCATTTGTTTCCATGTCCCCTGCAGTGCCCCGCACATGTGCGTGACAACTGTGGCTGATCTTAATGGAATCGGACTGACTGCAACCACATGGGCAGAGGATACTATATAAAGGCAGCCTGAAGCACATGACTGCGAGGCAGCTGCAGCCCGTGGGGAAGCACCATCAGCCACGCAGACATGCAGAGCACGCACACGCTGCCCCAAAGTGGTTCCCCGCCACGTGCACAGGGAGGCAAAGGGACTGGACTGCAAACACCCCAGATTCCAGGAAGCAGCGCCGAGTCACTAGTCAAAGGACCGGCTTTACAGACTGTCCATGCAAAAAGACACACGCTTAGAGAGACACCAACTACTAAATGTAGTCTTCCAACTACATGTATTTATGACAGGGTATTTGAAACCAGGGCTCTTCCAAAAAATCGGATGCTAATAGTAGCTGTGCTTTTATTGGAAAATTGTAATGACATAAGCAATTTCTTCTTCAAAGGTGAAGTTATAGGATTCATGGGATTATAGACTCTTAGAGATGTAAACAGCTTTAGAGGTCATTTCTACCAACCTCTGCTGCAAGAATTCTGTTTTTGGCATTGCTGATGCATCTTGCACCTTGAAGAACGTCTCTCTGTTGGAAGTCAAGAAAGAATCTGAACATTTGTCCAACTCCTGCATTGTGAACTCCTGAAGGACAGGGCCTATGTCTTACGCATCTTTTTATCTTGTCCAGCACTTGGTCCATGGGTCATCAATGGAAACTGATGAATGAATTAATTGCATGAGTAAATGACACCCACAGGAACCTAGGGGTGGCTGCCATCATGTTGCACAGAGTAAAGATCATCACTGAACATTAGGCTGGCAGCTCTCAGGACTCACAAATTGCTACAGGGGTTTGTGGCCTGGATTTTCTCTGGTCTCATTTATATTCTCCAGCCTAGATTTGGTTTTTGTTTTTGAAAGGGTGGGCAATGATAAAGCTAGACTTTTAATTCTTTATCACCCCCTCTCTCCATATCCTACCTGACCCCTTTCTCCAAGGCCCTGCTTGACTACGATAATTCTCCCAGCTCTTATCTGAATATATCTGAAGGCATGTGGATAAGGAGAAGGTATAGATGGAGATGCTGAAAGAGAATGGAGCCGTAGGGAACGGTGGGTAGAAGTCCTGGCTTTGACACTTCACACTACTCAGACACAGGGTAGTGATTGACTACCATCTCCAAGAGAGCTGGGTTCACATTCTGGCTCTTTAACTTACTGTTACCGACATTAGACAAGTTACTTATCCTCAATAATGATTAGTTTCCTCATTGATCAAATGGGGATAATTTCTAGAGGTGTGATGAGATAATGCACAATAAAGTATTTAACAGAGTGCCCAGTGCATTTGTTGAGTCAGCAAGAAATAAATATTAGTTGGAATGCTAGTGAGAACGTTAGGAAAAATCATAGGCAACTTTCTTTCAAGAGATGGGACAGAAAATAGGGCTGGACCAACTGATTCCCCACCCAGGGGCCACACGCTTGGCCATGTTCTTCCACAGGCCAAGACTCTCCCTTAAATCTCTGGTCCCTCTGTCTCCACTACTGGGTGACAATCCACTGGGAGTCTAATGACTACTTATTAGGATACTCTGACTTCCCTTCCCAGTCATGGGTGGCAGAGAATTGGAAGGTGAGAGTCCACCTCGGTCTCACCATTGTTAGATGATGGTGTGATCATGAGGAGATGGGGCTGGCACATAGAAGGGGGAAAGAAATCTGGTACTTGGCTTTTTTTTGCCACTGAGACTCTAACCTTCAGCACGAAAGGACTGCCAGAGGGCTTGACTATCTTAATGGGGAGGAGGCTGCTCTGTTTGGAGCAATCTGCCATCAAAGGATTCACAGTGCCGAATTGGCCAACAGCTAGCAACTCTCAGCTCCAGTGCTTCTAAATTACCTCTCCTGGGAGGTCAGTGTTTGCTCTAGATCCCACGATCACCATTTCCCACCATCTGCCTCTCACCCATATCTGGATTAGAATTAGTGACATTCAAAACCATTAAGGTTTGGCATTTTGAATCAATCCGAGTAAGTGCCCAATGCTCAAAGTACAAGGTCTAAAAGACAGAGCCAAAAATGTAATGAGAACACTTCATCACAAAGTTTAGTTTATAATGCGCTTCCACCCACAGCCAAACACGCCATGAGGAGCATTCCTTTTTGATATCACCTCATAAATACTGACTTCAGTGGAAGAAAGATACAGGATAACAAGGGGGGCTACCAACTCCTCCCCCACCCCCACCAAAACTTTGGCAACTGACTGTGCCAAGTGTGGCCACGTGAGAGCGTTGGCTCCTGCCAAGCAATAAAAGTAGGGTTAAGGAACCTGATACGAGTACATCCCAGAATGAGTGATGCCTGATAGCATCCTGTTTCATTTGAAGACTCAAGCTTGCTCATTCTTTCATCAAGCATTTGTTGAATACTATGTGCCGGAGACTTTGTTGGAGGTACTGGGGTAGCATAGTTAAATTCTATGGTCTCTCCAGAAACTTCAGTGTGGTAGGGGCACATGTCTCCTTTGAAGGCTCGCTCTCTAAGTATATCCTTCCCAAAAAGAAGTTGGGGAGTAGTAATAAACACCATACAATTACAACTAATCCAGTCCCCAGGAAGCCGTACAGTCTTGCCTATTAATTAATCACAGTGAATTCTCTAGAATAAGACATTTATGTCTGGGCTCTGAGGGTGAGGTAAAAAGACGAAGGTATCCCTAGCCCCTACCTTGGTGTAGTCATAGATAAGGAAGTAAGATGGAGAAGAAGATGCAAGGTCCATTCCCTCAGGGAAATTCCTCATAATTTTTCTGCCTTCATTTGAACCACAGGCTCCACAGTTTTATTAGGTAGTCCTAAACGAACCCAACCTGAAATTGCCACATAGGGGTGGTGGAAAACCACTGGAGAAGTGAGAATTGCTAGCACATTATATCTGATCTGGACTTTATTAATACACAGAGCAGGTCCTTATGAGGAGTATGATTATGCTGTGACTCCATTAAGTCCTTGAGCATCTCTATGTGCCAGGTACTGTGCTGTGCTGGGAATGAGACACTCAGTCTTTGCCTGCTCAGAATGTACAGTCTGGCAGTGCTTATGGATGTTAGACAAGTGTAATGACTAAGAGAACAAGGTAAGTCACTGAGAAGGTGGCGGTTAAGTTGGGAGGTGAAGGATTCATAGATGTTGATCAGAGAAAGATGACATGGAAGAGCATTCCAGACAGGAGGTGGTCTATGTTGATGCAAGGTGTTGGACTGCTGGTCTACCCTCTTCTAATCTTCCCCTTCGTCCTCGCCACTGCCTCTTTCCCCTCCAGAATGTAAACGTGCTCAAGTCTCTACCACCTCCAAACCAAAACAGAACAAAGTAAAACTTGACTGACACCTCTCGCCACTTGTTATTTTCTCTCTTGTCTTTACCTCAAAGCTCTTGAAAGCATAATCTGTATTTGCTGTGTCCACTTCCTCACCGTGGTCTGACTTTTTCATTACTTGTCTGCAATTGCCCAACAGTGTGAAATCCAATTGATATTTTCCGATTCTTATTTTAATTGACCTCTTTGCAGTAGTTGGGTCTGTGGCTTTCCCTTCCTTCTTGATACCTTCTCTGCTTTTGATTTCTATGATACCACCAAACCCTGGTTTTCGTCCTACCTCTTGGCTACTCCTTTCATTCTCCTTCACAGGCTCCTCTTCTGCACTCCCCTGATCAACAGTGATATATCTCAGGAGTCCATTGTTGGGCACCATTATTGGCTATAAGTTGATGCCTTCTAATCTACAACTCTGGCAAAGATCTCACTTGGAAGTCCCGATGTCTGTTGGGTAGATCTCTTTGGATAATTCACACATACTCCAAACTCAATTCCAGCCCAGCTTATTCAAAATTGAACTAAATTCCCCATTCAGGCCTTTCTCCTATATCCACCCATGCTAGAAATTTGATATTCATCTTTGATTCTCCACTTCTGCTCATGCACCCTCCACATATATCTAATCAGTGTCTAACTCCTGAAGATGACACCTCCTAACACTGAATTCCCGCCCTTCTCTCAGCCCTCATGTGCACTGCCTTAATTCAGGCCTTCATCTTGTCTTACCTGGGTTCCTACTATCGATTTCAGATAGTTCTCCCTACTCTGTGTCTGCCTCCCTTCCAGTTCATCTTTAACACAGCTCCCAATGGGGGCTTTCTAAAATGCAAATCTCATGATGTCCCTCCCCTGCCTGAACTTGTTTGCTGACACTCCATAATGTTCATGAATAAGTTCACCACCCCCTTTGAGATCTGGACCCTCCCCATCTCACTAACTTCATCTCTTGCCCTTGCGCCACAGCTTTTATGATCATCTTGCATAGTCTTCCCTTTTCCTAAAATATGTTCTCTTCCTTTTCATAGGCTGCATACCCTGAGGAACTTCCCAGATCTCCTTCACACCCAGCCCTGCCTCTGTTCCTTCATCTGAGGCTACTTCTTTGATGACCCCTATCATTTTGGACTTCATGTCCCCCATCAGAATCTGAGCTCTTAGGGAAAAGACTCTGTAATGCATGTTTTTGTGTCCTCAGATCCTCACATAGTTACTTACTGAACAACGTAAAATATTTTGTCACATATATGGATATATCCACGTGTGTGTGTGTGTGTGTGTGTGTGTGTGTGTGTGTGTGTGTGTGTGTAACATGTTTGGAGGCATAATGGAAAAGAGAGTTAACATTTCTTGTGCACTTACAATATTCCAGGGACTATGTTAGATAATTTATACACATTTGTATAATGATCCTCACTTTATGAGTAAGCTGAGGTTCACAGAGGTTAAATAACAGGCTATGATTTCATAGCTCGTAGGTAGGTGACAGGGCTGTGATTTGAGCCTAGGCTTGTCTGATTCCAAACCCTGGAATTTTTCATCCCCCCCCCCCCCCCACTGCCTCTGCAACTCTGCAACTACCAGAAAGGAACAGTCAGGTAGAGGAAGCAAGATACTATAATTGAGGATTTACTTGGGAACCCTTAACTGTGTTAATAATGAAAACCCTCAGCTTATCATAGCACAGGCTTTCAAGCTTCTTCGACTGTAAAGAATACAAAGATCACCCAATTTTTGATGTTTTCTTTCCAGAGTTCATCTTTTTTAAAACCTTTCACCTGATTTATAAGGATTCCACAAAGATTAACAGTACATGTATGCTGTGAAGGATCTCATCTTTCTCAGAGGAAATGTGCTTTTTAGTCACAGAATAGGTACGTTTTACACTTGTTATCTATTTATTCTGCTACCAAAAAACTGCTGATGCTACAGGGCCTCCTGGGAATTCCAGTGAGAAAATATGTATGGAATGTGCTCAGGGTTGTGGGACTTCCCATAATGACTGGAATAGAAGAAAAGCTGATAGGAAGAAAAATTCTCTCTGGACACTTGGGAGAAAATTTCTGATGAAGAATGGTCAGGGGAAGAAGATGATGGAGCCCCAGGGAACACATCAGATAACTCTGGCTTCCATTCTAGAAGCCTGGTCAGGGCTGGGATGCAACTAACCCTACTTCAGAGAAGTTGCCACCATGCTGGGCAGTACCCTTTCTCCCCCACTAAGGAGCGTCACCAAAGCTAGCTGGTGTTTTAGGAATGTTATCTTTCATTGATCCATCTTACCCTTCCTGGTGTGGGGCTCCGAGACCACATCTCTGCGTCTTCAGTGTCCCTTTCCCAGTTCAGTTTATAGCTCAACCTCTCACCCTCACCTTAAACCTCACCAGAAAGGAGCGGCTCAGCGATGAGCTGGCTACATCAGCCAGCGCACTGATCACCAGGGAAGATTTACGGGTCTGGCTGGAGAAATTGCTGCTTTCATTAACAAATGCTTCATGAATGCCTATTACATGCTTGGCCCTGGATTGGCTGGAACGATGCTCCTCTCCTTCACAACCACCTGTTCCACATCCCTCCTCAAGCTGTGCACTCAGCTGAGTAGGATGGCCTTCCCACACAGAGAATGGCCATGCTCTGGCCAAGGTCTTTCAGTAGCTACCCTCCTTGCTGGACCCCGTAAACAGGTTCTATAGGGCACACTTCCTCCTTCAATGCCTTGCAAGCTGCCATGAGGAGAGGCAACCAAATGACTATCATTATCAAAATCCTGCTCATTTGTTGAACATATAGAGTGAGAAGAAGCTTGGCACTTACGTATTGAGAAAGATTTCGTTCTGTTTTTGAGGTGGGGAGTGTTTAGATGTAGTTGACTTTAGTTCAACCAACTGAAACCTAAAGTCACCAGGGCCCCCCATCCCTCATTCCGACTCCCACTGCAGATCTGAGCCTTCTGAGACTGGAGAATCAGCCAAGGGGTAAGGATGTCTGCTGCGAGCATTATTTTGTTCTTTAAAGGGATAAGATGTTGATGGCTTTTTTTTTTGTTTGTTTGTTTGGGAGGGGAATGGGGGAAGCAGGTCAGATGCCCCTGACATTTAAATGTCTATGCCAAAACCTCACGTAGACCTTGTCTGTCCAAATGAGAAATGGAAATTACGACTGAGAGAAATGACAGAGTCACTCTCTTTAGGGAATCCGTAAATGCTTTCAGCAAAACATAGCTGAGAGGGAAAGCACAAGAAGGGAGACAAAGATTCTCCTGACCACGAGCCAGGACAGATTAGCCCCTCGTTACCTGAAGGCAGCACCGTGAGCATCATATGCTGTGACTCATCTGATGCTTGGTTGACCCACTTGCTTGGACTGCCATGCAGCTGCCACTCTGTCACCCTGCACCAGTAGAGCCCAGCATCCTCCATCTCTACCCGATGAAGCTTCAGGACAAAGTCTGTAGGGGATGAACGGTAACAGTGCAGATGGCTCCTGAGCCCCTCTTCACCATACTCCAACAAGCCATCATGCTGCAAGTGCACCAGCATCTTCCTTCCAGAATTTTCCCTGTTCTGGTACCACATCACAGAGAACAGGGAAGCTGAGCTGCCAGAACTCTCCAGGCTGCAGTGGATGGCCACTTCTCCATGCTCAGTAGCATTTTCTGTCTTGTACCCTTTGGAAACACGTACCTTACTTCCTAGGAAATAAAATGTCAATAAATTAAAGACAAATCTAGATTTTTAGATTGGATACCTCCTCTGAAAAATCTAGTTCTCACTGAGGAGATGCCATCTTAAAATCCTAAGACATCAGGTCTTTCATCTGTAACATTTTTTCCTTGACCGCCATCCTTCTTCCATATTTGCTAGAACATTCTGCGCTATGAATCAAACCAACCATTTTCCTTCTTCAGCCCTACCTCTTGTCTGCTGAAAACCTGCCCCTGAAACCACCCAGGTTCAATGGGCACTCTGCCCTGCTGCTTTTACCCCTCCCTGGTCAACTTTTTCTTCTACTTCCCAGAGGGATCATTCAAAACTTCCAACCATCCCCTCAAGCTGGGTATTGCACCACTGCCCCTCATTCCTAGCAAATTACCCTCCTCCCATATGCCCAGATATCATCTCAGTTCTAGATGAAAGGAAAGAGGAGGCTATCCGAGAGACTGAATATTTTCATACAAGTGTTAGAATACCACTCAAGGAGAGACTTTAAATTATCGGATTAGACTAAGTTTTTTTTTTATTATGTTCAGTTAGCCAACTTATCATTAGTTTTTGATGTAGTGTTCAACGATTCACCAGTTGACTAAGTTTTAAACAGATTTTGACATTTACTTTTTTAAAAAGTTCCCCTCCTAACTAGCAGGTGAGAACTTTGAATGAAGTCCAGAGTAGTTACAAACAAAATAAAGAAATTATACTATACACTAAATTTTCAACTCTACCACAAACACATTTATTAATCTATCTTTAAAAGAATAACTTTGCGGTGCCTGGATGGCTCAGTTGGTTAAGCATCTGCCTTCAGCTCAGGTCATGATCCCAGGGTCTCCCTGCGTAGCAGGGAGTCTGCTTCTCTCTCTCCCTCTGCCCTTCCCCCTGTTCGTGCTCTCTCTCTCAAATAAATAAATAAATAAATAAATAAATAAATAAATAAATAACTATCTTTTAAAAAATTAAAAATAAATAAAAGAATAACTTTGATCCTGGATTTGTTGTTGTTGTTACTCTCTCCTTCTCTTCATGGCAAAGTATGTGAAATATTAGTTTATATGATACTGTCTCTGTTTCCTCAACTCAAATTCCTCCCTACTTGACTGCAATCAGCCTTCCAATTCCAACACCATGCTCTGGCCAAGATCCTCAGTATGGGCCTAATTTCCCAGCTCAAGACACTCTCATTTTGTTGTCCTCTCTGTGGGTTTTGTCCCTGAAGTCTATTTTTTCTTGAAGTCCTCTCCTCTTTTGATTTCAGAGAAAATGTCTCTCCTACAATTCTGACCACTCCTTCTCAGTATCTTTCTCTGGGACCTCTTCCTTAAATCATACCCTACACCAGGGTGCACAGCTGGCCACCCCCAGCCAGCCACACCCCACCCACAGCTGTTTTGTTTGACACCCTCAGAATCTGAAAAGAGTTTGGATTAGTAGCGTACATTCTCAAATCGAGCAATGTCACACAAAAAAGATTTTAGGCACTTCTTGGAGTGCTAAGGAGTGGCTGCCTCCTTAAAGGGATGTGCATACACTGTCGAGATTTGGCTTGGGCAACTGGGACAAAGGGCTGCTAGCCACATAGATGGAGAGTGCAGAAGTATGCATGAGTCTTGTGGAATGGCAAGGATGATAATGCAGTTTGGGACATGCTGAGTGTAAGGGTCTCAGGGGCTTCCAAGTAGAAATGTATAACAGGCAGTTGGGTTGAAAGACCTGGAGCTAAGTGTAAAGACTTAGAGCAATTTCATCAAAGGTGGTAGTTGAAACCAAGGCAGAATTTAAGAAGTTCTGAAGAGGGCAGAGAATAATAAGACAAAGGGGTCCAGGATCTGTCCCTGAGGAACACCCACATTTAGCAGGAAGAAGAAGTGCCTGAAGAATGTGAAGAAGGGGAACCAGAGCAGCAGGAAGAGATTCTTATGCTAAGTTACTGTTTTGCTCTGCTGCCCCCAACAGATTGTAAGCTCCTTAAGGCAAGAGCTGTGCCTTATTTCTCTTTGTATCTCTAATTGTCTAATACACGGCGATGTTCATTATAATCTTATTTTTTTTTAAAGATTTTATTTATTTATTTGAGAGAGAGAGAATGAGAGAGAGAGAGCACATCAGAGGGGATAGGGTCAGAGGGAGAAGCAGACTCCCTGCCGAGCAGGGAGCCCGATGCGGGACTCGATCCTGGGACTCCAGGATCATGACCTGAGCCGAAGGCAGTGGCCTAACCAACTGAGCCACCCAGGCGCCCATTATAATCTTACTTTTGTATGTTACATAGAAAATAAAATTTTAAGCACCAAACTAGATTAACGTATTTGCATTGTGCTGTTGGATCTCAGCCAGTTCTCAAACCTTAGCTGTGACATTCACTTAATTTTAATCAACATTGGAGGTGACCTAAATAATACCCAGAGATCTAATCAACCCTGCCCACATTTAAACTGCAGCACTCCTAGACCAATGCAAATGGATGGAACCTCTATTACATTTTTAAAGATCTCTTGAGGAAGAGGAGACTCCCTCAGTAAGCCATTCCAACAGTTAACTACTCTTATTCACCTTATGTTTAGGCAGCCAAATGTTGAAAAGCAATTTCTCCACACATCCCTATAGAGTTGTACAGTTTCTGTTCACAGTGGGAGAAATATGCTTTGTATTACTCTTTCTTTGCCAAATTACAGTAGAGCCCCACTGGAATGACACAGCTTGTTATTACAGAGATCTAGAGATACGACACCCAGGGTAGCTCCATAGACCAGGCTGCCAGTCTGATAAGCAAACCAATCCATGGGATCTTGTTCCCATCCAAGCTCCTCAAAGCCTCAGATTGATTCACCTTAAGTGACACCCGCCTCCTCTGCTGGGCTACTAGGTCCTGCATTCGTTGTGTAGGTGGACACTATTCCTATGACCCTGGGTCATATTTCTACTTTCACATATCCACTCCAAAGAAGAGCTGCCCCAGAGAAGTTTGCAATCCTACAGAAAGACATGTGAGGATACACTTGCGAGGTTTACCTGTGGACCTGAGTTTCAATTCTGTCAGACCTGACTTCTTTTCTCCAAGCTTGAGCCAAGTGCCATTTGTAGACAAGAGCCATTCCTCCACAGCGCAGTGGTATTTGCCCTGATCACTGTCTTCCATGTTCAAAACATGTAGCTGAAACAAGTCTTGGGAAACTTTTTCGGGGTAGAATTTTTGTTTTCTCCGTAGGGTGTGAAATTCATCCCCATATTTTACAACATTGTTTTTGTCTATTTGCAGGATCTTCAGCCAGGTTGCTTTAGTGGAACTGGGAGAGAAGTACCAAATGACAGCTAATTGAAGGTCTCCAGTGGACCGGGACAAGATGCTACATTCTATGTTGGTGTTGGAGTTGATGAGGATCTCTTGGACTTGACTGCTTGAGTTCACTTGTAGCTTGCTTTCTAAATTAAAAGAATGGTGACAGTGACTTTTTTATTTCGCTAGAAAATAGAATTTTAAGGTAGAAGGGACATTAGAGGTCAACTAGGCACGAGGCAATGTCTCCTACATCCATTGGATGTGTGAATTCCTTCCCCAGCAGCCCCACTAACTGCCCACTGAGCCTCTGAACAGCTCACCAACTGACAAAGCGGCCCATTCCATCTTTGGACATCTCTGCCACTAGAGAATTTTTTCTGATGTCAAGTGGGATTTTACCACTCCCTACCTTCCAGTCACTGGTCCTGGTTCTACCCTTACCCGGCAGAGTGGGATAGGGAACATGGGGCAGGATGGAGTGTCATACAGAAAACCAATCTCTTCCACATGATAATGCCTCACTGTCAAAGCATAGACTTCTTCTCTTCTGTCACATTTCATAAATCAAAGTGAGAGAAAGTGGCCCTATTAATGCTTTGTCTGTGTGCTCACTCTCTGGAATACTCCTGGATTCACAATTCGCTGACATGTCCTTGTTTGTATCTGCCTTCAAACATGGGTAAGCAAAAGGAAGTTGTACGTGGGCTACTAAAATTGCATGTCTCTTTGCAGCCAGTCAACTGTGGGAATCTTATACAGATATGGAGTCAACTAACCTTTTACTCCAGAAGCTTTTCTGCTCTGTCAGGAAGATGAATGGTACAACCTGCCTTCCAAACCTTATTCTAACTTCTTGCTGATATCATTAATTCTATTTTTGTAACTGCTCCTTAAAGTTGCTGGTAGGTCCCTTTCCTCTTCCTTAAGCAAATATGTATCAAGCACACATTGTGTTATGTGCCAGACCATTCCTGGCTCTGTGGATACCTCCCATCAGTGGGTTCACAGTCTAGAGGGAGAAACTAGTACAGGCACAGAGGCCTACAAATTACAAGACTGTATCAGCCAAGTGTGACAGAGGTATGCAGAAGTGGCTGTCCGAGCACAGGGTAGGACCTCTAACTCAAATATGGGAGTAGGGGGAGGCTTCCTGGAGCAGAGATCTTGAAGCTAAGTCTTAAGAGTTAATAGGAATTTGTCTGGTGGAGAGGAGGTTAAAGAGTTCCACACAAAACCCATGACTTGAACAAAGACTGGAAGTGAGAGAGAACACAGAGTATTTGAGGGCTTGCAAGTAGTTCAGCGTGGCCAGAGCTCAAATTCAAGATGGAAAGTGGAAGATGACACTGGAAAGACATAAATGTGCCAGGTTATAAAGGATCTTGCAGGCTGTGCTATGGGAGTTTGGATGAGGTGGATATGGAGGTGTTGTGGTTTCTCACCTTGCCCACTGGTGGATCGTGAGGACATGGAGAACAGTGTAGGAGGAGTAGATTTGGAAGAATAAGAATAGTGCATTTATGTTTGGACTTACTGAGTGTAGATATGCCTTGGAGATAATTGTATAACGAGTCTGGAGATGAAAAGAGAAGTCTTTCAGGATAATGGATTTGAGCGTTGTCAGTATATAGGTTGAACCAGGGGGAGGAATAAGCCCACTTCAGGAGACTGTATGGAATGAGAAGAGAGCAAGCTAAGGCTGAAATGCAAAGGAATGGATCTGTGAAGGAGGAGAATTCTGCAAAAGAGAATGAGAAGAAACAGAGTGTTAGGAAAGAAACCAAGAAAATCTTGCGTCATGAGGCCAAGGAAAAAGGAAGTTTCAAGAAGAAAGGATTGGGTCAACAATTTTAAATACCATGGGAAGGACAAGGCAATTAAGACATGAGTTAATCAACAAGGAGATTGTTACAATTACCGAAAATGTCACTCAGCAGCAGAAAGAATAATGGCTGCTACCATGTCTGAGCATCTGCTTGATGCGTCAGGCACTGTCCTAGGCACATTACATATGTCACCACAGTGCAGAACAGCAATTTAGGGATGAAGTCCCTAGACTTGGACAGATTGAGTGATTTGCCCAAAGCTAAGCCACTCGCCAGTGCCTGTCAGGTAGAAATGACTTCAAAGGCTCTTAAACACAATGTCTTTAGAGAATGGAAGTCATAGAAGAAGATACGTGACCCAGCAGGACTTTGCCCAGGTTGTGTCTCTGCTCTTACACCAACTGATGAGGTAAATTATATTTGACTATAATCAGATATTCTCTCTTATACATTAACATGTTAAACCGAGAGGATAAATGTATTCTAATGGAATTGACATTATCCTTACCAGTAGGGGAGACATTCCAAACATTTAATGACTAGTAAAGCACGGGCAGTGACCAATCCGAAGAATGCCTCTCTCCCTACAGGAGCTGGTCCGAGAAGCCCCCTGTTGTGCCATGTGGTAATTTTCAGTAGCTGGGTGGTGGGGACTTTTGGGAAGAGGGGGAAGGGGCATGGAGCAACAGTTGTTAGTAGTCAGTGTGGAAGTATGTCAGTGTTTTAACAACCAGTATGGCTGTCCCATGCGTACTAACTTCATGTTAGCCTGGCCATCGGTTTTACATGGCGTTAACTTATACAGTCAAAACATGGGGGAAGGTATGTTATATTTTAATTCTATAATTTACCCAAAATAGGAGAAATGTGTTCATTTGTTTTTAAAGCAGGGATTACTTTCCAGTGGTGTTTACCTGGTAAAGTGATGGCTATCATCAGTGAGTGAGAGACGGCAGAAGCCCTCACGGGGCCGCTTGTGCATAGGGAATTTCTGACGTAAACTTCTACTTTACACTGATAAACTCCTGCTTCTTCCTCAGTGGCATCATGAATTAGGAGTTGAGAATGAAACGAGGACTGTAAAACTTTTGTCTTCTTTTGGAACTGAGGTAGGAAATCCCCCCACTCAATAGTGCCATTATGGGTGATTCGAACAAGCGGATGAAAGACTTGAGATCTTGCTGGTTGGAAGAGCCATGTCACGGTGAGTGGCACCCTGAGGTTGGCATAGTCAGCCTCCACTATGCAGGACAGGCCAAAGGTCTTGGCTAATTCCACTTTGGGTTGACGGCTCATCAGCTTAACCCATAAACTTGACTCTGTGGGCAGAAATAAATGGGAAACACCATTGCCAATATGTTTATCAAATCAAAGTTTTCCTACTGACCACCTCTTCACATGGAGCCATGCATTCATACACTGGGAGCATCAACTATCTGGGGCTCAGAGTTGACTCACAGTACGGTCTGTCCTGAATTCTGTCCTCAAATTTTCCAAAGTTGATCCTCTTCTAAGAGCGTTCCCAGCAGTGACAACAAACAGGAAGTGTTTCTCCAGCCTGCTGCTTAGACAGCTGCTACTGAGTGGGTGGAGTGCTCTCCCCTCCCTACCCCCGCCGCCCCCCCCACCAGTGGCTGGTCTCCCCTTATTTCCACTCATGGGCTCAGCATCACTCTTTTGCACAGGCTTGAAGAGACTCTGCAAGCCCAGGGCTGCAGCTCTAGAAGCCTGGATGTACGAGGCTCAGCTCCACTGGGCACAGGTCCTCTATATGTCTACTCCAGCTCATAGGCTTTCACGTTTAGTTTTGACTAACAACCGACAAGTGGCACCCTACGGATGATCCTTATAAAGATGAGTAAACTTTAGAGATTGGCTGACAGACCTGGCAGCCAGAGACTATGCTCTGTGTCCTGGGGTGTACGTTCTACAACGAGGGGGTTCGGGTCGACACACAATCAAATTCCACTGCTTCCCACTGCCCAGGAAGGTACCGTTGATATATGTAAGTTTAGAACAGGATTTCTTTGACCTTTACCCAGAGATTTGACAGTGACGGCCAACTTCTGAGTCCAGCTCCGCCCTCTGGCCTGGTTCCGGGTGCCCTCAGACACTCTGCACTCATACATGCCACTGTCTGTGGTGCTGGTGGAGCTGATCTCCAGCTGGAAGGTAGCCCAGTCCGTTTTCTCCAGCCTTGTGGAGCCCTGGTTATTGAGTTCCTTGTAGGAGGCCCCCAGCTGCACGGTGCCATCCTGCTGCATGCCAGCCACCAACTCTGGCTGCTTCTGGCCTTGTGGAAGATGCCACCATTCCACAGACAAGGGACTCTCAGCCCCATCTGCCTTGCAGAGAAGGGTTAATGCCTCTCCTTCCCACACGGCTTGCTGCTGGTTCTTGGTAGCTAAGACCACATTTCTTGCTGTGGATTACAGATTTGAGAGGAAAAAAAAAAGTATTTCAAGTCAATGAAAATTTTTCTAAAACATGGTGAAATCTCTTTAATTAGGCCTTGACTAGTTTGTGACAAATCAGATTGGGCTGTTGACTGCTCTTACCACCCCCGGAAAAGAGATTTGCTAAACACTTACATAGTGGGAACAAGACAGCAGAAAGACTATCAGGTGAACTTATTTACACTTAATTTATAATTTGCCCTTATTTTTAGTGATTTGTTAAATCAGCCCTTCATTAAGAACATCTAGTTGGGAAAGCATCTGGTAATATTTTGTTAGATTAATTAGGGTGGGTGTATAACCCTGAAAATAATGAAACTGTGTTTATTTAAATTTTTAGTTTTTTGGAATTTTATCTTTCACAGATCAAAATGATATTCCTCTGCCTACTTATCTTTCCCTAATTAGTATGTGTTTTGAACAGGAAAGGAGTATTGGTAATTAGATTTCTGTTCAAAAACTACCATTGGGGCACCCGGCTGGCTCAGTCCATAGAGCATGCAACTCTTGATCTCAGGGTCATGAGTTCGAGGCCCATGTTGGTTGTAGAGTTTATTTAAACAACAACAACAAACAAAATGCCAACATTAAAAACAATTACTTGGGGGAAAATACACATATATATTTCTTTTTCAAATCACATATTCATATATATATAAACACACTATTGGTTGAAGAGAGATCCTACTTATATCTGAACTATAATGTTAAACTACAAAATATAAATCTGGCTCCCAGATGGGAAATTCAAGATATGTAGAAACGCAAACATTCATTCAACAGATACTTCCTGTGCAAGGCTTTGTCCTGGGTGCTTTGTGGGCAAAGCAAAGACACCTCCATAGCTCAGGCATCTCACATTTAAGGCCAACGTCCTGGGAGTCAGAATTTATCTTGGGCAACACAGTTGTCCTCCCTGACCCTTGATTTTCTTTCCTGTATATACGAACATAATAATGGCACCAACCTTATTGCATTGTTGGGATGAGTAAAAGTGGTACATGCCAAAGGGCTTAGCCTGGCTGGCAAGGGAAAGTACCCAGTACATGGGAGTTATTAGCATTGGTTGTAATGATAGGTACTTAGTGAAAGTGAGGTAGTTCAAAGCCAAGAGAGAAAACAAAATGAAATTGGGATGAGAAATCTAAATAAGATCTAAATGAATTTGCAAATTGTTCTTCCCTGCTGAGGAAGGAGTTGAGCCTTCTCCTGCTCTATGTATATTATGTATATAATAAGTTACAAAGGCAGAATGAAGCTTGATGTTCACAAGTAACTTTAATTCATGTATTTAATATTTTAATTATCTAATAATACTATTAAATAATTCAATAATTCTTATTTAATAATTAAATAATTATTAGTTAAATAATATTTAATATTATACATCTATATCTGTATCTACATATGTAAACTTGCTTCCAGATTTTGGGGAGTGGAGGCAGGATTATACTTCAAGTTCTTTTCAAGTTAAAAATAGACTCATAACTGAAGTTGAGAAAATAAAGAGGAAATTATTGCTCATAATCTCACTACTTGAATAT